>NC_052642.1:24641204-24962871 GCF_016161935.1 Mauremys reevesii
TTATTTGTGCACAGTTAGCTTCAGGGCAGTTCAGCTACTACTCACATGTTCAGTAGCAGGGTACTGTTCTGTAAGACATTAACATGTTGTCTTGCCAGAGAGCCCCCTCTCCCATACCAGCCACTGACCATCTAATTAGTAACACACTGGCTTTTGCTTTTTGCAATGTTGTAGCCATGTTGGTTCCTTGGATTCAGGAGTTTGGTACAAAGACACAACAAGCACAATTAGGCCGCATTACCTACATTATAAATAGTCATGTTGGGGTGCCCAATTACAATGCAGCTGTCACCCAAGTCAGGGTTGGATTAATTTGTTGTGGGCCTGGCACCAAACATATTTGTGGGTCCCCCTGGGTCAAGGTGCAGGGGGCAGGATGGTCAGTCTCCAGAGTGAAGGGCGGGCTGGGGGCAATGAGGCACGGCACGGCGGGAGCGGTGCAGCGGGAGCAGCCCTGCTCCACGCAGCCCAGCAGGAGGGCACTGTTTACAACCCTGCAGCTGCCAGATGCACACTGGCCTGCCCAGTCCTGCGCTGCCAGCATGTCCCTTCCCCTGGAGGGAAGGCCTGCACCCCCCACCCTTATGCCCAGTGCCCCCTTGCCCAGAGACCTCCACCACAGATCTCTATGCCCAGTCCCCACCCCTCCCAGAGACCTCCCTCACTGGCCTCCCACCACAATTGCACAGCACCCTGCACACCACACTGCTTGCCCAGTGCTCCCCATCCATAGACCTCCCCACTGCCCACCATCTTCCTCACAGACCCACCATCACAACTGCACAGCACCCCATATTCCTGAGGGGATTCTGCACCAAAAAATTAAAAATTCTGTGCACAGTATTTTAAAACTCTGCAAATTTTATTTGTCAAATAAATGTGGAGGCTCCAACATGGCAGTGGGGAGCACAGGCCACTGGCTGCATGGAGGTGGGAGATTACCCTGCAGCCTCCCCCCCAGCCCACCCCGGGACAGGGACTCGGAAATGAGGCTGCACCTGACCCTGACACAGTGCAAGGGCCAGGCCTGCCCCAGAAACACCCTGGGGCCCTGCCCCCCTGTGCCAGGCACAGCTGGTGTGGGTGAGCAGGCTCAGCCCGGCAGCAGGATCCCAGTGCAGAGGGACTTAGTGTGGGGGGATCCAGGTGGGAGTAGGAGAGTTCTCTGTGGGGCAGTCTGGGTGCGGGTGGCCCAGTGAGAGATCTGGATGCACAGAAGCTCATTGGGGGTTTCCAGGTGCAGGGGCAATGGGACTCTGCAGGGATCCAGGTGAAGGTGTTTCGGGCTCAGCAGAGGGGTCAAGGTGCAGGGTAGGTGGGGTTCATTTGGGTGGGGGTCCAGGTGCAGGTGGTTGGGGCTCAGTGGGGAGGGTGTCTGGGGGGGGCTCATTGGGTTGGTACAGATGCAAGGGAGGTAGGGCTTGTCAGGGTGAGGGATCGATGTGTCTGCTTAACAGGGGAGCCCCAGCTTCTGCCAAGGGGATGCTGCATGCTGGGCTCCAGCTTCCCCCCCTGTGCCACTTCCTGCTGCTGGTGAGTGCAGGTCAGGCACGACCCCTGCTGCAGTCCCCAGGATGTGTACCTCAGGGGAGGGGGCTTGGCCGCAGTTCCTCATCTGTAAAAATGGGAGTAGCACTCTCCCACTTTACAGAAGCATTGGGAGGATAAAATTCATAGCCATTGTGAGGTGCTCAGATACTACCGTACTACTAGTCATAAAAGCCCGAGACAGAAAAGGGAGTTCCAGAAGCTGACTCCCACCCAAACAGCAAGAAAAAGAGTGATTTTTTTGGTGCAATGGAGGAGACAACTAAAAGAAGCAGCCAGGGTGTACTGGGTCTGGAGAGCTTAAAGACCAACACTTTTCTGCCCACCTGCAATACCCCTAGCCTCCATTCGCCTTGTGACTTCCTTGGGCAGTTGTGCCCAGCAGGTTGAGAAGCTCTGCTTCAAACCACACTACATTTTTAAAGAGAGTTTAAAAACTACAAGCAAAAGACAGCCAAGAGGTGTGAGATAATAATATATTACAGGGGAGATTTTCAGAAGTGCCTAAGAGATTTAGGAGCACAAATCCTGTTGAGCTTTGAGTGGGACTGGTGATTTTAAAGTCTCTTCTACATTATATAACACCATTTATTGTGAGGGTTCCCAAGTGATTCACAAACTCAGAGGGTTGGCCAAGGCACTGGGGTGACACTGAAAATGCTTCATTATGATTTCTAGCTCATTTACCCTTTTGTGTAAACTCCAAAATGGGATTGTTTGGAAATTTTGGTATAAAAGAAAAGACTCTTGTACCCAGGGCAAGGTATTAGTGCATTGTACAGCCCCTGCCCTCAGGCAGTTAGTGGCTGGATGTTCACCAGATCATATCATATCCTTACATTTACCCAGTACTCATTTAAAAGAGAATCTCATCCTCTTCCCTCACAGGGAAAAATGTCAAACTGGGGAAGCTCAAACTAACTTTTAAAAAAGGTCACTGAAAAAAATGCTCTGTGAATTTGTCATGCAGCGCTTGGAAGGCCCTGTTTGTCATTTGGGTTGTGGAAGGTCTACCACACGTCAACATTTAAAATTAGTTAAAAATAAAATGGTTCCACCCCAAAACACTATATAAGGATTTAGTGAGCCAACCTAAATGCATGTTTTCTCAGCCCATGCCAGGCAGTACCATGTGTTCAAGTTATATTGTATTCAAAGGAACTAAGTTCTAAGGAGGCAAATTCTGATCCATTATAGTCCATCATTTAGTCGCAGCTGGTGTAAAGGAGTCATAACTCTATGAAACTACACCATTTGACACCAGCTCAGAGTCTCCCAAAGTATAATTATGGAGAAGAAAAGGCCTGTGGAAGTAGGCTGCTTTGCTAATTGCATTGGCTCAGTCCCATCTTTCAATAGTAACTGCTTTGCTTTTCTGGCTCTGAGCCACTGTTGTACTGACTGTTCTGGAGAAGAGATTAGAAGCATAGAGTGGGTTAAAATAAGGTGGGAATGGCTCCTCTATGATCATACACAATCATCAAGTCAAAAGAAAGTTAATTCTACAACTGTGAGCTCTGCAACTCCACAAAAGGATGGTAACAAACACCTGTAATGTCCAGTAAGCACTCAGGAGGCAAGTTTGAGAAAGAAGGCACAGAGTGCTCTATTAGTTGGACAGGCAGTAAAATCAGACTGAGACTGCTTGGATTTCTGGGGAAACCCTCCTCTAGTTCACACAGGGCAAACTGAGAGGCCCAGAATCGAGATTAGCATAGTCCCTCCCATACCCAGAAGACATCTCAATAGCATAGTCACTGCCATACTTGTAACACGATATCTATCCTTACAAGAACCAGGCTTGTGGAAACAGTTGTCACTTTAGCTCAAGTATAATCTTTGGGCAGTGAAAGTGCTGAAGCAGAGCTTTCTAGATGCTTGGGATCTTTGAACTAGGGAATTGTTGCCACCTAAGGTGGTGGTAGTAAAAACTAGCAATGCCTGAAAAATATGTATTGGCCGCTCCCAGAAATGCTCTCATTGTTGAACAAGTGATATCCAGTATACTTGCGCCACTTCAGAGCAAGCCTTGACAATGTTTCTGCTTGCATCATTTTGCAAGGATGCTGTTAGTGAAGCCAGTGTGGATGGGAACCATGTGATGGACACTCAGCACCAAAGTTGTAATTACAATGGAAAGGCACTTGAACTGCATGTCCATACAGACTGTTTTTTCACCTGATGTTGACACGTGGCTTTAACATACCATTTCCCAACAGTGTCCCAATTATTATTTTTTTTCTAATACACCTTTACCCCAATATAACACAACCCAATATAACACAAATTCGGATATAATGCGGTAAAGCAGCGCTCCGGGGAGGAGGGGGGCGGCTGCGCACTCCAGCGGATCAAAGCAAGTTCAGTATAACGCGGTTCCACCTATAACGTGGTAAGATTTTTTGGCTCCCGAGGACAGCGTTATATCGGGGTAGAGGTGTATATAGGAAGTTACAAGGGGTAAACAGTGATTTTCAGAAGAAAGCAGGCAACCAGAGAACAGGACTTTCATCAAAGGTAGCGTCAGATTTAGAATCAGTCTTTGCTTTAAATTCCATTGTTTTGCTTTGTCAGTAGGTGAGATGATACGATAGAGCAGGGGTCGGCAACCTTTCAGAAGTGGTGTGCCGAGTCTTCATTTATTCACTGTAATTTAAGGTTTTGCGTGCCAGTAATACATTTTAACCTTTTTAGAAAGTCTCTTTCTATGAGTCTATAATATATAACTAAACTATTGTTGTATGTAAAGTAAATAAGGTTTAAAAAATGTTCAAGAAGCTTCATTTAAAATGAAATTAAAATGCAGAGTCCCCCCCCGGCCCAGTGATCAGGAACTGGGCAGTGTGAGTGCCACTGAAAATCAGCTTGCATGCCGCCTTTCACACGCATGCCATAAGTTGCCTACCCCTGCCATAGAGGAAAGACATAGATGTTAAGGCCAGAAAGGACATCTAGGTGACCTCCTGCATAACACAGGCCATAGGATTTCCCTGTATTAATTCCAGCCTCAAGTCCCATAGCTGTGTTTGAGCTAGAGCCTATCTTTCAGAAAAACATGCCATTTTGATTTAAAAATTTCCACTGATGGAGAATCTACCACAGCCCTGTTCCCCAAAGAGGTTACAGTTGAAATAGACCAGATAGACTCAGGGAGGGAAAAGGGGGGAGAACACACAAGCAGCATGGAGAATGTGATGGTAGCAAACAGTGTGTTAATTCCACAAATTTTTTTGATGGGTTTAGTAAGAAGTGAATTAGGTAAATTGAAAGAAAAGTGAAGGAAGAGGGAACACTGAAAGGGCACCGAGGGGTCAGGATAGGGGAGAAGGGGGGCAGATCCCCTTAAGTTAAGATGAAAAGACTGTAGAGGAACCGGAGGGTTGGTGCAAACAATTAATCAGTACAGGTCAGAGAAGGTCCAATCAAAACTACAGAAATTTCTCTGAACCTCCCTGCTTGGCTGCTTCTGCAGCTGCTCTTACTGGCTGGCTTCTCCCAACACTTTCCCCCCCTACACATACACCGCCCACCCCCCAAAGCCCAGGGGGGAGGAAAGTAGGGGAAGCACCACCTGGGTCCTAGTGCACCCAGAGTTGTGTGTGTGTGGGGGGGTCTCTTGCATAGCTCTGAATGGGTGGGTAGAGGGGTAATGGGGAAGGGGTGGCCTTGGCTGGGGCCTATTTTACCCCCTCCCCCTGCCCCAATGCAGCAGTCCCTGTTTTGACAGCTGCTCATAGGAGCTGGAGTCTGTGGCTGATTCCTTTGTCCTCCTCCCACCAGCTTGAAAGAAGCTGCTCAATGTGCTGGGGAGAGTGGAGGAATTGGTTTATGTGACTCAGGCATTTTGCAATAGAGGATTGGTCAGGAGGAATGGATTTGAAGGTTGATTGCAGAATTGCCAACCCCCAGCTTTTCAAAACTCAAGAGTCAAGCTCCCAAAAATCATGAAATCAACTTAAAAATCACAAGAATTAACCAAAAAAAATTTTTTTGGTGAGATTCTTTACATTTGCCCTCTTGCTTAGAGTCTTTCTCCACAGCCATGAAGGATAGAAACTTTTATTTTTCTTAATGAAAGCTGAAAGTCTCTCAGAATCACTTGTCTCAAAGGGCAGGAGCTTCAAGAGGGACACCAAATATCATAAGACTCAATAAAATCACATGAGTTGGCAGCAGTGTTTGTGTGATGCTGCATACTGAGGCCGCACATAGTGGATTTGGGCCAAACTTTTCTCTTTGTGAGGGATTGTCTTTGTTAACGTAAATAACAAAACACAAACCTTAACCTAAACTTTCTGCTGAGTTTTGCTGCTGCTAGGGTTTTCCCCTGCAGGACATTAGTCCCTGTCCCAGAGGCGTACTCCAGACCCTCTTATATCTTGGGATGGAGGTAATAGGACCCATCTGGCAGTGTGAGTCAACAAAAATAGCTCTGCATCTTTGTCCAGGGCTGTAGCACCTGATGGTAAGGTTGGCTCAGCGGGAAAGCCCTGCATTCCTGGCTTGTTGCATTAGCAGAGAGTGACCCAGGGGCTGCTGTGACTTGCTTGGGTCCCCTTAGGAATCTGCCTCAGGGTAGTTCCTGGTAGTGGTGATACAAGTGACTGATGAATTCTGGGGTATATAAGCAGAGTGGAAGCCAGCTGGTGTGACTTTTTTCAGACTAGCCACTAACTTCGTAGTTATTTTCCCAAATACTTCGTTTAAGTATTGGTCAGATAGCAAAGTGGATTTGGGTATTTGTAGATTCCGTGGCCAAAAAGGAACATTGTGATTTTCTAGTCTGACCTTCTGTACGACACTGACAACTCCCCCAAAATAATTTCTGTTGAACAAGAGTATATTTTAAAAAAAGAAATCCAATCTTTATTTTAAAAATTGTCAGTGACGGAGAACCCACTATGACCCTTGATAAATTGTTCCAGTGGTTAATTATCCTCACTGTTAAAAATTTACCTTATTTCCTGTCTGAATTTGTCTAGCTTCAACTTCCAGCCATTGGACTGTGTTTATACCTTTGTCTGCTAGATTGAAGAGCCCATTATTAAACATTTGTTCCTCATGTAGGTACTTACAGACTGAGCAAGTCATCCCTTATCCTTCTCTTTGTTAAGCTAGGTGTGTCTTGAGCTGACCTAGGAGATTATCTCCATTCTCCTATTCCCTAATAGTAACAGCCTAAAATGCAAATAAAAGGAAGTTTAGAAGTAATAGAAATACGAATTTGGCAGAACTGGAGTTGGGGTCACATCCTTGAGGTCAGATAGAAAGCGATTGAAGGGAATACATTTAATTAAGTAGATCAAATTAAAATATAATAAATTAATGGGCATTGGAGATTGGAAAAAAAACCAGTGGGGGTACGATCTATTTGATTTTGCAAGGGCCAATATAGGATTGTTTCCTACATTAGATATTTATAGTATCATTATTTATGTACTTATCTATTTGTATTAAAGTAGAACCTATGATATGCTAAGAGTTTCATAGATTCCAAGGGCCAAAGGGACCATAGTGATCATCTAGTTTGATCTCCTGTGTAGCACAGGGCATAGAACTTCCCCGAAATAATTCCTAGAGCAGAACTTTTAGAAAAACATCCAATTTTGATTTTAAAATGGTTAGTGATGGAGAATCTACCACCACCTTTGGTAAATTGTTCCAATGCTTAATTGCACTCACTGTTAAATACGTTATGCCTTATTTACAGTTTGAATTTCTCTGGTTTCTCTCTGTCACACAGTTTTTGGTGCCACAGCTGTCAGTCAGGAGTGTGGGGGAAAAAAACCCACATCCCTTACCTGACACTTCTGTGCTGGCAAAAACCACAGTATGGATGCATCTATGCCTACAGAGTTCCTCTGTTGGCACTGTGAATATCATTGGGGAGACAACATTACTATGTTAGCAGAAAAACTCCTGTTGGTATGTGCTGCATCTACACTAGGGGGCTCTGCAGATGTAGCAGGCTGGTCGAGATGACCTCTTGCAGTCCATTCCAGCTCTTCTTTTCTATATTATTTAATAATGATCAAAGGGTGCTCAGAGCTTTGCTCACACTACAGCTGTTGCTGGGGCTGCAAGTGAAGCAATGGGATGTAGTTGTGGAGGTGATGCCCACTACTTCCTGCCTGTAGTGACACTTCAGTTTAAAAATTGCAAGGTATTACTCTAGAGCAGGGGTGGGCAAACTACAGTCCACGGGCCACCCCTGGCCCCTCCCCTGCTGTCCCCACTCCCCCGCTCGCTCTGCTGCCAGCACAATGCTCTGCGCTGCGGTCCTGTGAGCTCCTGGGGCAACGCAGCTGCACAGCCCGGCCTGACCCGGTGCTCTGTGCTGCGTGGTGGCGGTGGTGGCATGGCCCAACTCCAGCTGGGCAGTGTGGCTGTAGCACTACCAGCCACCTGTGCTCCAGGCAGTGCAGTAAGGGGGCACAGAGCAGGGGGAGGGGGTTGGATAGAGGGCAGGAGAGTTCGGGGTGGTGGTCAGTGGTCAGGAGTGTGAATAGGTGTTGGGGAGGGGAATAGGGGTTGAATGGGGGCAGGGATCCTGGGGGGCAGTCAGGAAGGAGGGGGGGTTGGATGGGGTGGCAGGGGGCAGTCAAGGGACAGGGAGAAGGGGTGGTTGGATGGGACAGGGGTCCTGGGGGGGGGCTGTCAGGGAACGGAGGGGTGGATGGGGCAGGAGTTGGGGTGGGGACAGATAGGAGATGGGGGCCGGCCCTCCACCCCCTCCTCTAACTGGCCTTCCATACAATTTCCGAAACCCAATGCGGCCCTCAGGCCAAAAAGTTTGCCCTCCTGTGCTCTAGAGGAAGGGTAGGCCATTGGTTAGGGGACTTGCATAGGACTTGGGAGTTCTGGGGTCAGTTCCCTGCTCTGCCACAAACTTCCTATGTGACCTTGGGCAAGTTATTTAGCTTCTCTCTGCTTAAGTTCCCCTGCTCTCCTGGGTGTTGTGAAGATAAATACGTTAAAGATTGTAAGGTCCACAGTTACTACAGTGATGGTAGCCACATAAATACCATAGATAGGGAAATGTTTTCAATTCATAATCCCATATAAGTTTCTTCTTAACATAGTTGCCCAGGAGAGTCAGTTTTGAGATTTGAGGCCACCCCCCCCATTAAAAGTGGTCCCTTCCCATGTGAAAGAGTTCAGTTGATTGTGCCTGTGTAGTGCTCATTAATGATGAGTTACTGAACTTGTCTCTGTGCTGCTCCCTCTACTTATTTAGTCCTGATTGCCTGTTTTTCCTCACACAATCTGGCCACTGTTAGTGTGAGAGTTTTCTTCTCTGTGTCCTGGCACTTGGAACATCCTCCCTATATCTGTTTCCTGAGCCCTCCATCTCATTCAACCTCAACAGAAAATGTGCCTTGGCTGCCTGTAAGTCTCTCATTGTGTATCTATATTGTTGAGCTCTAGAGCGCTTTGTGGTACAATTGATGTGAAGGATGCTACCAAAATTAAACTGGTGTGTGTTGGCTTTCACAATATTTATTGCTCGTCCAAAACACAGATTTACCCTCCACAGCTCTTACTGAAATGGCAGAAACAGGAAAGGGAGAGACTCAGAGCAGAAAGCAGGTTGAAAATCTGAGAACCATATGTGCTTCTCCTTAATTTTTCCCTCTCTTGGGGAATCTGAAAGGGAGGGATGCAATTTTATTGATGAAGGGGGTGTTCTCTAAGGGTTTCTACTGTATTGGTGAGATGTTATTGTGTACATCAAACTGCAGTCAGGTTAGGGCACTGCACTGAGGTCTCTTCCATTCCGTATGATATAGATGTCCAGGGCATGAGGTTATTTGTGCAGGAGAAAAGGGCTCTGATTCCTGATGGGTACTTTCTACGCCAGCATGAAGAAGAAGAGGTAAGTGCAGTTGAGGAGAGAGAAGTAATATGTAAGTGAGTTTGAAGGAGCGGTCTTACTAGCTTAATGATGTGAAAAGAGGCAAAAGAAATCCCTTTTCTCATATTTATTATTGTTTATAGATCTTTGTTATAATTTCAGTTGTGCTGTTGTCAGAAATCAGGAAAAGGTGCCTGGACTAGAGCTGCCAACGTGTTAGCACTTTGGGCATTTACTGCTCCATGAAAGGCTGTTTACCTCAAGGCAGGTCCTTTACCACAGGGTATGGAAATAGGAAAGCAGTTCAGACTCAGGCTATGGCTATACTTGCACTTCAAAGCGCTACCGCGGCAGCGCTTTGAAGCGCTAAGTGTAGTCAAAGCGCCAGCGCTGGGAGAGAGCTCTCCCAGCGCTGTCCGTACTCCACCTCCCTGTGGGGAATAACGTACAGCGCTGGGAGCCGCGCTGGGGCTTTGACCACATTGGCGCTTTGCAGCGCTGGAGAGGGTGTGTTTTCACACCCTGCTGCAGCGCTGCAAATTTGCAAGTGTAGCCATGGCCTGAGTCTTAACTGAAAGATCCTTGGGGAGATCTGGATTCAGTTTAATTCTTTGACAAGAATACTTAATCTCAGCACTGTTTACTAGTTCCTGGAAGTGGTGTATCAACCAGTATAAATATTTTCAAGAATGAACAAAGTATCAATCATTGTTCTTGTGACGTTTATTTGATCCTGCTTTAATACTGATTGGAATTTTGGCAACAACTTTTTCTCCCAAAGCTGCCTGGTCTTCTGGAAAACTGGCCATTGCTAGTGTGAAGTGGATGGGGGATTGCTTTATTAATGGGGGTTGCTTTATTTCCCTTGTTTGTATGCTGGTCCTGTGTCTGTGGTTTGTGGGCAAAGTGCTCAGTGTGTCGTGAAAGTCTCAGCCTTTTGATTTCACTGGTTTTGGTTGCAGGCAGCAGGGAGTGACGGTATCCGGTTGACAATGGAGAGTGCTCTGACAGCCCGTGACCGTGTGGGGGTTCAGGATTTTGTCCTGCTAGAGAACTTCACTAGCGAAGCAGCCTTTATTGAAAACCTACGTAAACGATTCAAGGAGAATCTGATCTATGTGAGTAGCAGAGAGCAGCCAGAGTGCTGATCTTTGACTAGAATTTGGATATTTGCTCTGAAAACTGGACATAGTGATTTTGTTCTGCAGGTGTGGGATCTGGATGTGGTGGTGTCCACCAGCTCCCCTTTTATAGCCCTTGATCCTGTTTCTCAGACCCGTTCTGTGTACTGACATGTTGGCATAGATAGGGCCTGATGTTCAGGTTGCTGAGCATCTGCAGCTCCATTTAACTTCAACTGAAATTCTGAGTGCCCGGCACCACTGAAAATCCAGCACATACTGTATTCTTCTGACTTCATAAAGCTATTCTGTTGTGGTCTTAACAAACCCAGGCTTAGCTCTGATCCCAAATATTCTAATGAATGGTCAAAAATAACCCAGAACTGAAGTTGCATTGCTGGGATGTCCAAAAGCACTAAAGCAGTCACTAAAGGATGTAAGTGGAGCATTTTCAGTAAAAGGGACCCATCCAATACAAGTTCTGTATTCCCACATTTACTAGCTGTGAGGTTGTTTCTTCAGACTCCCAATTCACTCTCTTCAAAGCGGTTAGCAGCATGCCAAATGCCCTTGTTGCAAGCTGGCCCTGTAACAATATCTGGGGTTCCAAAGTAATTCTGAAGGCTCCTGTAGAAACAGATGCTAGCCTTCATGTAATGCTTTTCCTTTCGGTTCTTTTCAGACTTACATTGGCTCAGTTCTGGTGTCAGTAAATCCATACAAGGATCTGGAAATCTACAGCAGACAACACATGGAGCGATACCGTGGCGTTAGTTTCTATGAAGTCTCTCCTCACCTGTGAGTGGCCTGTGGGTAAACAATACAGTTTGTGCTATTCCCACCTGGCTTGTTTAATACTGGTATACAGAAAACAAGACTTTTTTTCCCTTCCATCTTCCAAACAGAGTACTGGAGTGGGGGCAAAAGAGACCTTTAGAAAGGGTGGGGTCTGGCTGTTTTATTCCTGCTTTTCTTTCCAGAGAGAGTGAGTTACCTTTGACAGTGTTATTTGGAAAGGGAGTTTAATTCCTTCCTGGCCAAATGATTTGAGACTCAGAGGAATCTGAGCTGCTGATCAAGCCTAGGCAGGATCACAGACCTCATAGTTCCAGGGTTATTCAGTGTCTAGATGATCTGGTTCTAAGTTTCCCTTGCTGCTAAGCAGCTTATTCAGCTTATGACTAAACTGGGGGAAAGTGTGTGTGTGTGATGGGTTTTTTCCTACCTCCTCTGTCACTGCTTGACCAATATTAATCTGGTATTTCCCTTGTTGCTAAGATACCATGAGCCCGTTGGAACAAGAAATGTATTTATTTACATGGCCTGGTGAACATTCCCAATTTCCTATTTAAAATAAAAGATTTTTGAAGCTTGAAAGTTATTTTTGAACGTAACTGAATTTTTCTGTCAGACCAAAAGAGAGAGAGAGAGGACACAGCTGAGTGAGCCTAGCTAACCAAAGTGCTCGCCGAGCCGGGGCCCAATCCTGAGATACCTCTTGAAGACTCTTTCTTCCAAAGACCTTTGAAGAGACAGGGAGAACTATTTGGGCTGTTTCCTGTTGTTGGCAGGTGACTCAACAGTTCAAGTGAGATGGGAGTATGTTACAAGCATGATGAGGTGGTGCTAGAAACATGGTTGTTTGGGAAGATCCAGAATCCTGTCTATACATATGTTAATTAGAACGTAACATTTCTGGGACAGGGGCTGTTTATTTGTTTGCAGTGTACAACATTGAGGATTCTGTCAGCACTAAACAAATCCTTTAAATATTGGAGCATTACCCTGTTCTGCTTCTATTCAGTTATACATTGTACCAGGGAAGATGTGCCCTGCAAAGTACTACTCTTTCAAACAGTCCAAGAATTAAAAAAAGTTCTCACCCTCATTGCAACCAGTTCATGAGAAATTGTAACTGTACAGCTCAGTAAATCCTAAGTGCAGGGACTGCCAACACTATTCTGATATACGAGACAGTATTTCCAAACCAACTCCTTTAGGGGTGTTTTTGTTGCACAGAAAATAATTTGAATATTTTTGAATGTTGTGGGAAACACTCATTTTAAGCATTGGACTGTGTTCTGTTTCATCGATTACTGTTAGCAGCAATTCAGACCATTTTTCCGAGGCTTTTTTTTTAAATGGGCTCTATAAAATGAAAACAATTCTACCTTGCTATCCAAATATCAAAATACTTTAAAGCTAGTGGGAACACTTGAGAGTCAGATTATCTGTGGAGTCTGTAGTACCTAGTCATTGAAAAGAAAAAAAGGTTTATCTCAATGAACTTGAAATGCTGCATGTCTCTGTGACAATCAGGGTCCAGGCCCAAAGAGAGAATGGGGGGTCTGATCTCCCAAGAGTAAACAATTTAATCAGCTGGTTGTGTACAATGTTATTGTGTATAAAATTTTTGGATAAGGTCTTCTATGAAAGCTTGTAATGTTCTGAACTTAATAATCATTATGAGATAGGTATACACGCTGTGTTTATGAATGTATGTATATAGAGAGCTGAGTTTGTAAAGCTTTACCTCTACCTCACAGTAGGGCAGTGGTCAGCCAAGCAGGGAGGGACGCCTCCCCAACCAGACAAGACTAGTTCCAAGCACCTACCATTGTACTACCCAGGAAAAGACAAATTATGGGCTATCAGAGTTAATGGGAAAACACTTGAGGCATCCTGGCTAGAATTTCCCCATCCAAAGTAAGAATGAGGCACCATGCAAAGGGGCGGGGGGAGAGAGGGGACTTGAAACTGAAGTTGTGATACCTATTATATTGTTCATGGATTCACAGAGACTGTGAATAATGATGTGGACAGCAGTCATCCCTAAATAAATGAGATGCATCACAAAATATAAGGTATGCAGTACTCTTGGCCTTTCCCTTGCACTTAAGGGTGTTATAAACCCCATACATAAGAATATGCAGTCCAGAGGCAAACTCTAAAACTAAAATACAGTTTACATTTATTCAACTGTTTTGATTTGGGAAATGCCCCGGAAGTGGAATTTGGATAGAGAAGGGAGAGGAATTTGATAAACTATAATAAATTACATTTTTACAAAGCAAAACCTTAAGTAGCAAAAGAAGAAATTGTTGCTCGCTAATGCTCCTTTCTTTGCAAGGAATGTGTTTTGAAATTCTATGATCCATCTTGATTTAAACAAGACTTGAAGGTACTCCAGAAAACTGGTGTGAGCAATAATTATAGAAGCTTTGGATCAGTCGTTTCTCAATCCATATAAACGCTATTCTCAAAGAACCATCTTTTCTGGGATTTTGTACTGTTAGAATATTGGGCTGGAATTGGCATATCTTCTGGTTGTGATTGTGACAGTATGGATACTCTAAAAGCCTAACTGAGGATTCTCTGCCTTTCATATTTGTGAAAGCAGACTTAATTTCCAATTATCATTGTTCCTTAGTTATGCTATTGCTGACAACTCATACCGTTCCCTTCGCATTGAGAGGAAGGATCAGTGTATCTTGATATCTGGGGAGAGTGGAGCTGGAAAAACTGAAGCCACCAAGAAAATCCTGCAGTACTATGCAGTGACATGTCCAGCCAGTGACCAAGTTGAAACAGTGAAAGATCGCCTCCTACAGTCCAATCCGGTCTTAGAGGTAATTTGAAGTCCAGGATATGAAACTTGGCATTGTGTAGGCAACTCAGTCCCCTGATTTACCACAGATACGCATTTGGTGCTGCATTTTTCTGGTGTTATAGTGACCTCTAGTGTCAAGTTCTGTACAATCCTTACAGTTCCCTTTACTGTTTCCACCATCCGTTCAAACGTTCTGGGTGTGGGCCTGTGGGAGGGAGAAGTTTGGCAGGTTTGGGCAAGGCTAGGATGTCTGTGACCATTGTGTGCAGGCTAATGAGTTCCTATGAAGTCATAGTGGTGATGAGGGAAGAAGCTTTAACAAGACACCTTCGAGTGGCACATTTTCCTAATGGAGTGGGATTAGGATAAATCTATGCAAGGAGGAGAGGAGTGGTTTAACAGCCCCATGCAAGGTGGTAATCTTACATTTGCAGTATGCATACAGCTCAAACAATCAGAACTCAAGTAGCTGATTACTTTCTTCTTAGGAGATATTTACCCTAGAGAGCTTACAGTGGGGTAGCTGTACCACTGTAAGATCTCTCATGTAGCTGCTCTATGCTGATGGGAGAGAGCGCTCCTGTTAATGTAATTAAACCACCCCCAAAGAGCAGCAATAGCCATTTTGGCGGGAGAGCTTCTCCCGCCGACATAGCGCTGTGCACACTACCACTTATGCTGGCAAAACATATGTCACTCAGGGGTAGACAGACCTGTGTCTGTAAGCCAGTAAATAAGCCACTGGCAGGTTTGTGAAAAATATTTTAAAATGCCCTATTTTGTGGTTTCCTTGTTTTTGAAGCTTGTTTACTTTTTTATCTGGTATCTTTTTAATTTAGGCATTTGGAAATGCAAAAACCCTTCGGAATGATAACTCCAGCCGATTTGGGAAATACATGGATGTGCAGTTTGATTACAAGGTGAAAATCTGTTTTATATACTTCATTGTAGCCTTGCTCGGATGCCCAAGCACATAGATAGTGAGATCTGCATCAACAGTTCAGGTATAGTAAAAACCCTAGCCTCTTGTGAATGGAGTCTACTGTTTCAGAAAAGTTTGGGTACAAAATGTTTTCTAGAGTTGTTCAGATTTATAATTGTGTATCTCTCTCTCTCTCTAGATAGATAGATACACACATTTCATTGTGAAGCAGCTAGAATTGCTACAGGCACAGCATGCCTGACACAAACATAAAAGTTAAGAAAGTGAAAAGTCAAACCAAAAGTTACAGAGACTCTGTTCTTCCACCTACAGGCACTCACCTTACCACTACCACAACTATTGTGCACCACAGACGATGCACCATGACCATAACACTGCCCTGTTTTCATCCTGGTTCACAAACACTTTTACCAGCTAATTTTTCCCAACCCTAGTGATTGTGGATTTGTAGTGCAGTAGTTGGTTGCGCTGAGGAGAGGGTAGTTTAATA
This sequence comes from Mauremys reevesii, assembly GCF_016161935.1. Taxonomy (NCBI): domain Eukaryota; kingdom Metazoa; phylum Chordata; order Testudines; family Geoemydidae; genus Mauremys; species Mauremys reevesii. The sequence continues at coordinate 24,656,772 of NC_052642.1, forward strand.
AAGGGTTGTGTGTACAATGGTTATTAAAGGAGGTGATGAAAGGCTTGTATCCCTAGGGGGGAAGAGTTAAGATTGCAGTGTATGGTTGTAGTGGCAGTGGTAAGGTAAGTGCTTGTGAGTGGAGTAGTAGAGGGTATTTAGTGTTAGGGTTTTGAACTTCTCCTTCCCTTGCCTTTGTGGGTTTGTTTCAAGTATGTGGTGTGTGCAGCAACCCTCATAGCTTCCAGCAAATTTTTGTGTATGTATTAATACCATGGAGTTTTTTAAAGTTTAATTGGTGGTGGGTATTACTGGCAGAGAGGAAAGAGAGGAAGACCTGTGGAGGTAGAAGTGTGTTTGCAGTGTTGTTGTAGTTGTGGTGATCCTGAGATACTAGAGAGACAAGGTAGAAGTGTGGCAGGAGAATATTTTATCCGCTAATCAGTGTTTTGTAGGAAATATGTCCATAGTGAAAAGTAAGACAGCCCAGGCAAGATTTCAGCCAGGGCCCAGATTCAAAGTTTTCCTACTACAAATATATATTAAGAGAAACCAAATCAAAACTACATAGACAGTTTAAATGGCATAAAAATTAATCCAGTGAAAAATCTTACCACAGAGAACCACCTACTTTTAGAGAAAAATAAGATCTCTGCTCCATTTTAGCCCATGTTAGAACATGGCATTAACTAAATCACCTCCATTTTTATATATACAGATATATAAAAAAATATGGAGGATGCTGGGGTCCTGTGGGAGGGGGCAGGGCGGGAAAGCATGTGATCCTGAAATTAAAGACTATGAATATGCACAAAGAGACAGAATTAAGATTGTAGAGGCAGCCTTAGTTTTCTGTGTAGAGTTAATGTATATAGCTTCATCTTGTGTATTTTGTTTGTTTCCTTTCTAAACTAAATACCACAATGCCATGAGAATTAACATAGTGTAAAACCTAGATAGACAGAAATCATCCTAAGCTTTTAAATATCTCTGGATCATGGACTCCATCCTTGTCTCTAATATAGCAGAAATGGAAAAGGTCCAGAGAAAAGTAACAACATTATTAGAGGCAAGGATGGAATCCATGTCAAGAGACATGTATAATTTTTTTATGGTGGGGTGACCAGAAGTGAACACAACATTCAAGGTGAGCTGTAATATTGATCTGTGTAATGGTTTTATATTTTGAGTTTTATTCTCTAATACTTTGTGTTTGATCTACTCTGTGGAAATCCAAGAGCTCAAACTCACACTCAGTATTTGTTAGTTTATGAGATAGTTTATGCTATTACATGACAAAGATTACTTCTACTTTTTGTGACCCATTATTCCAAACTCTTTGTCTTTGATAGCCTACTTCTTAGATGGCAGAATGTTTCAGCTTATCTTCTTTGGTTTAGGGGGCACCTGTGGGGGGTCACATCCTGAACTACCTACTGGAGAAATCTCGTGTTGTCCATCAGAATCATGGCGAGAGGAACTTTCACATCTTCTACCAGCTGCTAGAGGGAGGGGAAGATGACCTACTGAGGCGTCTGGGCCTTGAGAAGAACCCACAACAGTACCATTATCTAGTGAAGGTGTGAACAGGGTCCTGCAGTTTGCTAATTTCTTCGTTTGCATGTTCAGTAAAGGGAAAAACTCTCCTTACCTGATAGACTTTGTTGATGTTGAAGGAGAGATCAGAGTGTTGATCTGTAAGGAGATAGAAACTTTCTGGGTGAAAGTAATGATCCTCATTATTAAACTATCTATCCTGTATTATAGGATAGATGTAATTCTTAGGTTGCCTGCCCCTGTAATAAACTATGGCATGCGTGGCGAAGGCAGCATGCGAGCTTGATTTTCAGCGGCACTCACACTGCCCGGGTCCTGGACACCAGTCCGGGGGGCTCTGCATTTTAATTTCATTTTAAATGAAGCTTCTTAAACATTTTTAAAACCTTATTTACTTTACATACAACAATAGTTTAGTTATATATTATAGACTTATAGAAAGAGACCTTCTAAAAACGTTAAAATGTATTACTGGCATGCGAAACCTTACATTAGAGTGAATAACTGAAGACTTGGCACAGCTCTTCTGAAAGGTTGCCGACCCCTGGTTTATTACTTCTCAGTATCTTTCCCTTACTTCACAGAGTTATAAAGATATTGGTGAGATGGCCCCTTCTGTAACAATCAACGCATGATAGAACTATGCGGGCTGTATGTACAATGCGTCAGGCTGTAAGGATTACTGTATCTCAAAATCTGTGTTTTTAGGGTCAGTGTGCGAGGGTCAGTTCCATCAATGATAAAAACGACTGGAAGGTTGTGCGAAGGGCCCTGTCAGTCATCAACTTCAACGACAATGAGGTAGAGGTAAGAAATGCCTTGAAGTGCATCTGAGTCTTCTCCCCTTAGAGGACTGTCCTACTTCAGTTAGTTCTTTCTGCCAGGAGGCAGCCTTTGAATGAGTGCCCTGCAGAAAGCTAAATGTAAAAATGTCTCCTACTGATGGACATGTAAAGAAACTGCCCTCTTCCTCCCCATCGCAACTAAGCTTTAATCCATATTGATTCCCATCTTCTTGACCATTATTTCTTCTTTCTCTTGTACTAGGATTTGCTGAGCATTGTAGCTAGTGTGTTGCACCTGGGGAATGTGCAGTTTGCTGCCAATGAACAGGGCAATGCTCAGGTGACCACAGAGAACCAGATTAAATATCTGGCCAGGGTGAGTATAATCCATTGGAGACATTCCCATATACTAATGTACTTGGTGCTGTTGCTGTTGTATTACTCCAGGGCAAGATTTAGTATTTATTAGATCTTGACACTATTAAAGGGACGCAATCAATTGAAAGTCACTTTTCTATATGAAATAATTAAGGTCAGAGGTTTAAAATTTTACCCAATTCCTATTAGCCTGTGTGAAAAATACTTTCCATGCGCTTTCTCCAAGTTTGTGCCTCTCTGCCATTATAGAAATAACATAATTATGTAATGTTTGTGTATAATCCTTAATAGTCATATATTTTGTTAGTAAATGCAAAAGAAATATTCTCTGAATATATTATTCATCATATTTTATCTTGTTTGTTGATTAACATATTTGCTGAGTAGTATTTGACCTATTGTGAGCTGCAGCAGTACAGCAAAATATTTCTTGCTGAATAAATAGTTTCATGACTCCTTTCCCATTCATTACATGAACATTCCTCAAGTACCATTTGACCAGCCCTACTTGCACTATATATCTTGCTTATGTTAGATATTTCCTCCTCTCCCCTCCCCTGCCCTATTGTGCTCTCTACCTCCTCCCTTTATTTTCTGACTCTTCTCCCCTTTATAATGGCTAGTCTACAGTACAGAGCCGTTGCTGGTATAGTTATCCTGGTAATGCCTTTTAGTGGGGGCTCAGTATATACCAGCAAAAGGATTTGTTTTGCTGGTATAGCTATCCGAATGACATAAGCTATATAAATAAGGAGGACTCTTTTTTATTTTTATTTTTTCCTTTCCCCAGTATAAACTGTGTCTGCATGCGGGGATTTGCCAGCATAGCTATGCTGGCAAAACTTTGTAGTGTAAACCTGGCCTAAATATCTTGCTTTTCTTTTCTAGCTTATTCACTGTTTTTCTGCTGCCCACCCCATGCCTATCTATGCATCCATATGCACGGCCTTGGAATTTTACCATAGTCCTGATACCCATAAACAGATATTCTACTGTCTTGGAGCATTGCCCAGTTGAGATCCTAATATACACTCCCAAGTTCTGGGGTTCCTGACAGTATCCTGTTCCTAGATCCCACTCAGGGGCTTCATTTTTCATGTCAACCTTAGGCTGTAGTAGGCTTCTCATTAAATTTAGAACCTATCTTCTCTCCAGAAACCCTCTTTTGGCTGCTGGGAGAGAGAGAAGCATTCTCTCTTTCTCTTCCCCCTTTCAGCCCCAGAGACACCTATTTGCAGTGTGGGTGGGTGTTTGAGCTACATAACCCTGCTCCCAACCTCCTAGCTGCTGTGATAAGGCTTTCTCCCCCTATAGTAACACCCCCTCAGCTTTCTCTTACTCTACCCTTCCCCCCCACTAAATAGATGGCATGCCTGCTCCTGCTGTTGTAGTGTCCTGATGATCTGATTAGGATTGTTGTGTCTGTGCTGGGTGCAGTACAGATACCCTCCTTCCCCAAAGAGCTTACAATTTAAGATAACTGACATGTGGAGAGTGGGGGGAAAAACGGGATACAGTCAATGACAAACAATATTTATATGTATTTGCATTAAAACATTTATAAGTTGTCAACGTTCCCCATTTGCTTCTTGGTCCACATTGATTAGATTATTTCTTGTAGGCATCACAGCAGAGAGGGATTTGGAGGAGAGGATAGTGGCCGTACTGATCAGATCAGAGAGTATGATCCATGTGTAAGGGATGGCCAGGAAGAGGGCACAGAGGTGTTTGTGTGAAAAACTGACAAACAGGCAGATAAGGCTGATATCATTGCTAGAGCAGAGGAGGCAGAAAGACTAAAGGGTGATGCAGTAACAGATGAGAGGAGGAGAAGAGGGAGGAGCAAGTTGTGAAAGGTATTGATGGTGAAGATGGGAAACCAGTGAAAAGATTCAGAGTGTGGGAGTGATGTGGCCATAGCAATAGGTGAGGAAGATGATCTCACAGCTAGAGAGGAAGTGGTTATTGTGAAATAATGAAGTCTGGGTGAGTGTTTTGACTATCTGGACTGAGAGAAAAGGATGGTGACATTAGTTCTTCTTCGAGTGCTTTTTCACGTCGATTCCATTCTAGGTGTGCGCACCATGTGCACAATTGTTGGAGACTTCTACCTTAGCGGTACCCGTAGAGTCAGCTGTGGTGCCCTCTGGAGTGCCACACTCATGCGTCGGTATATCAGGCGCTGCCGGCCCTATGCCCTCTCAGTTCCTTCTTACTGCCCGTAGTGGTCAGTTGGAGCATTCTTTTACTTGCTTCCCAAGTGGTCATCAGTTTTTTCTTCTCTCTCTAAACCTCCTATTCCAACTGTAAATAGTTCCATTTGTTGTTAGTAAGTGCCTGGTAAGTGTCTGTCAGTCAGTTGAGGGGGGATGGAAGGGGCACAGGACTTTGCCCCAAGTGGGGCATGCCCCGTCTCCAGGTTTTAAGCCCTGCTCTGACTGCAACAGGCCTACGCCTGTTAGTGACCCGCACAGTAGCTGTTTAAAGTGCCTGGGGGAATCCCACATAAAAGAAAGGTGTCGCATCTGTAAGAACTTTCGTCCCAGGACACAAAGAGTGCAACATTCTGTTAAGGGCCCTTCTGATGGAGACCGCCCTTCGTCCAGATTGTGAACCGGCACAGCCCAATGCAGCACCCAGCACTTTGGCTTTGGAGTGTAGTGCACCTCCAAGCACCAGGCTACTCCCGGTACCGGCCCCCATCGCCGGTTCCGAAGAAGAAGGTTAAGAAGATGACACTGAGCAAACCTAATCAGGGGCTGTTGGGCAAAGGACCAAGCTTGGGCCACCTGCCAAATCTGGACCTGCAAGGAGGCTCCGCCTCGGGGAATTCCTCCCCCAAAAGGGACCCACTACCAAATTTGCGGAGGGGTAGGGAACCCAGACTGACAGTGCAGTCAACACCCGCTCAGCTCCTGGCACCAGAAGAGCATAGAGTGTTCCTGCTGCAACTGGCCCTGCATGTGGCGTTGGATCTGACTAAGTCTCCCTACAAGTGCAAGCCCGCCGGAAAGGCCTTGCACTAGTCAAGCGAGCGCTGCCAGTCTCCGGAACCAAGGGAGAGCCCTATGTTGCCACGTTCTTGGTCTCCACATCAACCCAGGTCTCCGGCTCGCCGATACGAGTCATCTGCCCTGCGCTTCTGGTCTCCGCCTTCACGCTGGAGTTCACCCAGGGACAGACTAGCATCCCACAGTCTGCACCGGTCATCATCGCGCCATCAGTCATAGTCACCAAGACCCTGGGGACGCTCCACAGCATGGTGCCGCTCTCCCTACTCCTGGCACCTGTCCTCCGCGGAGACAGTTAGACCCCATACCCAGGCTTCAAAGACCTGGTCACCAGAGACAGAGGACTTCTCCGGCTCAGAGAAGCAGTTCAGCCCCTCACCTAGATAGTAGTGCAATTGGGCTCTGGAGGGTGCATCAGCTGCAGCAATGCCAACCTGGCAGCAAGGCCAGTGGCTGACGCAATGGCCTTATTGGAACGCCTTGCGGGTACCAATTATGCCAATGCAGGTGGAACGAGGCTGTTTGGGAGGATGTCCACGGTGGGTGACGCTCCCTGGCCAGCTGGAGGAAGCTGCTAGAAGCTCCTTGATCGCCGCGTCGGACAAGCCCAGATCGGCACCAACAACACTGGGATCGGTGCAGGATGCACTGGGGGGCGCTGTGGGCGAAGAACCAGTGCCTACCCCAAGACTTCTCTCCCTGGTGGGTGATGATACCCCGGGACCTCCCTTGGTAGTCCTCTTCCTCCCCAGACAAGGCAGTGGCAGGAGTCTCCTGGGCTAGTCCATCTGATGACTTCAGGGAGCATCAGGTGCTGCTCCGGAGGGTGGCTGAGAACTTGGGCCTCAAGGAGGAGGAAATGGTGAAGCAAGAGGACACATTGTTTAACGTGCTTTCCACATCCACCCCTGCTTGCGTGGCATTCCTGGTGTACGAGGGGGTCCTGAACATTGCCAAGACCCTCTGGCAAACCCCATCCTCCATTCCACCCAGTTCCAAGAGGGCAGAAAAAAAATATTTTGTCTCACAAAAGGGTTTGAATATCTGTACACTCACCTGCCTTGGTGTCATTGGTCATGTTGGCAGCCAATGAAAAGGATAAGCAGGGGACGGTCAGTTCAACTCTCAGGAATAAAGAGGCAAAGAAACTGGACTTGTTTGGTCGCAAAATTTATTCCATGACCAGCCTCTAGTTTCAGGTGACAAACCACCAGGCCCTCTTGGGGTGTTACAGTTTTAACTTGTGTGACTCCCTCCTCAAAATTCAAGGACTCCATGTTCCAGGAGGCAGCCTAAGAGTTTGGGTCTCTGGTGGAGGGAAGACACTGTGGCAAGCCGGTGCTCCCTCTAGATGGCCTGGGATGCAACCAACTTAGCTGCTCGGGTGGTGGCCTTGGTGGTGGTCACGAGGCACAGCTCCTTGCTCTAGACTGCTGGCCTGTCCCAGGAGATGCAGGCCTCAATTCAGGACCACCCATTTGACGGTGTCGGACTAGTCTCTGACCAGATGGACGTGAGGTTGCATGGCCTGAAGGACACTCAGGCTACCCTCCGCTCACTGGGGATGCATATGCCTCAGGCTTCCAGGCCGCCGTTCCAGCCTCCTCTGCTGCCAAGGCAGTGGCTGTCTTGGCAGGGGCCTGCAAGAAGGAAAGATACAGGGTTTACCTGCCGCTGACTTTCCTCTTCCTGCTCTCCTGTGCAGCCTGGCCCAGTGAAACATCATGGGGGCCAAAAGCACTTGTTTTGAGAGTGTGCTCAGGAGCAACGCACTAATCAGCGCATCGGATCTGCCCTTCCCTTTTCCTAAACTGCCTCTGCCCCTTCTGTTTGGCTTGGTCGAAGGTCACCTTGGACCACTGGGTGTTGGACATAGTGTTATCAGGCTACACCCTCCAGTTTACAACCGCCCTTCCCTCCCACCCCCCCTCTTCCCTATCCCTCTTCAGGGAACCTTCTCACGATTAACTCCTTGTTCAGGAGGTAAACAACCTACTGCAACTGGGGGCAGTGGAGGAGGTCCCTCAGGAAATGAAGGGGAAAGAGGTGCTACTCCCATTATTTCCTGATACCAAAGATAAAAGGGGGCCTACGTCCCATTCTGGACCTGCTACGGCTCAACATATTCCTCAAAAAGTTGACGTTTCACATGGTGTCCGTGGTCTCCATGATACCTTCCCTAGATCTGGGCTACTGGTATGCCACTCTCAATTTGAAAGATGATTATTTCCATGTCTCGATCTTCCTGGGACACAGATGGTTCCTACGCTTTAGGCCAGTGCCATTTCCAATTTACGGTGCTTCCCTTTGGCCTCTCCTCGACCCCGCAGGTCTTTACAAAGTGCATGGCCCCAGTAGCCACTTACCTGAGATGCTGGGGGGTTCAGGTATACTCCTATCTCAATGACTGGCTCATCATGGGCAGATCACAGGATCAAGTACAGAGCAGTCTTGATCTGGTGTGAGCCACATACCGTGACTTGGGCCTGTTAGCCAACACGCAAAAGTCAACCCTTGTACTAGTGTAATGGATAGAGTTCATTGAGGCAGTTCTGCACCCCGCAAGGGCATTCCTCCCGGAGTCCTGCTTCCAAGCCATGTCAGCTGTAATATCCTGTGTAAGGGATGATCCCTTACCACCGCCCATACCTGTCTATGGCTGTTAGGTCATATGGTGGCCTGCACCTATGTGGTTTGATGTGCCCAACTCCATCTCCGGCTGTTGCAGGTGTGGTTGGCATCAGAGTACATCCCCAACAGAGACAACCTAGACTCGGTAGTCAAAGTGGCTGAACCACATTCGGGCATCTCTGGCATGGTGGCTGGACCCTGTGTTGGTCTTGCAGGGAGTTCCCTTTACGGGCTCATCCACGTTGCTGACTCTGGTGACCGACGCTTTGGACCTCAGATGGGGAGCCCACTGGGAGAATCTCAGTACTCAAGGCTGCTGGTCAGGGGTTGATTTCTCCCTTCACATAAAAGCCAAGGAGCTCAGGGCAGTTCACCTGGCCTGCCAAGGTTTTCGGTCCCAATTGCAGGGCAAGATTGTTCAAGGAACTGAGAGGGCATAGGGCTGACAACACCTAATATACTGATGCATGAGCATGGCACTCTAAAGGGTGCCAGAGCTGACCGTATGGATACTGCTAAGGCAGAAGTCTCTTGACTGTGCACGTGGGTACGCACACACCTAGAATGGAATGGACATGAGCAACACATCTCAAAGAACAGTTACGAAACATGTGTAACAGATTTTTTTCTGTGCACTCTGCTGGAATGGTCCTAGTAAACCAGTAATGGCCAGTCACCCTATCTTACTGTTGAGTGCATGTGCTAGGAATGAGGAGTGAATCACTGTGAATCTCAGCAGTGGACAGGATGAGTTAATCAGTGAAGAGCAGGACTTGATTAGCTATGGGGTCTAAAGTTTCTAATGTCTCTCAAACAGATGTGAAATTAATAATACTTTCTCTAACTGAGTTTTTCTTTTGGTGGTTTGCAGCTCCTGGGGGTTGAGGGCTCTGTGCTCCGGGAAGCACTGATCCACAAGACGATCATAGCAAAAGGGGAAGAGGTGAGAACATGAGCTGGCAAACTGGGAGCCATCCAGAACTGCAGCCAACTAATATGGTCTTCTTTGTAACCAGGTGAAACGGTTCTCCTTCCGGCTGCAGATTTCTCACAGGTCTGAGAGGAAACTGTCTCTGTATTTCTTGGTCTCATGTAACCTACTTGTGACTGACTAGTAATCAGTACCTCTGGGAGATTGTGATGTGTGCACAGCTAGTTATTAGTATTGTGTTATGAAGATTGCATCAGTCAGTGGACTGATTATTTGAATTTGTCTCTTCTCCTTCCACATACAGTTGGTCAGTCCTCTGAATCTGGAGCAGGCAGCCTATGCACGGGATGCTCTAGCCAAGGCAGTATATGGGCGCACCTTCTCCTGGCTAGTGAATAAGATTAACAAGTCTCTTGCCTACAAGGTACATTTATCTCTCACTTGCACTCCCGTGATCATGCTATACGACTGTGCTACTAAGTGGGTGGGAAGAGCGAGTTCAAACCGCTGAACTAGGAAGCAGAGAAGGGGTTCAGTTCAATACTGAACAATGATTTTCTGACTGCATTCCTCTCTCTCAGAGAGGAGTGAGGACCAGACAGTAGAATATTATGGGAAGATAGCAGTGGAGGTTCACGACTGTTTTGAGCCTAATGATTAAAGCTACACCAAATGTGACAGAGTATTCGGTGTCTTTGTTACAGGGGGCAGAATGCCCAGGTTGGAGGAGTGCAACAGTTCTAGGGCTGCTTGACATTTATGGATTTGAGGTTTTCCAGCACAATAGGTTTGTTTCACTTCAGTGTCTTTGAACTTTGGATAACCTTGTTTCCTTTGATCTAATCCTGTTATTTTGTTTCATTCCCTCAACATTAGAATAATAGTCTTCCCCATGCCTGACACTTCTTTAATAGGAGAGGTTTATGTAACATGAGATTAGATGTCAACTTTAGGAAATCAACAAAATAGCTGCTAGTAGTAGGCAAACACCTTCTGAGCGAGAGGCCTAGTCTTAACTTCTCTGCATAGGGACCTCTGTGCCGAGTTGGGACCCTGCTAGAACGCAGCATTCACTACTATTTATCTTAATGTTTCAAGGATGCAAAACTGATTTTTGCCCATCTTGGAACCTATCTACACGATAGCTGTAATCACACCTGCATGCAGTTATGTGGTATGGGTCTGGGGTGTCCTCCTAACTCATTTTTGTTGTAGTGTGAATAAGAGAGCACTATATAGAATTATTTTATGGAATTATATCGGAGCCTGTAACCTAACTATGGCAGATATCCATTGTTGGATTTTTAGTGTAGATAGGCTCTTATTTATATATACTATACCCACCTTCCTCCTTGCTTATCTCTGATGGCTCTTTCTCTCTTCTGGGGCAAATCTGACTATTAATTGGTTCATCTCTGTAGAGTTCATATGAGTCTCTAGATCTCTTGATTTGTACCCAGATTATGCATGGTGCCCGACCAAAATGGTGCAGACTTTGTTTTACTGACAATACAGCGTGGGAGTAACTAATTCTTTCTGATTGTTTACAGCTTTGAGCAGTTTTGTATTAATTATTGTAATGAAAAACTGCAGCAGCTCTTCATAGAACTCACACTAAAATCAGAACAAGAGGAGTATGAGTCAGAAGGCATAGCGGTAAGAGCTAAGACCTCCTTTTGTATTGTTTCCTCTGTAGCATCTCCTATTGGGAGAGGCCAGTTAATTAAAGGGAGCTGAAAATAACTTACAGTATGTAAACCAAGAATTTGGAAGTAAATATTTATTTTTACCTTATTTGTCTGTGTGTGATCCACCAGAACTGGTTCATACCAAAGGGGCTTCAAACTGGGCTCTGTTTCTGCACATGCAGTCACCTTCCCACAGGTGATAGCATTTATTCAAACAAAACCCATTCAGATTAGAACTAGTCCTGTTCCAGCATTAGTGATTATCTTGTTCTGTAGTCCTTTGTCTAGACAATGCACAAAAATCTTAATGCTGCTCTCAGCTAAGGAAAGTTGTCTTCTAGCTTGCTAGGTTAGAAGCTGTGTGTTTGGCACTGAAAGTCCTGCAGTTTTGCTCACAGCTATGATATTTGTAACTTTGAGGCTATCAAACATCAAAATTAGTCCATAAATTATTGTCCTGTCAAGAATGTGATGTGACATTGTGGCCCTTTGGCATTTTGCTGCCAGAAAATGTAGATCCTACCAATTTATTTTTGGAAAATTACTGTTTTCTTCTTGCCTTGCTTCAGAAAAACCCAAACTCCTGCCTTTCAGACTTCCAAGCCAGACTTGTAAGAGGGGCAGAATGGTGATTGAGTTGTGTTTGATCCTTTATGTGCTACTGTTGGGATCCTTGCAGTCATATAATCAAGAAATAGCAGAAGCGTCTGTGGTGGATTCTCTGCTTACTTACTGTCTGGAGATTCAGTGCAGGTACCTGGTGCTGGCTAAAAGGCACTCAGATGCTTCACTGATGGGTGCTATAGAAGAACCCAGATGGATAGGAGAATAAGGATGCTGTAAGACAGCCCTTTAGAAATTTCTTTGCTCCTTCCTCACCTTTTTGTTGCTACCACCAACTAAATATATTTTGTGAATGGCCTGGTTCCCAGTTTCTGAAGAGGTTCTTTCCCTTGAATCTTGCGTTCAGAATTTGGAGACCTTTTTCAGAGCAGCAACCACAGAGATCGGCTGCCCTTTGAGTTAGGGAGACTACCTTTCACAAATCTGAATGAAAGATGAGAAACTGTGATGACGTGACTCAGTGATGCCCTGGAACAAAGATAAATATTTCATTTTAGGGGGTTTGGTTTCAGGAATAGTCAGTCTTTTTGTGTGGCATATGCACAGCAGGAGCAACAATCCCAGCTCTGTATTATTTAGTTCCATAATATAAGCTTTTATATTTCTAGTTGCGACTGCCTAGTGTATTTGAGATAGACTTCTTCTAGAGAGGGACACTGTCCACTCCAGCCATATTTCAGAATAAAGAGCATGGTTGCATAGGTTTCCCCTTTCCTTTTGACTGTGATGGGACAAAGATGTTCACCCTCTCTCTGGCAAAGCAAACAAACCCAGGGATCGGAAAAATAAATGTATATTTATGAAAGAAATAGATCTTTCATACTTGACATGTGGGCCTCAGGAAGACTGTGTTTTAAATATTTTCTATCCTCGGATATACACTGATCACTAAGACTATTTCCTTCCAGTGCAGAATCAAGACCTTTTAATCAGTCTTTAATTGTGTGTCTCTTTGTGAATGGCAGTGGGAACCTGTCCAGTATTTCAATAACAAAATCATTTGTGATCTGGTGGAAGAGAAATTCAAAGGCATAATTTCTATTTTGGTGAGTTGACAAACCTGTATTTATTTATATCTATTTTTAATAGAAGATATTTAGGAGCATAATGGGAAGTGACTAGTCGTAGGTGAAAAGGAAGTGGAGGCTGGTGTACAGGTTGTTTGTGGGAGTGGGGAGTCTGAGGATTGCAGAGGAAGGTAGAGAAGTGAGTAGAGCCCAGTGTTAAGTATGAACCATGTGTGGTAGACCCAGAGGATAACGGTCTTCCATGCATGTTTTTGCATTTGTTGGCATTTCTAACCACACAATACTGTTTAAGAGCTTTACACTGAATAAGATAGAAGTTGCTTTTGAAGCAAAAATGTTGTAACTTATATTTTGATTGGGGTAATACTGAGACCTGTATAGCTATAATGCCATACAATGCATATGCACAAATAAATTTCTCATTAACCACATCTGAGAGTATAGAAGAAGCAAGAATCTTCCAAGAAAAAAAAATCATCAGAAAACAAATGTCTGAATGCACCAAAGCTCCCCCCCCCCACACACACCTTTAAACTGGCTGTCTAAGAGTGTCCTGCAGAGAGTCTGTCTGTTGGGGGAGAGGGGGATTCTGAGCAGAGCACCTATAGTCAAGAGCACTCTTTTTTTTTGGATTTTTTCTACATTTTTAAAGATATTGATTTATATTGCAATACAGAATACAAAGTGTACAGTGCTCACTTTATATTTTTTTATTACAAATATTTGCACTGTAAAAATGATAAAATAAATAGTATTTTTCAATTCACCTTATACAAGTACTGTAATGCAATCTCTTTATCATGAAAGTGTAACTTACAAATGTAGATAATTTTTTTTATATACTGTTTTATTTTTGAGTACAGTGTAAAACTTTAGAGCCTACAAGACCACTCAGTCCTACTTCTTGTTCAGCCAGTCGCTAAGACAAACAAGTTTGTTTACATTTACAGGCAATACTGCTGCCTGCTTCTCATTTACAATGTCACCTGAAAGCAAGAACAGGCATTTGCATGGCACTTTTGTAGTCAGCGTTGCAGGTTATTTACGTGCCAGATATGCTAAACATTTGTATGCCCCTTCATGCTTTCATGCTGATGATGCTCATTAAAAAAATTATGCATTAATTAAATTTGGGACTGAACTCCTTGGGGGAGAATTGGAGTGATGTGAGATTTCTAAAAAATAGCTACAGCACTCGACCCAAGGTGTCAGAATCTGAAGTGCTGTCCAAAATCTGAGAGGGATGAGGTGTGAAACATGTTTTCAGAAGTCTTAAAAGAGTAATACTCTGATGCAGAAACTACAGAACCCTAACCACCAAAACAGAAAATCAACCTTCTGCTGGTGGCATCTGACTCAGATGATGAAAATGAACATGCATCAGTTCTCTCTGCTTTGGATCGTTATTGAGCAGAACCCGTCATCAGCATGGACGCATGTCCTCTGGAATGGTGATTGAAGCATGAAGGAACATATGAGTAGTGCCATACAAACACCTGTTCTCACTTTCAGGTGACATTGTAAACAAGAAGCGGGCAGCATTATCTCCTGCAAATGTAAACAAACTTGTTTGTCCGAGCAATTGGCTGAACAAGAAGTAGGACTGAGTGGACTTGCAGGCTCTAAGATTTTACATTGTTTTGTTTTTGAGTACAGTTTTTTGTACATAATTCTACATTTGTAAGTCCAACTTTAATTATAAGGGACCTCGAGGTCTCTTCCAGTCTTAGAATCTATGAATAAAGAGATTCCACTACAGTACTTAGGTAGATTGAAAAATACTATTTCTTTTGGTTCTTTCTTATAGTACAAATATTTGTAATAAAAAATAGTGAGAACTGTACACTGTTTTCTGTGTTGTAATTGAAATCAATATATTTGAAAATGTAGAGAATATCCAAAAATATTTTAAATAAATGGTATTCTATTATTGTTTAACTGCGCGATTAATTGCAATTTATTTTTTATCGTGATTCATTTTTTTAATCACTTGACAGCCCTAATTTTAATTTCTCCATCCTGACTCTCAGGTTGTAAAAATAATACAGCCATAGCAGTGTGTAGATGGGATGTTAGATGGGGTGGGATCTGAGTTACTACAGAGAATTCTTTCCGGGGGGCTGGCTGGTGAGTCTTGCCCACGTGCTCAGGGTTTAACTGATCGCCCTATTTGGGGTCAGGAAGGAATTTTCCTCCAGGGAAGATTGGCAGAGGCTCTGGACTTTTTTCGCCTTCCTCAACAGCGTGGGGCACAGGTCACTTGCTGGAAGATTCTCTGCACCTTGAGGTCCTCAAATCGTGATTTGAAGACCTCCAATAACTCAGATATAGCTTAGGGGTTTGTTACAGGAGAGGATAGGTGAGATTCTGTGGCCTGCATTGTGCAGGAGGTCAGACTAGATGATCATAATGGTCCCTTCTGACCTTAAAGTTTATGAGTCTTTGCAGTTCCGAAGAAGCAGAATGAGCCACCACCAAAGTAGCCACCTGACCTTTGATCTCCTGCTTCCAGCAGCAGTGAGAGAGAGCAGCCACTGTGGCAGCTTAACTAAGTGGCAAAATGGATTTGCCTGGCTCTGCTCCCCAAACCTAGCTGTTGTTCCTTCTGTGAAGATGGGAGAGGAATTCTCCCACCGAAGCAGCTGGGATGGGAGAGGGGAGCCAAGGAAACCCAGGCTACAACATTGCTGAGCTCCTGCTGCAGGTTCGAGTGATTTTCCACATGGGTTCCACTCTTGGTGCACATGTCCCATAAATGGAAGATTAGATTCTTTAGGTCAGTAAAAGCAGCAAAGAATCCTGTGGCACCTTATAGACTAACAGACGTTTTGCAGCATGAGCTTTCGTGAGCTTGCATCCGATGAAGTGAATATTCACCCACGGAAGCTCATGCTGCAAAACGTCTGTTAGTCTATAAGGTGCCACAGGACTCTTTGCTGCTTTTACAGATCCAGACTAACACGGCTCCCCCTCTGATACTTTAGGTCAGTAATATCCACTTGGGCAGTACCTGCACCCTAGATGTCCTGGATTGTCCCCCCCAGCCCAAAGGCATAAAGGGAAGAGCAGGCCCAACTATTCCTCAGTTCCTTTTTACCGCTTGTGGCAATGAGACAGAACTTCTGCAGTGTCCATTTTCCTATGCACTGTGCTGGTGTTAGTTAGCAACTTTAGTTGTTTGTTAGTTCATATAGTTATTGCCTGTTGGCTAATATCTAAGAAAAATTATATATAAAATAAGTTGCAGTGTAGGTAGACATATACCAACCCTCCTACCCCCCCCCCCAAAAAAAAAAAAGGTGCTAGCAATATGGCAGAAGCTAAATCATCAGGGTTCAAAACCCGCCTCTCATTAAGTTTCAGTGCTGCATAAAAACTGGTATTCCCAGTGCCTGCTCTGCCTAGGAAAGGGTCATATCCCCAAGCAATATTCCCTATATTGTCTTTCTCTAAGCACAATCAGAATGCTAGAGAAGCCCACCTGAAGTTGTTCCTCTTCAAGAGTTCAAAACGCCTTCTCAGACACTGTGACATAGCTAAAAAACAGTCTATGGTCCTCTGATCAGTTCCTCTCCATTAGTGGCCTGGTGAGCTGACATTCCACCCTGAACTCTTGGGTCATATCTATTAAGAGACCCCAGTTATCCATCTTCATTCTGGCATCTGTCTTCCGATGGGCAGGAATGATGGGAGAAGGGATGAGCCAATGTCTCCTTCTCAGATGCCTGGCAAGTCAAGACACAAGCATCATCAGATTTCTGACTCATCTCAGGCTCAACCTCCTAAGGGCCAAAAGTCTGAAAAGGTCCCATGAAGTGCCCCAGTACAGATTACTAAGAGAGTCCCAGTTGTACCTACCATATCTGCAGACTGTTCTTTCTCTCAGTACCCAGAACCGTGTTCTTCAGTACCCAGCAATACTTACTGTCTTGGTACCCAAAGCATACAGAGTACCAAGTGACTTTGGGCCTGATATTACAGCTGTGTCTCCTAGAGAGGCTGAGGATGGTGATATCTAAGCCACCAACTACTGCACTGTTGGTACAGCAAGTCAGGGAGGTATCTCCTGTACCAACTTCTCCCTTTATATGCAGGGCACTCTGGATAGAATGGTCCCTCACTTGGAGGAAGTGTACTCTTTCTCCTCATCCCCATCTAGACACATCTCCCACCCACTCGCCTTCCCCCTGGGGTACCATACTGGGAATCAGGAAGGTACTTGAGGGAAGAGTCTACAAAGGAAAGTAGGGGAAGACCTGGACTCATAAGAAACATTTATCTTGGTACCCTCCTGTGTGTCTCCCACCTCAGTACTTATAACCCTATTAACACTGTCCTTACTGGACACACTGGGGTGTACAGCCGTATTTGTGTAAGCCTGCATCATCTGCGCCTTGCAGGGTTAGACCCCCCCCTTCAAAGACACAATATGGACCATCCCAGCCAGGCCAATTAGTGAAGACCCAGATCCTGGAAAGAAATGAGGAGGAGGAAAATGATGAGGAACAACCACCACAAGGGGAAGAACAACTTGTTCCTGCTGTGAGCTCATCCTCCCCTGATGAGGCAATAAGCCCCTCTAAGTCTTCCTCAGTGAATAGGCTTAAATTATTCCAAGAGCTCATTAGACACATGGCAGAGATAGTGGAGATACCTCTAGAAGTAATGCAGCAGCAGTCCCATGAGCTCCTGGATATCTTGCACCCTTCCTTGCCCAACAGGCTCCCCATGCCAATTAATGAAAGACCATTGGAGCCCACAGGTGACGTATGGCATACACCAGCCTTGATACTGGTCACACCCAAGCTAGCAGAAAGAAGGTACCGTGTCCCTTACAAGGGATTTGAATACTTTTATTCCCTCCCAGTACCACATTTGCCTGTAGTGGCTGCTGTCAAGGAAAGGTCAAAAATAACAAATACCTCCTAGAGACGGACACAAAGAAACTAGACCGTATCTTGTGCAAGGTTTACTCATTAGTCAGGCACCAGATGTGTGTGTGGCTAATTATCACCCTCTCCTCTCCACTGGAGCTGGGATAAGCTGTCTTAGTTCCGGACAAGCTACCTCAGGACCATTGAGAGGAGCTGAGAACGATCATGACTGAGGGGCATTTGATAGCCCACACTTCCCTATAGGCGTCACTGGATGTGTCTGACAGCACAGGGTGTACTGTGGCTATACTGGTGACAATGATGTGGTCTCCCTGGCTCTAGTCCTAGGGAATCCCCAGGGAGGAACAAATAACAATCACAGATCTTTCCTTTGAGGGCAGTGAACTTCTTAATTCTAAAATGAACAAGACCCTCCATTTTTTTTAGAAGACCCCAGGGCAAATGTGTGTTCACTGGGTCTGTATTTTCCATCCCCAAGAAGGAAACAAACAAGACAACAGGTTTGCTTCAGGTGGCATCCTTGTACCCAGTATTTTCAATCCTAGAGCACTTCTGAGCTGCCTTAGGGTGCTCTACTAGTTCAGTGGCATCATCCTGCACTGCAAACTTGTGAAGCAACTATCAGGGCTTTGCTGCAGATATATTCTCTAAACACTATAAATAATGTATTCATGCCAGTTAAGCAGGACTCAGTAGGAGCATCTTGCAGGCTGTTGTTGGATGCTAAACCGCCTCCTGTATTGCTGTTGTGAATGCAAAGCAACCAGCGAACTAGTGATAGGTAGGTTAGGGGCAGTTGAGGATAAGTAGATCTTGGGTTATCTATTTATAAAAACCAAAAAAAATGTAAATGTGTATAGAAACTGTATATATTTAACTGTTTTACTCTTCTCCCTTTGGAGGTCATTTGTATTCTTAGGTTGTCAGCAATTGAAGCAGGAAGCATGTCTTTTTGTGTATTTTTACAACATTCAGCAAAATGGGGCACTTCTTACAGTTATGGGCACTGCTGTAATACTAGCTCTAAATAATAAATCATATATTCTTGCTTAACTAGCACAGAAAATTGAAGGGCAAACCTAATCAGTTTCTATCTGTGAGACTTCCTAAACCAGTCTAAATTCCTTTCTTTTTTAGAATCAATTCTGTGCATAGATTAGAGTTACAGGGCTTGATCTGATTTCATTTTATGGTCATATTTGAATAGTGCTGCTCTTGAAAACTCAACTGAACTGTGGGAGTAGGCATGTTCTTTGTATACAGGGAGACGACCTCTCACCAAAAGTCAAAGTGTACTTGTCTTCATCTGCTGGCTGGAAAGAATCTAAAAGTCTAACTAGTCTCCAAGAAGAAAAAACTTCTCCTTTTCAACACAGCAGTTCTTTATTATGTGAGTGAATTAGGCAGCCTCTCTAGTACAAGACAGAAAACTGCTAGAGAAACCAAATGGAGGGCAGCATTTTAGTCCGATGGGGGTAGATCTGGCTTGCATGCTGACATGTGTAGAAGGAAATGTTGAACATGTGCATTTTGTTGTATTGCTGTGTGTGTTGATTCCTTGCTGTACAGGATGAGGAGTGTCTGAGACCTGGGGATGCCACAGACATGACATTTTTGGAGAAGCTGGAGGAAACGGTGAAGAACCATCCTCATTTTCTCACGTGAGTGTTCAAGTAGCTGTTGCTAGTTTTGTCTTTATGAGGAGGGACCAAATACAGAATAAAGCTAATGGGTTTTAAATATACCCAGTCTCTGCTGTACCTATTGCTGTATTTGTATTACAGTAGCACCCAGAGGTCCCAGTCATAGTGGGGCCCCGTTGTGCTGGGAAGTGCATAAAAGCAAAAGATACTTGTTGTCCCAAAGAGCTTAGATTCTAAGGCTAGGTTTATACTACAGCTGGGATTGACTCTCTGAGATTGATCCACCAGTGGTAGATTTAGCGGGTCTAGTGAAGACCTACCAAATCAACAGCAGATCACTCTCCAGTCAACCCCTGTACTCTACCCCCGACAAGAAGAGTAAGGTAAGTCAACAGGAGCGGTTCTGTCGTCGACCCCCTGCGGTGTAGGCCCTGCGGTAACTTGACCTAAGATATGTCGGCTCCAGCTACGTTATTCATGTAGCTGGAGTTGCGTAGTGTAGGTCAACTTACCATGGTAGTGTAGACATAACCTCAGTTAAGATAACAGAATAAGTGGGTATAACTAACAAAAATAAGGCTAAAAAGAGAAAAGAATAGTAGTGATGTTATGGTGGAAGTCTGTTATAGACCACCAAATCAAGAAGAGGAAGTGGATGAGACATTCTTCAAATAACAAGGAGCCCAGTAGCACCTTAATGACTAACAGATTTATTTGGGCATAAGCTTTCGTGGGTAAAAATCCACTTCTTCAGATGCATGGAGTGAAAATTACAGATGCAGGCATAAATTTACTGACACATTCTCTCCTCTTCTTGTACCAGTATATTTATGCTGGCATCTGTAATTTTCACTCCATGCATCTGAAGAAGTGGGTATTTTACCCACGGAAGCTTATGCCCAAATAAATCTGTTAGTCTTTAAAGTGCCACCAGACTCCTCGTTGTTTTTGTGGATACAGACTAACACGGCTACGCCTCTGATATTCTTCAAATAGGTAACAAGATTAGCTAACACACATGAGCTAGTATTAATGGGGGATTTTAATTTCCTTGATATCTGTTGGAAGACTAATACAGCCAAAGGTGGTAATGGAATCCATAGAAATGTAGGACTGAAAGACAACTCAGTAGGTCACCTAGTCCAGTCCCCTGCACTGAGGCCAGACTAAGTATTATCTAGACTATTTCACAAAGCTGAAAACAATTATGGACCAAATCAACTAAGAGGAAGAATTGAATCAGGAAAATATGAATGATGATTGAGAATAATTTAAGAACACCTTACTAGATGCCCCAAAACCACAACCCCATGATCAAGGGTGAAGGCTACAGTGGTTAAAAATAGAACCTGGATTAGAGGGGAAGTGAGGGTAGGGTTCCTGCTGCGCACACAGTTGATAGTAATGACTATAAATCAGAAATTAAGAATTGTAGACGGTTGATAAGGGAAGCCAAGGAGAACACATGCCAGCATAATAAAGAACAATAAGAAGGTGTTTTTAAATTCTGATAATGATTTTGGTCCTTTACTAGACGGAAGTGGTAGAAATGTTAAATAAATGTTTATTTTCTGTATTTGGGGGAAGAAACAACTGATGCAATCTCACACAGTGATAAGTCTTTCCATTCCACTAGTATTTTGGGAAGGTGTTAAACGGAAGCTATTAAATTCAGATGTTTTAAAATCAGATGGTCCAGATAACTTGCATCAAGAGTTTTAAAAGAGGTAGCCGAGAAGTTCACTGGACCATTAATATTGATTTTCAATATGTGTGGTTAAATTCCAGAATACTGGAAGATAGCTAATGTTGTTCCAATTTTTAAAAAGGATAAACTGGGTGACCCGGGTAATTATAGTCCTGTTGGTCTGACATCGCTCCCAGGCAAGATAATGGAGTGATTGATATGGGACTCAATTAATAATGATCTAAAGAGAGGTAATGAATTAATACAAATCAAGATGGATTAATGGAAAATAGATTTTGTCAAACTACTTTGATATCTTTTCTTGATGAGATTACAAATTTGACTGATAAAAGTAATAGTGTTAGACTTCTGTACAGCTTTTGAGTTGGTGCAGTGTGACATTATGATTAGAAAATAGAACGATATTAAATTACCATGGCACACGTTAAATAAATTAAAAACTGGTTAACTGATAAGTCTCAAAATGTAACTGTCAACAGGAAATTGTAATGAAGCATGTCTGTTTCTAGTGCTGTCCTGCAGGGATTGAATCTTAGCCCAATACTGTTTAATATCTTTATCAATTATTTGGAAGAAAACATAAAATCATCACTGAGTTTGCAGATGAAACAAAAATTGGGGGAGTGGTAATTAAAGAAGAGGGCAGGTCACTGATTCAGAATAATCTGGATCACTTGGTAAACAGGGTGCAAGCAAACAATATGTGTTTTATTATGGGTAAATGTGTAAAACTGGGAAGAAAGAATGTAGGCCATACTTATAGGATATATCCTGTAAGTTCTTAGTATGTGTAGGGGATATCTGAAAGTTGAGGAAACAACTAGGAGGTTATCCATTTTGGATCTGGTTTTGACCAACAGGGATGAATTAGTTGCAAATGCGAAGGTGGCTGGGAACTTGGGAGGAAGTGACCATAATCTGACAGGATTCAAGATGCTAAGGAAAGGAGGACATGTGAACAACAAAACAAGGACACTGGACTTCAGAAAGGCAGACTTCAACCAACTCTGAGAAATAGTAGGCATGGCTCCACAGAGAGACCAGTTAGGAAGAAAAGGAATTGAAGGGGGTTGGCAGTTCCTAAAAGATGTAATACTAGAAGTTCAGCATCAAGTAATTCCTATGCAGAGAAAAGAGTTTGATATCTAAAAACCCAATTGGATACATATAGGAAATGGAAGGAGGGGAATGTCACTAAGGAAGTGGACATGAGAATAACATGAGCGTGTAGGAACAAAATCAGGAAAACCCAGGCAAGGAATGAGTTGCAACTGAAAAGAAATGTTAGAGATAACAAGAAATATTACAATAACAAGAAATAACAAGAACAATAACAAGAAATCTACAAATATTAGACAAAAAAGAAAGATCAGGGATGGCGTGGGTCTGCTGCTTAATGGAGAAGGTGAACTGGTAACTAAAGATGATGATAAGGCGGGGATGTTCAGTGCCTACTTTGCTTCAGTCTTCACACAAACAAAATAACATGACCAGATGACTGACTAAGTTATCAGAGACAATAAAAGGGAGGGGACAGAGATCAGAGTAAGTTTAAAAAAAAAAAAAAAAAACCCCCACATCAGAGATCTTCTGACTAAATTGAATGAATTCAAGTCATCAGGGCCTGATGCTATTCATCCCAGGGTGCTGAAGGAATTAGCTGAAGAAATCTCAGAGCCACTGGCAATAGTATTTACAATCTCATGGATGACAGTAGAGGTCCTTGAAGGCTGGAGAAAGCTAATGTGGTGCCCATCTTTAAAAAGGGGACAAAGGAGGAGCCAGGGAACTATAGACCCGTCAGCCTCACCTCCATACCTGGGAAGCTAACTCGAGCAATATATAAAACATTCAATTTGCAAATATATGTCAGATGAAGGGGTGATCACTAGCAACCAGCATAGATTTGCTAAGAACAAATCTTGCCAAGCAAGCTTGATTTCATTCTTTGCCAAGGTAATTGGTTTGGTGGATAGGAGGAATGCGGTGGACATAGTACAAGTGGACTTCAGCAAGGCTTTTGACACAATCCCACATGACATGCTCGTAAATAAACTGGAGAAATACAGGTTCTTCTTTGAGTACTCATTCATGTCAATTCCAATCAGGTGCGTGCGCGCTGTGTGCATGACAGCCGGAAGATTTTTCCCCCTACCAGTATACAGAGGGTCGGCCTGGGTGCCCCCTGGAGTCATGCCTTCATGGCACCCAATATAGGGCCCTGCTGACCCTACCCCCACTCGGTTCCTTCTTGTGACGGCTATCTGGAACTCCCTACTGCTCTTGCCTCAACAAGTGCATGCTTTGCAGTATCTCTGTCCTCGTGTACATAGTTAGATTTAGCAGCATAGTAGTTTTATAGTTTAGTGTAGGTTTTCTTACAAGTTTCCTTTGGGGGTCTTTCCCCCTGACGTTTTTCCCTGGCACTGTGGTATGCCTCGGTCCCCGGGCTTTAAACTGTGATCAGATTGTGGCAGGTTTATGCCAAGAAGTGATCCGCACTCGTCATGCCTTAAGTGTCTAGGCAAGGGGCATCTCCGAGATTGCTGCAAAATCTATAAGGGTTTTTGCCCCAAGACCCTTAAGGGCAGAGAGCAGCACCTCTCTGTCCTACTTATGGAGGCAGCTCTTCAGCTCCAGTCTGAGCACGCTGCGCCTGACTCAGCCTCGAGCGCCGCATCCTTGGTGCGCAATGCGCTGGCACCGTCACTGAGAGAACTGGTGCCGAGGAAGGGTGCAGAGACCCTCGGCCACGGCTCCGCCCACGGGGAGGCATTGGTGAGGCACTGCTCTCACTCCCCAGTGCCCCATCAGAAGAAAAAGGCAGATAGAGGGCACTCCCCAGCTAGGTCTAAGGATCATTTAACCAGCAAACCTCCATCAGGCACTCAGTCACCTCCCGTTGACTCCTGCCCCAGGAGGGGTGCAGTCGAGTCTGGACCTGCGCCATTCACCGGGCCGCAACTGCAAGGACATACAGCTCCTCTCCATGCTGGAAATGTTCGATTCAGCAGTGGACCTGTTGGCACTCAGGGCACCACCCTCACATCCTAGGAGGGAGAGGTTGCCAGCACTGATCCCAGGCCCAGTACATTCTGTAGGCAAGCTGGGGATAATGTCTGCCATAAGGCCATCCCCTCTGCATCGACCACTGACAATGGGGTCTCTGCAGGGGAGCTGCTCCAGTCCCCAAGCTGGCACCGATCCCCAGCACCGAGGCTCCACTCCTCCCCTGGTCAAAAAATCTCCCAGCTGTCATGCACGCAGCACGTAAACACCTGATTGGAATGAACAATACATCTCAAAGAGAAACAGTTACAAGAAGGTGAATAACTGTTTTTTCAGGGGAACTACCATTAAGTGGATACATAACTGGTTAAACAACCACAAAGAATAACTATTAATGATATCAGATTAGAAGGATGTCTCAAGTGGGGTTCCCCGGGGATCTGTTCTGGGTCCCGTGTTGTTTAACATCTTTATTAATGATCTGGATGCAGGAATGAGTATGCTTCTGATCAGATTTACAGATGACAAAAAGCTTGGGAGTGGGAGGATTGTAAACACTTTGGAGGATAGAACTAAAAATCAAAAGGGATCTTGATAAAATTTAGAGAACTGGGCTGCAGATAAAAAAATGAAATTCAACAAAGACACATGTAAGGTGCTACATTTAGGGAAGGAAAAACCAAATACAGAATGGGGGATAACTGGCTTGGCGGCAGCAGCAGCACTACTAAGAAGGATCTGGGAGTTGTGGTGGATCACAAGCTCAACATGAGTCAACAATGTGATGCTGTTACAAAAAAGCAAATGCAAGTAATTGGAGGTGATAGTATCGTTCTACTCAATGCTGGTTAGGCCTCAGCTGGAGTACTGTGTCCAATTTAGTCATCACTTTATGGAATGGATCCTTTCCAGTTTCTCTACATCCTGAGTCAAGCAACAAAGATGATCAAAGGGATTGAATACAAGACACATGTTTAGTTTGGAAAAGAGGAGACAGGGGAGACATGATAGCAGTCTTCAAATGCTTGAAAGGCTGCCATAAAAAAGGATGGAGGAAAATTGTTCTCTCGAGCTACACAGGGCAGGATAAGAGGCAATGGGTTCAAACTACAGCATAGCATATTTAGATTAAATCATAGGGAAAACTTCCCAACTGACTGGGAACTCCTTGTATTGGTGGAAAGATCAATTTAATGTCTGCATGGGCATCCCTTTCTTCTGCCCAGGTCTAACTATGACAATGGGCACAATACTGTTTTGGGTTAGGAGCACACCTCAGCACACTCACAACTCGGCAGTACAGCCACCTCAGGAAACCAGCCTCCATATCAACTTGTTATAACTCAGGGCAGTCAGAAATGACTGCTTTCAGTTCCTAGCCCTCATCAAGAGCAAATCAGTCAGAATCATTATGGACAATGCGGCTTCCATGTTCTGTATCATCAAACAGAGAGGAACAAGACCGCTTCCTTGTGTGCTGAAGCTATAAAGTTATGGTACTCATGTGTAGGCCATCAGATTTAGATCTCAGCCATTTACCTTCCTGTAGTCCAGAAAGTCACAGCCAATGTGCTCAGGAGGCGCTTCTCACCACACTATAAATGGGAGTTGGACTCTCAACTCCTTCATGGGATATTCCAGATGTGGGACTTCCACGGAAACTATTCACTACATTCAGTGACAGGAAGTGTCCCTAATTCTGCATAAGATGAGACCTTGGTCACCTCTCTTTGGAAGATGCCTTTCTGCTTCCTTGGACAAAGGGCCTGTTCTGTGCATTCCTTCCGACACCACTAATTCTAAGCGTGATGAACAAGATCAGGCAAGGACATGGCCAAGGTTATCCACGTAATACTGACCTGGCCAAGGCAAGATTGTTAGCCTTACCTGCTTCATCTCTGTGTCCAACTGGTGCTCAAGCTTCTGACCATTCTTCATCTTCTTTCCCAGGATGTGAGTCATGCTTCACCCCAACCTAGAGGTCCTCTGTCTCCAAGCATGGCTCCTAGATGGCTCACAGGATTAGAATCCACCTGCTCAACAGCATTACAACAAGTATTACTAAACAGTAGAAGGGAGTCAACTCATATTACTTGCCTTCAGATTTGGAAAATGTTCAACCACTAGTGTCACTGTCACTACCTTGTGCTTGAATCTTCTTTGTTCTCAGCCAACTTGAATTATCTGGCGGATTTAAAAATTTGGTTTTATCAATTATCTCGGTTAATCTCGCCACAATACCAGCATTTCATTCCCCACTAGAGGTTTTTTTTATTTTTTCTCCCCCTCTGTTCTTGAGGTTTATTAAGGGTCTGGGGAATCTTTATTCCCAGGTTAAGGATCCTACTCTGACATGGGATCTCAATCTGGTACTTGGATACCGTATCAGACCTCCGTTTGAACCTGTGGCAGCTTGCTGCTTGCCTCACTTATCTGTTAAGACATCCTTTCTAGTAGTTATCACACCAGCCCACAGGATTGGAGAAATTGTAGTCTTGATCGCAGATCTCCCACTTACTGTATTTTTCAAGGACAAGGTCTCCCTATGACTGCACCCAGAGTTCTTATCTAGGTTGCTGTCAAATTTACATCTTAGTCTATTCATCTACCGATATTTTTTCCTAAACCACATAAATCTCAGTGGGAGACTTCCCTTCATATGTTGATGTACGATGGGCATTGGCCTTTTAACTGGACAAGACCAAACAATTTTTGATATCACCTAGATTCTGTCTCCATTGTAGATGGATCAGAGGGGTCCATGATCTCTTCACAGAGACTGTTGAGATGGATCTCTGAGTGTATTATTTCTTGCTGTGGTGCTGCCAGTGGTTTGTCTCCCCAGAGGATTATAGCACACTTTACCAGATCGCAAGCAACTTCTTCAGCTTTATTCAAAAACATTCCAGTGTGTGAGATATCCAGAGCTGCTATATGACTTCAGTGGGTACTTTTTCTAAACACTATGCCTCGGTCCATGCTGTAGATCTGATGCAGCACTTGGTTCTGCTGTACTGTCTTCAGTCTTCGACTTGATTCTGAAGCTTCCTCCTTGTGAGTATACTGTTCAGGAATCACCTGAAGTGGAGCACCCATAGGGATGCTACTCAAGAAGAAGAAAAGGTTACTCGCCTTGTGTAGTAACTGTGGCTCTTTGAGATGTGTCCCCTGCCGGGTGCTTCACTATCTCCTCTGCTTCAGACTGTTTTTGATGGACATTCGGATAGAGAAGGAACTGAGGGCAGTTCGCCTGTGCAGCACTATATACTGTTGCAGCATGGCATAAGGTTATATAGAGCGCATGCACAGGCTGAATGGACACTGCTAATGAAAAATCTCCCATCAAAGGCTCAAGAGGCACATGTATACCTGAAGTGGATAACCCATAGGGGGACACATCTCAAAGAACCACAGTTGCTGCACCTTTTCATTGTTTTCATCAATACCACTGCCTGCCCAGTTATTCCCCATTTTGTATTAGTTTTTAATTCTAATCCTGTCCTCCAAATAGCTAGCAACCCCTCCCAGTTTGGGGTCATCCAGAAATTTTATAAGCATAGTCTACATCCAAATAATTAATGAATCATTATTGAAAATGTTGAATAGTTCCATACAAAGGACAGACTCCTGTGGGACCTCACTAGATACATCCTCTGAGTTTGACAAAGAGCTATTGATAACTACTCTTTGAAAACAGTCTTTCAACCAGTTGTGCAACCACCTTATAGTAATTTCATCTAAACCTATTTCCCTATTTTGCTTATGAGAATGTTATGTGCAGCTGTGTCAGAAGCCTTGCTAAAATCAAAATATATCACAACTACAGCTTCTCTTCTATGCACTAGACCAGAAATCCTGTCAAAGAAGAAAATAAGATTGATTAGCAGGATTTCTCCAAATCCATGTTGACTATTACTTATCACCCTATTATCCTCTAAGTGCTTATAAATTGATTGTTTAATAATGTGTTCCAGTATCTTTCCAGGTATTGAAGTTAGGCTGACTGGGCTATAATTCCCTGTTCCTCTTTGTTCTCAGTTTTGAAGATAGGCACTTCTGAACTTCTCTGGGACCTCACCCATCCTTCATGAGTTCTCAGTAATAATCACTAACTGTTCCGAGATTGATTCAGGTACTTCCTTAAATACCCTACATACTTCATCAGGCCCTGCCAACTTGAATAGATCTAACTCATCTAAATAGTCTTCAGCTTGTTCTTTCCCTTTATAACACAACAATAAAAAAACAAGCAGCATAAATACAGTAAACAAATACAAGAAATAAAATTACTTATAACACAGAAATGTAGAAAGAACTGAGATAATCATCCGTACACATTTCATACAGGAGAGAGGCCTACAAAAACAGAGTAGGTACAAGAGAAATCAGACACTAAAGGTCATTGTTAGTCAGGTTCCTCAGATAACAAGAAATCTGAAGAACTTTAAAGAAGTTTTTAACTTAATCCTCTATTTCAAAAATAGACAATGCAATCACTAAATAAAGTCTTAACACAGGAGTCAGGAGAGCATAAATATCCAGACAAACCGATGAATGTTAAATAGTTTGCAAACCAGAGAAACAGTTCAGGACGATCAGCCAGAAAACTCTTGCAAGAGTCCAGACTAGGAATAAGTAGAGCATGGACTGGAAATGTATGATTTTTAGTGAGATTTAAACAACGCTACTGCTATTGTAATGAATCTTCCTTAGGTTTTTTTTATATAGCACCATTCACCATGGCTTTCTGCTTTCTAGTTGACATTCTGGGATATTGCCCCTTCTTTGACTCTAATAAAGTATCTCTACAGCCTCCACACAAATTTTGTGGGTTTGCAGTCCCTAATTTTGCCCTTCAGGTTGCTTTATCTCCATTTCATAGAATCATAGGAATGGAAGGGACCTTGAGAGGTCATCTAGTCCAGTCCCCTGCATTCATGACAGAACTAAGTATTATCTAGACCATCCCTGACAGTGTTTGTCTAACCCGTGCTTAAAATTTTTAGAATGGTAATTTTAAAAACTGCAACACCAATAAGCCAGGTCTTTTCAGTCATTCCTGAACCTTTTCATATTCTCAATTCAGGGTCTGAATGGCATCATCCTTGTGACAACCTCCCAGGGTGGGTTCCCTGATAACTTAATCTCTGTTGCCAGAAACCTTCAGGTCTCTGGCCTGCTGTCTCCAGTGCGATTTCACATGCACACAGAGTTGATTCCCTTTCTTCTAAAAAGTTAATCACTTATCCCTTTGGAACAAGTCCAAATATTTTTTCTGGTACTGGAGTGATAGTTGCTGGTCTATGGCTCCCATTTACCTTAGTATTGCTGTTCCTAGAGAGAAACACAGTGTCAGATTACCTGTTTTCCTCCGGTCCCATCCCTCTGCCAAGAGCTGTGATGGTTCTGTACTTAGCATCAGTAGTACATGTAGATGAATCCTATTTGAGGCTAATATCTTCTCCCCGTTAAGCCTTTTTGCTTTCTCCCCAGACATAAGCTGGCTGACCAGAAGACTCGGAAGTCTCTAGGCCGAGAAGAGTTCCGTCTCTTGCACTATGCTGGAGAGGTCACCTACAGTGTCACAGGTAAATGTTACACAACAACTACACCATTGTCTGGCACCAGGGTCACTTTTCATCCCCATTTTCCCCCACTTCAGACAGTTACACTTCCTTTTTCTCCTCCTGTCTCCTGTTGTTTAGATTAATACATTCACACAATATCTAAATATGTAATTTGATTAATCAAATTACTTTTCCAGCTCAAGGTCCTGCCTTACGGAGGAGGACTTCCCATGAAACAGCCACAGCAGATTGAGTTGTTTGTTTTTCTTTAGGTTTTCTGGATAAAAACAATGACCTTCTGTTTCGGAACCTGAAGGAGGTGAGTGTCGATCGAGAACTGCCTGTTTTGTGGAGCATTGTAAAGGATCAAGTTGAGAATGGAGAGGGCTGTGAAGGTATCATCTCTGTCTTGGACCTTTCAGTCTTCAGGATGTATTGTTCACATGGCTACACTATGCAGAAAAAAACCTGAGGTCTCAGAATTTGTTTTATCTTTGGTGTTTATCATAGAAATTAGAGATATAAGAGACAAACTGGGTCTCATCTGTTCCCCTGCCAATTCCCAAAAATATACATTCTAGTACTTTGTCCAGTCTGCCTTTAAATTTTTTTAATGCATTTGTCCTCTGCTGTTTCTTTCTAGACCATGTGCAGCTCAGAGAATCCCATCATAAATAATTGTTTTGAGAGGACTGAGTTGACAGATAAAAAGAGACCTGAAACGGTAAGAACACAAGAGTTGGACTGAAGCATAGTCGTTTCCAATTGCTGAAGATAATGTCTCATTCTCTCTAAGATTGTGGTATAAAATAGGACTTCCATGATGTTTGAAGCTTTGATACTGAAAAGTTTGTTCTTAGCCTTATGCGTGTGGTGCAGTGTCACAAAAACTAGTCATAATCAATCACTACATATCTGAGTCTGTCTTCTTTCTTCCAGGCGGCAACTCAGTTTAAGAACAGTCTGTCCAAACTAATGGAAATTCTGATGTCCAAGGAGCCATCATACATTCGCTGCATTAAACCTAATGATGCTAAACAAGCTGGTAAGGTTTTAGTGACTCTCTCTCTCTTGTATGCTGCTTCAAAGGTAATAAAGGTAATAATTGGAGATATACCAATCTCCTAGAACTGGAAGGGACCTTGAAAGGTCATCGAGTCCAGCCCCCTGCCTTCACTAGCAGGACCAATTTTTGCCCCAGATCCCTAAGTGGCCCCCTCAAGGATTGAACTCACAACCCTGGGTTTAGCAGGCCAATGCTCAAACCACTGAGCTATCCCTCCCCCCAGACAGGAAATTTCCAGTCTTTAGGAATGTGTAAGAAATTCACACCAAGAGTTATAACTTGGGAGCAGAGGTCAGGTAAAGATGCTGTCCAAAGTCCGCTAAGATAAAATAATTGATTTGTAGAGCGTCAAGATGGGTGAGGTAATATCTTTTACTGGACCAACTTTTGTTGGTGAAAGAGACAAGCTTGTGTCTATTCTGTATTCATTATCAGTTCTTTTCTTGCCCTCATCGTACCCATGACTTAGTCACTGGAGAAGTGCTATCAGGATGTAGAATGACCATCATCAACGTTCCCAGCCTCTCCATTCTGATTCTGTACCTAGTTCCTGTCTCATAAGAATCCTAAATAGTTATTAGGTTGCTTTGTGGCCTGTGTTATACAGGAGGTCAAACAAGATGATCTAATGGTCCCCCTTCTGGCCTTAAAATCTATTAATCTGTTTTTTAAGCTTTGCTGTTTGTTGCTGCCTGTTTATTGTCATCATATTAATAGTAATTTGAGTTTGGGTGTTATTGCCAGGGACTTTATTTTGCTTGGTGCCAAGCAAGAAATGCTCAATAAAATGTATTAAACATATATAAAAATAAAAGGGAAAACCATTAAAACTTGTCAGAGTTGAAAAATTGAAACATAATTAAATTCTTCATTTTAACAAGCTTTCTTATTCTCCCTCTTTCCCTTCTCCCATTGTCATAGCATCTTTTAAAGGGAAACTCTTGCTTAGAAGTCTCTTAAATGGCATCAAGTATCCTTGTTGAGGAAAGAATCCATCTCAGGTGGTATCTCTGATATTTTGTCATTGATGCTGTTTCTTTTTAAGACAAAACATGTCAAAAACACAAAGGGGAAGAGAGAAAAGAATAGCAACAGATAGGAAAATGCAACTTCTATTCTTGGTGCTTGCAGTTCAGTTACAGGAAGATCATAGGCACAGCACATGGCCCATGGCCCAGTTAGGTACTGTTGGCAGGCAAGAATTGCTGTTTGCTGTGACCAGTTCAATAAGCTAAGTTCTGAGATGTGACTCTTTGCAACAATTATTCAGAATATAGCTAGAGAGATGTTGATGTTATCCAGTTTCCCCTTCTTGTGTAGTCTTGTCAGAATGTCTAGGAAATAGAAGACCCAATGATGTGATGATAAATCTTCAAACCTCCATGTGTGGTGGTGGTGGTGATGATGGGGATGCCAGTGCTGGTGAGATAGTGGATAAAAATTGATTATTTTTTATTTAAATCATACAGGTTTATTTGTTAAAACTAAATCTATTTAAAATAAAATTTAAAACTGGTAACCTATATCAAAGCATAATTTATGATAAATTAAAATTTAAATACAAAAAATGTTATTAAGCAATACATGATTGCTACCAAGTTTTAAAGAGGGTTCAACCACTGAACTACAGGAAGTCACTGGCTAAGCCCCTGGAATCAGGGTTTGTTGAATTGCTAAAGCAGCTTTGGACAGCAGTAGCCTCTTCTGAAGGTGAAGAGAAAATATTTTCTTCATTCAGTTTATTCAGCTAGTTCAGTTCAATGACTAGTTGATTAAAAATTAAGAAACCAATTGGGAATAGAAAAAAGCAGGAAAGCATGTTTTCCTCTTCCAATCTATGAATAAAACTAGGTGGAAGAGAATGAAATTATCTAGTTCTAACATCTTGAAGGATGAGGTGACCAGAAACAATCCGTTCATTTCACTCACTACAAATAATACTTCCTTTGTTTAATAAATCAGGTAATTTAAAATGCAAAACTTGTTTTTGCTAAAAAATAAAAAAAAATGTTTTTTTGTATATATCCAAAGGTAATTTTGTTAAAAAAATTAAAATGCTGTTTTTGGTGCATTTTTCCATTGAATTTGAATTGCCTTCCAAACTGAGCTTGACACAAATCACAGGTAAAACGTTAAGCATTTAATAGATAGGAAATGCATCATTTACCATTTTCTAGCATAATTTTAAAAATGTAAAAATTAAGAATGTAAATATAAGTTAAGCTATGTAACTGATTAAATAATGTGTGTGTATAGATTGTATCCTCGGGACTAGCAAAAAAAAAAAAAAAAGCACCAAAATTAATGTTTATTGAAAATAACATTTTTTAATGGTTACCAACTAATGAGAATCAATAACTAAAAAGTACAAATACAAAACATTATTAAAATCAAATATATCAATCATGGTTACCTGCTTGCTGGTTTAAATGATTAAAATTGGTGATTTAAATCAGTCCACCTTGGTTGGGTAATGTGGGTGGTGGTGGTGATGATTATGTTACGCCAGTCTTTGTCACACTAAAAGGATTGCTGTCATGCTGAGCTGTGTAAGTTGCCCAGTGCTCCTGAGAAAAGTCCAAAGAAATCGAAGCCTTGTCCATTGTCAGATTTCCACATGGTTCATATGTGAATATGTTTGTCCCCATAGAAAGGTTTGAGTGTGTTGCTGTAACAAATCTGTAATCTTACCAGAAGCCTTGAAACCACCTATTTAGCAGCTCTTTTAGCTCCAACAAGCTGTTTATATTTCTTTGAATCTGTTTTGTGCTTTCTTTCAACAATTTTACTGAACAACCTATAATAAAGCTCAACATAACCATAGGGTTGCCAACTTTTTACTCTCATAAAACCGAACACCCTTGCCCTGCCCCCTGCCAGTTCCCTCCAGTGAGGCTCCTCCCCTCCAAATGAGGCCCCACCCCCACTCCCTCCATCCCTCCCCGTCGCTCACTCACCCCACCCTCACTCACTTGGTCATTTTCACTGGGCCGACTCAGGGGGTCGGGGTGTGGGAGGATGCTGAGGGGTGGGGCCGAGGAGTTCAGAGTATGGGAGGGGGCTCCAGGCTGTGGCAGGGGGCTGGGGTGTAGGAGGGGGTACATGCTCTGGGGTGCAGGTTCCAGTGTGGGTCTAGAAATGAGGGGTTCAGGGTGCGGGAGGGGGCTCTGGGCTGGGGCAGGGCATTGTGGTGAGGGCTCCAGCTGGGGGTGTGGGCTCTGGTGTGGGGCTGGGGGATTTGGGGTGCAGGAAGGAGCTCCAGGCTGGGGCTGAGGGGTTTGGAGTGCAGGAGGGGGGATCAGGGCACTGGGGCAAGGGGATGGGGTGCGGGCTCTGTGGTGGGACTGGGGATGAAGGGTTTGGGGTGTAGAAGGGTGCCCCGGGCTGGGACCAAAGGGTTCGGAGGGCAGGAGGAGGGTCAGGGCTGGGACAGAGGGTTGAGGCACTGGAGGGATTGCAGGCTATGGGAGGCACTTACCTCAGGCAGCTCCCAGAAGCAGCAGCATGTCTCCTCTCTGGCTACTACGCGGTGGTGTGGCCAGGTGGCTCTGCGTGCTGCCCCATCAACAGGTGCTGCTCCTGAAGCTCCCATTGGCCGCCTTTCCTGGCCAATTGGAGCTGCGGAACCAGCACTGGGGGTCGGGGCAGCGTGTTGGAGCCCCCTGGGTGCCCCTACACATAGGGGCCGGAGGCGGGACATGCCGCTGCTTCTGGGAGCCGCAGGGAGCCTGCCTTAGCCCTGCTGCACCACCGACCAGACTTTTAACGGCCCGGTCCGGGGCCACCAGGGTCCATTTTCGACCAGGCATTCCGACTGAAAACCACACACCTGGCAATCCTACATAACCAGCCTTCAAGTCTCCTCCTGGTCCCTGGAGTTCTTAAGAATGACACTACCCAACTGGTACTGAGCTTTTTCAGCCTTGGATTCGGCCATTATATATGAGGAGAACTTCTTAGTATTGTATGAGTGAGGAAGGCTGACTTTGCATGGCAAATGGAATGTTCACTTAGTTGATACCTTGGCTGAGTTCCTGATGGCAAAGTTAGTCATTATCTAGTTGGTTAGTTGGCAGAGTGATTACGAAGAGCTGATACCAGAACAGTTCCTTTTCCAGACTGAAGGACCCTTTTCCAGATTGAAAGACAGTGTAATGTGATAATTTTCCACCATTAATGTGATTTCTAGGTCGGTTTGATGAAGTTCTAATCCGACATCAAGTGAAGTACTTAGGACTGATGGAGAACCTGAGAGTGCGCAGAGCTGGTTTTGCTTATCGCCGGAAATATGAAATATTCCTGCAGAGGTAGGATTTACAGTAATTGTCTCAAATCTGTTCTCCCTCACTATCTCTGCACTGATGTGTTCAGAACAGGAAGCTTCTCTACAGCAAACAACATGTAGTCTGTTTAACTAAAAGGCCTTGGTTACCAAAATGAATCTCTGTCAGAGGGAGAGGCACTGTGACTCCCCCTTTGTACCCTGCAGAAGTACTCCAATTTACTTCTCATTATAAAGTCTCTCACCTGTTTATTTCCAGGTACAAATCACTCTGTTCAGAAACATGGCCCACGTGGGAAGGGCGGCCCCATGATGGAGTGGCTGTGCTTGTGAAACATCTAGGCTACAAACAGGAAGAGTATAAGATGGGCCGGTCAGTTATTTCTTTCTTCCCTAATTTGGGGTTGTGAGTCATAGGGAGTCTGTGTTTAAATATGGCCCCTATGTCTAGAGGGTGGAGGAGAGAGCAGAAGCCCCAAGGGGACAGTGAGGGCAGGAAGTAGGTCCCTCTGGCCTCTTACACATAATCGTACATTTCCATTTCCAGAACAAAGATTTTTATTCGTTTTCCCAAGACTTTGTTTGCAACAGAAGATGCTTTGGAGATACGGAAGCAGAGTCTTGGTAAGTCGTACACATTTAACCAGCTGGTTTAGGAGACAGCTATCAGTGTGCTTTGTTTTTTGAATTTACCTATTCTCGGTCAGAATCCCAACCTTGGCCACTATTTCTAAGAGAGAGCTTGTCTCTTTTACAATTTCAGCCACAAAAATCCAGGCCACATGGAGAGGCTTCTATTGGCGACAGAAATTCCTGCACATGAAACATTCAGGTATGTGAGGGCATGGGAAACTGAATAAGCTTATGGCTAATTACATGTATAGTTCGAAGCCTGTATTCTGTTTCTAGCAAGGGGATGGATGGAAAGGGGAACAGAAGTTGATCTGAGTTTGAGATGCAAAAATAAAAAGCCAGAAAGCATAGAGTAGAGGGGAATATTTTGGATTATATGGAATTAAGGAGTTCTGTCCAATGTAATGCCTTTTGTTTTTATTGTCTTCAGCAATAACTATCCAGTCATGGTGGCGTGGAACCCAGGGACGCCGAAAAGCCGCCAAGAAAAAGTGGGCAGTGGAGACAATTAGACGGTATGTTTTTAAAAAAAGAAAAAATTGTCACATAGATTGTAATGTAGACGGAGATTCTCAAAACCTAGTTTCTAAAAATGAACAGATGAGGATAAACTGTCTTCTCAGTGTAGTTTCTGTGACTTTTTTTAAAAAAACACATTTGTTGAACAAAGCTCAAGAAATGTGGGAATTTGCCTGTTTTCAATAACACAAGGATTCTGGTTCCTCAGTGGAATGGAGAAGTTGGTGGATCTGTAGTTATTTTCATACACTCAGGACTATGATGTGAAGTTTGAGTATGGTGGCTGAAAACAAGCACTGTTTTTCCTATATGACAGCACTGATTACAGATCTCTAATACAAACCTCTAAAACTGGGTTCCAGTGCAACAGGGGAACTGAAACATTACCCCTGCATTTTTTATATATGTTGAATCCTCTATCCCTATGGACAGTTTCCTTGTACTATCCGCTCTCAACCTTATATGCCCTGGGAGTTGCTTATAGAGCACATGTTCTCAGTTCTTCGCAGATCCCTGCCCAGTTCCCATTCCTTTGCAAAGTGTGTCTTCTGTTTGTCTGACGGTTTCCAATTAATTTGTTTTTTTTCCCTGCAGATGCTAAATTTCTTGTTTATAGTCAATTGCCTTCAGTAATGGGGGCATAGGAAGTCTTGGTGTTAAACAGGTTTGTTGTAGAACCATAGATGATTAGAGTGGAAGACACTTAGATTCTTTAGTTGAATAATCTGTATCAAACCCATCCATAATGGTTACTGATCTCCCTTCTTCTGTCCATTCAGGTTTATTAAAGGTTTTATTTACCGGAACTACCCTCGCTGCTCAGAGAATGAATACTTCCTAGATTACATTCGCTACTCCTTTTTGATGAACCTCAAACGCAATTTACCAAAGAATGTTTTGGACAAATCATGGCCAACTCCCCCTCCATCACTCTGCGAGGTAGGCAGAAGAAAAAGAGGAGGAGTTGACTACTTTGCATAGACAGAGTCCTGCACTGTAGTTTCAGTTATTGAAGGCCCTGGGTCACACACGTCACTGAGAGAGTGAAACCTGTAGAACCTTCATTAGTAGCGGTGATGTGTGAGAAAGAAAGAACTATGTCTGACTCTCATTCTACACTGAATTAGCAGAACTGGCAGCAAAAACAACCAAAACATAAGTTAACAATGTATACTGAGCATCTTTGTGAAATTACAAAAATGAAATGACTGTTGATTATTTAATTTATTTTACGTATAATTATTACTGAGGTCAGTAAGTGACACTAAAAATGGAATCCAATTATGACATTGTTAAAAAGCAACTTTTCAAAGTAGAACTGCACTTTAACACATTGGGTATGATTTTCAGAAATGCCTAAGTGTCTTAATATTTTAAGTGTTGGACAATTATCATTTAGCTCAGAATAAAATTTTCAAAAACACCTCAGGGACTTCTGTAGGCATTTTTGACAATTTTACCCATTTTGTTCTGAGTTAAATGGCTTTTGCCTGAATGGTTAAATTGGGCTGAAAAGCAATGGAATGAGATTTGATTACCCATAAAGAAAGTAATTAAACTTTGTTTTCCTGTCCAGTATATTACTTTATGTTTTGAAGAGTGGCCTCTAACCCAGAAAGGTGACTGTGCCGTGGATACATGCTTTCTCCACCTGAAAGTTCACTGAGCTGCAATATAATCCCATAAAATCTTATCTAAAGGCCCCATTTTCATGACATTTTCCAAAAAATTTGTTCCTGGGAGTGGATCTTCTTGGCCCCTTAAGATTCTTGTGTGTGCCTTGTTTGGCTCATAGGTACCTCCAAAATAGGCTGGAGGATGTGAGGAGGAAAATTCCCAACCCCAAGCCCAAACAATCTGGTTGGAGTACAATGCATGACAAACTGTCTCAGCACAGGGCAATAGATTACTTGTTGTTTTTAATTTAAAAAATATTTCTGCAATAACATACAGTGTTGAAGATGAATTGTCCAAATTCAGCCTTGCATATTCTGCATTCATATCTCTTCTCTGTTCTCTCCTTCTGCTCTGTTAGAATTGTTTTGCCTTTGTTCAACTGAAAGCCATCTTCACTTACCATTTATTTCTTCAGGTATCTCAGCTCTTGAGACAACTGTGTATGCAAAACATGGTGTGGAGCTACTGCAAGAGAATCAGCCCAGAATGGAAACAGCAGGTGCAGGACACTTACGATACTTACCAGATCTCTCAAGTATTGCTAAGAACAAGAGGTGGGATCCACATAGGCACTTAGATGCCCAGAAAAATCACACAGCACTGTGATCCACAAAGCCAAGTTAGAAACCTAGGCTCCCTATATAATGAACGGGTAGAGATGGGTACCTTAGAATGTGATCTACCACACTAGGTAGGGAGCCACATAAACTAGCCAATGGGCAATACAAACTGGGGGCAGGGGCGAGGAGTCCTAAGCAGATTTAGGGACCTATTTCTGCTTAGTGATCAGTGATACACAAACTGCCTGGAGTCAGGTGGCTTAGGCACCTAAAGTGTCTTGTGGGAATGAGTTAGGCACCTGTTGTGCTCCACACAAAAGGGGGAAGTGGGGAGGATTGGTGGTGCCCACCTTATAAGTTTTAGCCCAATGGCTAGCAGATTTGCTTGAGATATGGGAGACCCAGAGAGAAAGAAAGGATTTGAACAGGGGTCTCCAGGCTCTCAGGAGGGTGCTCTGACCTATGGGATATTGTGATGTGAGGCTCCTTCAACCTCTTCTGTTGAAGCTGTTTCACTGTTAACAAGTGATGAACAAGTGATTGGAGCAGCAGAACGGGATCCTGGGTATCCCACCCCCATGCCCCCAGTGCGTGCCCTAGCCACTGGACTACAGAGGTGTTCTCCCTTTCTTTGTCCAAATGACTATTTACTAACCACTGGGCTAGATGTTATAAGGTAGGTGCTGCTGCAGCTTCCTCCGCCATCACCTCCTTCCCCGGCAGCCAGATTTTGAATGAAACCTGATCTGGTAGACAGCCTGTGAGCACACCTACCAGATTGGGCCTCACAAGTGACTTGGCAGCCAAACGCTTATCTTCCCCCAGTTTATGAATCACTTTGGGGCTTAGGTGTCTGGGCACTTAGAGGGAGGCAGCAGTGAGCATCCCAGAGGCAGAAACATGGGTACCTAGGGAACCAGGTTCCCTAGGTACCTAAGTGCTGAGTAAGTTTAGGCACGTACACAGTTTGGTGGTAGTTTTGTGGATTGCACTGGCGCTAAAACTGGGATTTAGGTGCCTAAACCTGGTATTTTGGAACCCAATCTGGGTTTTAGGTGCCTAAGTACGTTTGCAGATCTGGGGCCTAGCAGTTTTTCTCAATTAACATTATTTATTAAGGTGAAGCAGGGGCTGGGGGATTGATAGAGGAGAAAGGAGATGAGGCATTGGAGAGCAGTTGAATGGGGGGCAGAGGCAGATAAGATCAGAGGAGGAGAGGGCAGGAGTCCCAAGAGGGTAGCTAGAAGCAGCAGGGAAAGAGGGCATCTTGTGAGGAAGAAGCTGTCATCAAATGCCCACTGACAGTCAGTTTCACAACTGTCTCATCATCTTTTAGTGGCTAGTCCACCTAGGGGATAACAGCCTACTGCTGCTACTAGTTAGTTCATCAGCTCAAGTGGTAGAGTTTTGTGCTTTGGATCTAAGGGTCCCAAATCCTGCTGCTGATGAAGCTGGAGGTTAATACAGTTCCATGTGCTGTAATTTCTGGTGGGGTTTTCAGTTTGCTTTTAAAAACAATTAGGAAATCAATTCCCAAAAACTACATTAAAAGAACATTGTGGTTGCAAAGTGAAGTACTCAGAATTTAGGTTGCCCTGATGCACGTGTATTTTGATATAGTCTTTCATTGGGAAGTTTATGCTTTCATGGAAGAAGTTTGTTTTGAGGAACAATTTGAGGTATGGTAACTCAGGTCAATTAGGGAAGAGAGTCCTAGGGTAGAAACAGCCATATATAACCCAAATAAATAAAGCATAGAAAATATTAAATAGGTGCAATATAACTGAATTACCACTGCTGTTAGCACCTTAGCATTTGCATTTCCTGACTTTGGACTTGTCTACACAAACCTTTAGTTTCATTCCAAGTGCTGGTCCCTGTGTGTATTCCACTGTGGGATATACATGTGCTCTACAAATCTGAGATAGGATTCTTTCCAGCAGTATCCATTGCTCGACACCGTCACCATTGCTTTCGTCATGCTCTGCGTTAAGGGAACAAGGGGTTATGCAACCCAATTGCCTCTCCAGTTCCTTCTTACCACCACATGATCTGAGTCAGAACCCTTGTGTCCAGAGCAGATCCTTGGTTTCAACCTGTAAATACAGTGTTAAAAATGTGTTTTAGTGTTAGTTTACTTAGGGTACGTCCATACTTACCAGCCGGGTCGACAGGTAGCATTCGACTTCTCGGAGTTCGAACTATCGCGTCTAATCTAGACGCGATAGTTCGAACTCCGAACATGCTCCCGTCGACTCCGGAACTCCACCACCGCGAACGGCGATGGCGGAGTCGACGGGGAAGCCACGGACTTCGATCCCGCGGCATCTGGACAGGTAAGAAGTTTGAACTAAGGTAGTTCGACTTCAGCTACGCTATTCGCGTAGCTGAAGTCACGTACCTTAGTTCGACCCCCCCCCAGTGTAGACAAGGCCTTAATGTAGATAGTTAATACCTTCCCCACCCCAGGAAGCATCCCCTGCCTCCTCAGTATGGAATTTGGATTATGCCTAGGTTTTTTAAATCTGTCTCTTCTGCCCTCACTCCTCTTCGGTCAGTGACAAGCACCACCAATGTCTTTATTGCCTAGGAGAATGCTACATCTCTGCAAAGTGCAGTATTATCATATCTGGCAAATTATAACATTTTTGCAGATATCTTACATGGCATCTGGAACAACTCATTGCAATTTTACAATATTAGTATTCATAATATCCTCAAGTGTCCCCCAGCATCGTGGGGAGGGAAGCACAAGGGACCAGAGGATTAGGGGGGTACAATATAGTCAAAACAATTCTGTAGGAAGATGATAAAATCATTTTGAATGGATTTGAGAAAATGGATGAAGCTGTAGGGATAGAAGAAAAGGAATGGCTCTTCTAAGTGTCTGGTAGCGTTGTATTTTC
This sequence comes from Mauremys reevesii, assembly GCF_016161935.1. Lineage (NCBI taxonomy): Eukaryota > Metazoa > Chordata > Testudines > Geoemydidae > Mauremys > Mauremys reevesii. Next base: position 24,697,849 of record NC_052642.1, read on the forward strand.
TCTCACACGCGTGCGCGCGCACACACACACACACACAACTCAGGAGTGATAATCTTACAAGAGATGCAGAATAGCAAGGCTAGTCATTTTCCCTTTCCACAATACTCCTAAAGCTATGCAAATCAGATGTGTGAATGAGCAATATTCCAGTCCAACAGCTCTCCAGATTGCATGAAAAGATCTATGTAAATTCATATTGATATATTGAGTCACTGAGAATAATAAACCATCAATGAGATTCCATTTCCTGCATGCAATAGCTCTGTGAAAGCAGATAATGATAAATATATTAAACATGTGAGACATTGCTAGAATATCTCCTAAATATGTTATATTTTAATTTAAATACAGTTTGTTTATATTTACATAGCTCTAGTTACATACCTTACAAAGGCCCTTAAAACACTAAGCACACCTAGTAAAACATGACAGGTAGGCAAATTCCTGGCAGTAACCCCTTTCTCTCAGGGTCTCCCCTCCCCAGGGAACTCCCACCCACTATCCCCTCAGTGTATGCCTCAGTATATGGCTACTGCCAGTCATTGTCTAGCCCCACACACTGGGGCAGACTGCAGTATCAGCCTATTCATCACTGGCAAGGAGGGTTTGGACGTGCTGCTTTGGCCTACCCCTGTAACCCCCAGTACCTGTTAGCCCAATGCTAGGCCGCATCCTTTCCAGGCTGGAGCTCCCCAGCTCCTCTGCCTTTCCCCAGCCCTGCTCCACTCAGGTACCCGGTCTAGCTCCCTGCAGCCAGGCCCATCTCCCTCTATAGCCAGAGAGAGACTTCCCAGGCCTTCTTATAAGGCCCTGTTGCTCAGTTTGGGGCATGGCCCCAGCTGCAGCCACTTCCCCAATCAGCCCAGCCTAAAGGCTGCTTTCTCTAGCCACTGCCCTTTCCCAGGGCTGTTTTTAACCCCTTCATGGCAGGAGCAGAGGTCCACCCTGCTACAGTCCTTATATGGCAAAAGCTGTTACTTTGCAAGGTCATACATCTAAGAACTAAAAATGTGGGTTATGTTTATATGACTGGGGACTGTCCAGGAAAGCAGTGCCTCTGAAAGACACGTAGGTGTCATGGTGCATAACCAGCTGAACATGAGCTCACACTGTGGTGTGGATAAGAGAAGACTTGCTATCCTTAGCTATATAAGCAGGGGACTATTGAGCGGAAGTAGGGAGTTCTTGTTATCACTGTATACAACATTAACTGGATCATTACTGGAATACTCTGCTCAGTTCTGGTGGCCAAGCTTAAAAAAGGATGAGGACAAAATAGAAGAATGAAGTCTGGAAAATGTGCCTTACAATGAGAGAATGAAGCTCAAACTGTTTAGCTTAACAAAGAGCAGGTTAAGAGGTGACCTGATCAGCATCTATAAGTACTGTACCTGCATGGGGAAAAATTGCCAATACCAGAGGATTTTTGTAATCTAACAGACAAAGGCATAAAAGATCCAATGGCTATAAACTGAAGCCAAATAATTTCTCACTAGATATAAGGCACAGATTTTTAATATTAAGATTAATTAACTGTTGGAACAATTTACTTAGGGATACGGTATTCTCCTTCACTTGAAGGCTTTCTATCAAGCTTGGATGTCTTTTTAAAAGATATGCTGCATCACCACCAGAAGTTATGGGCTTACTACAAGCAGTACTTGTTGCAATTCTATGGCCTATATTATGCAGGAGATCGGACTATATGATCATAACGGCCCCTTCTGGCATTAAAATCTAAGACGCTCTCCTTTACGGAGCTTCTGGAGATAGCTATTGGTCTATATTTAAAGATAATTTTATTCTGTTACACAGATCCAGAAAACTTGTTTTTTTGTTGTTGTTTGTTTTTTCTCCTTGCAGTTAGATCAGAAAGTGGTTGCAAGTGAGATGTTTAAGGGTAAAAAAGACAATTATCCTCAGAGTGTTCCCAGACTCTTCATCAACACTCGACTTGGTGAGTAGCACTCGGAAACCTGAACAGGGAATACTCGTACTTTTTCCTCTCTCTCTTTTCTACTCATTTCTCTTCCTGCCATAGTGTTACTCCTGACCTTCTCTTTGATTGCTCTTTTAGGCACCGAAGAGATAAACCCTAAAGTCCTTCAGGTTTTAGGAAATGAAACAATCAAGGTGAGACTTTGTGTCCTGTGATTACTGTGAAGCTTCTGCAATGATTCAGTGGAAGTGAACTCTTTACCAAGTGTCTGGATTTCCTGGCATGATGTATTAAGAATTCTACATTAAATTAGGGGGTATCTATGATGATAACTCTGTGCTGAGGTGGTAATGTTCCAACTGGAAAAATTGTAGTTTTGAGGTGTGTGTAAATTTGGATTATGGTGGAGAATTTGGAATTGAAAAGAGTGTTTTCCTGCTGGTGGAGATGATCCACTAGGTGAAAGGGGCTAGAGTAGGCCAAAATGCATTATAACCATGAGTTAAATTTGGCCTTTCAACACCACTGTGAACTGGGTGGTATTATCTTCTTGTTGGTGGAGAAATTGAGGTATGGGTTAGGGCCAGCTTAAATCACATAGGCAGTCCTGAAAATAGAAGCCAGAATGCTTGTCTGCCTCCCCCATAAACTGTATGCAGTGTTGTTATAGCTGTGATGGTCCCATGATATTAGAGAGGCAAGGTGGGTGAGATAATATCTTTTATTGGACCAACTTCTGTTGATAAGTCAAATTTTTGAGCTTAGAGTTCATCTTCAGGCCTGGGATTATATATAACAATGAAAGATATCAAATTCCAGACCTGAAGACGACGACCTCTGTATGAGCTCAAAAGCATTTCTCTCTCTCTCACCAACAGAAGTTGGTCCAATACAAGGTATTACCTCACCATCACCACCACCCTTGTCTCTCTGACTCCCATAAACTGACTAGTCAGTGCTTTCTACATTGGAGGGCAAGACATTACTTTTGGCAATCATAACACTTGTTTCAGTATGCAGTTCCCGTGGTCAAGTATGACCGGAAAGGATACAAGGCAAGAGTGCGGCAGCTACTTCTCACTCAGAATTCCATCTTCATAGTTGAAGAAGCCAAAATCAAACAACGAATTGACTATGCCAATCTGACAGGTAAGGCAACTGCAGGACACATGATTTTTGCTCACTTAATGATTATAGGTGGGGGCGAAGACTCCAGATGTCTGTACATAAGAAGACAGTGTTAATAGAGTAGCTTTTTAACTTTAATATCCTAAAATTGGGATTTGCCAAAATGGAGCCCCTACTAGTGTGCACTGTAAATATTCTTTGTACAAGTGTGATTTTTGGGATGATTCCAGAATTGATCAACTACGTACACTTGCTACATGGGAGTGTCACCGTCTCCAAACGCCAGCCAGCGCAGTGTTAGTCCCTCAGCTCTTTGGGGCATTGCTTAGTTTTTCAGGCCTCAGGCATTTAAAGTTTATTGGTGAAGATACTGTAGAAAAATGCTAACGAATATTACTCAGAAATAATTTGTACCCAGGTCAGCCCTTGGCTGATGTACTGTGGTCACCACTTGACTTTACCTTGTCTGTGAAATCTCTTCAGACCTACTTACTCCCACTCCCCTTCCCCCTCTTAGTTCCAAAACTCCCTACAGTCCCAGACACTGCAGTCTGCCGCATTATTGCAAGTCCCCTTTCCTCCTTTCTCATCCAGTTCAGGAATTCACCGCTGCATTGCTCCAGTCCTGACCTCTCAGGCCTGGTCTACACTAGGCGTTTAAATCGGTTTTAGGAGCGTAAAACCGATTTAACGCCACAACCGTCCACACTAGGAGGCACCTTATATCGATTTTAATGGCTCTTTAAACCGGTTTCTGTACTCCTCCCTAACGAGAGGAGTAACGCCAGTATTGGTATTAACATATCGGATTAGGGTTAGTGTGGACGCTGATCGACGGTATTGGCCTCCGGGAGCTATCCCACAGTGCACCAGTGACCGCTCTGGACCGCAATCTGAACTCGGATGCAGTGGTCAGGTAAACAGGAAAAGCCCCGCGAACTTTTGAATATTTCCTGTTTGCCCAGCGTGGAGCTCCGATCAGCACGGGTGGCGATGCAGTCCGAAATCAAATTTAAAAAAAGAGCTCCCGCATGGACCATGCGGATGTGATCGCTGTAAGGGCAGGCAAATCCGTTCTATCAGCGCTCCGTTACAGAAGATGAAATTCAGAATCCTTTTTTAAAAATCTCCAGACAGACGCCATAGCAGGGACTCAGCGCACTGCAGCGTGACAAGCGTAACGGAAAGCCAAAGAATCAAATGGACGCTCATGGACTGGAGGACTGAAGCTATCCCACAGTTCCTGCAGCCTCCGAAAATTATTTGCATTCTTGGCTGAGCTCCAAATGCTTCTAGGGTCAAACACACTGTCCGCGGGTCAGGGCATAGCTTGGCAATCTACTCACCCACCCCCCACCCACCCCCAGAAGCGAAAGGTAAAACAATCCTCTGACTCTTTTACATGTCACCCTATCTTTACTGAATGCTGCAGATAGACGCGATAGTGCAGCACTCAACACCAACATCCTTGCTCCCCCCCGCCATGGGCGGCTGATGGTACAATATGATGGAAATCCATCCTCATCATCAGCATCAGCTAATCGTGCAAAAAGCTGGAAATCCATCCTCATGATCAGCTTCAGCTGATGGGACAAAAGGACTGGTAACCGTCCTCGTCATCAGCCTATTGGCCCTAATTTTTTCTGGTGGATGGATGGTGCAATATGGCTGGTAACCATCCTCATCATAGCAACAGGGGGCTGAGCTCCATCAGCCCCCACCCTTCATGTGTAAAGAAAAGATTCAGTTGCCCCTGGACTAGCAGTGGGATGCTGGGCTTCTCTCCTACACACTGCTTAATGTCCTGTCTGGACTATCATAGCAGCTGGAGGCTGCCTTCCACTCATTTCTCACTAACAAGTCAGTGTGTCTTATTCCTGCATTCTTTATTAATTCATCACACAAGTGGGGACAATGCTACGGTAGCCAAGAAAGGCTGGGGAAGAACGGAATCAACAGGTGGGGTTGTTACAGGAGCACCCCTGTGAATAGCATACAGATAATTTCTGCAGGCTCTGACACAGAGCAGCTGTGCTCTCTGGTTCTATGATACGGTGGTTCTCTAGCACACTTGCCTATATTAGGCAGCACTGATTCTATTTTTAGATACCAAAAAGGAGGGATTGACTCAGGAGTCATTCCCAATTTTGCTTTTGCCCCTGGCTGATCGGCCAGGGGCACTTATGACAGCAGCTAATGGTACAAAAGCGATGGAAGGTGCAATATGGCTAGTAACCAATCTTGGCTTTTGCGCCCCTGGATGATTGGCCAGGGGCACTAGCAGCAAATGGTACAAAGGACTGGTAGCCATGATCATCCTCAGTTCCAATTTATGGAAGGGTTTGGATGGTGCAATATGGCTAGTAACCATCTCTGCTGTCATGCAAAAGCAAAAGCATGCTTCTGTGTAGCGCTGCTGAATCGCCTCTGTGAGCGGCATCTAGTACACATACGGTGAGAGTCACAAACGGCAAAACAAGCTCCATGATTGCCATGCTATGGCATCTGCCAGGGCAATCCAGGGGAAAAAGTCGCGAAATGCTTGTCTGCCGTTGCTTTCACAGACGAAGGAGTGACTGACGACATTTACCCAGAACCACCCGCGACAATGATTTTTGCCCCATCAGGCACTGGGATCTCAACCCGGAAGTTCCAAGGGGCGGGGGAGGCTGCGGGAACTATGGGATAGCTAGGGAATAGCTACCCACAGTGCAACGCTCCAGAAATCGACGCTAGCCACGGACCATGGACGCACACCACCGATTTAATGTGTTTAGTGTGGCCGCGTGCACTCGATTTTATAAAATCTGTTTTACAAAACCGGTTTATGCAAATTCGGAATAGTCCCGTAGTGTAGACGTACCCACAGAGTCACAGAGTTGTCAACATTTATAAAAAGTTTTCAAGGGCAACACCAATTCAGGGGGTTGGGTCCCACAAGACCCTATCATTCCAGGGCTGAGTATGCTTCAGTGAAAGTTAGGTTATTTTAATTTGAATGTCCTAATCTCAGGCTGCAAAATGTTTGCATCTTAGATTTTAATCTGAAACACTTCTAACCCCCATCATTATTAAAAACCAAACACACCCAAATCCTTTTAAAACAAAATGCTATACCGCACACAGTTCTACACCTGGAAGAGAATGAATCATACATGAGATGTTAATGCACAACTGGAAGGTGATCAGATACTATGGTGATGAAAACAGTATAAAAACCTACGTACAATAGAATTTCTGCATACTTCAAGTTATCTGGGTGGGCCCATTAGGGTGTGTTCAGAGGAAAAACTTTTAGATTCAGTCTGCATTTCATGTAAAAGCAACAAAGAATCCTGTGGCACCTTATAGACTTTCGCCGTCTCCATTTCATCTCCATCTTAAGGAGAGGATGGCAGGTCTGTTCTCTTGTAACGTTCTCTGGGGCATATGTCCTCAGTGAAGTCCTCATTCGCAGGGATAACTTTGGCATTTCCTGACTTTTGTTTTATATTCTCAAACTTAGCAACGCCATTAATATATCTTTATATTTAATGTAAGTTTACATTTTGGGCCAAGCCTTAGTTTCTGAGTGATTATTGGGAGATAGGGACAGAACAATCAGCGGCTGTTTCGTTCTCTTCCAGTTGGGGCACCATATAACTTGTTTGTCACACTCATGACAAATTTCTAAAATGCTTGGAAAATTGATGGAGTCCTTTGTACTCAGTTCAGGCTTCACAAGGACCACTAGTATTCAGACTGTCTAGGCATCAAAATACGTTGGAGTCAAACAGCATTTCTGTTTTGCAGGAATCTCAGTCAGCAGCTTGAGTGACAGTTTGTTTGTGCTTCATGTGCGCTGTGAGGATAACAAACAGAAGGTAGAACCTCATCTGTGTCATTCACTGTCTCACTATCCATAAGTGTTGAACATCCCAAACTGTATGAAACAGCTGCAGGTCCTGAGTTTCGGGGAGAAGGAGAGAGGGAGTATTCAGAAGCGCTAGAGAGAAGATATAAATAGATCTAACTTACTTTTGATTTCGCACTGCTTTCTAATTGACAAAAAAAACAACCCAACCCAGTGTCCTGTACTAGGGAGATGGGTTCCCTCATAGATGCCGACTTCCCCTCTGCCCCATGGGTGCTTGACCCCTGTCTCCACCCCTGCACCACCCTCACCCTGCCCGAATTCCACCCCCCCATCCCCAAGTCCCCACTCCTGCCTCCTTCCCTGAGCACATCATGTCTTCACTCCTCCCCCTCCCTTCCAGAAAGTCCTAAGCACTGCCAAACACCTGTTTGGGGGGGCAGACAGGAGCGGGGATGTGGTGCGCTTGGGGGGGGAGGGAGGAGGAGGTGGGGGAGCTTGGCTGCCATGGAGTCGGTGCCTATGGGTTCCCTGCTGGATGTCGCAGCAGTTTGGATTGGTTCTATGTCTTGGCCTTATTACTAACAGCAGCAGAAGTAAGCGTTTAAGTCCGTATCAGGAGATGTATATTATGATATACATGTCCTGGACTTCTCCAGCAAGTGAAGCTCATACAAATACAGACTATATCCTGCAGGCCCTTGGGGATAATTCTGGGCTCTTATACACTGAAATAAAATGTTGAAAATTAGTGATTACAAAGATCTTTTATGGCTTTTTTCAGGGAGATGTTGTACTACAAAGTGATCATGTCATTGAGACACTAACCAAAACTGCCATGAGTGCTGACAGAATTGAGAATGTCAACGTCAGTCAAGGCAGGTGAGTTCCTTTTTTGTTCTGAATAGGGTATTCTGTTCAAGCCTTGTTGGGAAGTGAAAAGAGTTACAGTTAATCTAAACAAATAATTGACTTCAAAACCTCCTTAACTAACTGTATGTTACTAATTACTTTCTCACAGAAGTAGCAGATCACTTGTCACTGCTGCATGATGCAACAGTAGCTGTACTGACTATCATGGTAGCTATGACATCATTACTTTTCTGTCACTGACAGAGTGATGAGTCACTGTGGTAACATGCAATCTGTAATATTAGCGAGATACATCTAAGTAAAATAAGTTACAATAAGGAGCACAGTTCGAGTGCTGGCTCAGGTCCATTCCATGTCAGGTGTGTGTGCTCGCCACATGCACCGGTGCTGGAAATTTCCCCCCCAGTGGAATCCATAGGGCCAGCTCCAGCACCCTCTGGTGTTGTGTGCATATGCGGCAGTATAAGGAACACTGCCAGTCGCCCTTGCCCTCCTCCCCATCCTTTCAATTCCTTCTTGCTGCCAGTGACAGTGCTGGAAGGAGCTTAGCTTAGGGACAGGGTGTGCCCCATGTCCCCGGACTTTGAACTGTGTGAGCGGTGCGAGAAGCCCATGCCAATCAGCGATCCCCTCCAGAGCTGCTTTAAGTGCCTGGGGGAGACCAACATGCACGACAGGTGTAGAATCTGAAAAGGATTCAAGCCGTACACGAAGGAGTGGGACATAAGGATGAGAGTGCTCGTGCCACCACCACCTTGAAATAAGTGTCCTCTCTAGAGGAAAGCCAGCACTAGGGGCACTGCAACAATCCCCATAGTCACGGCATTGCTCCCCTGCACCACAACACTCAGCATCACTCACGCCAGCGGTTTCTGGAGCTGTGCTACCCGTCTTCAGAGACCCACCCAAGTCCTCGGCACCAATCTCTGGACTCTCGGCGCTGGTCCCCAGACTCATGGCGACAATCACCAATCAGTGCCAGCTTCCCAAGGCATACCATCAGTCCCCAGAAACTCGCCACCAGTCCCTGAAGCCACAGTGCCGGTCCTCACTGTCCCACTCTCGGACACCGGAGCCCTGGCACCAGTCCCCAAGCTTGAGGCGTCAATCTCCAGAATACTGTTGCTGATTCCCCCGAGCACTATCGCCAGACATGTGGCACCCTGATATGGGGCTGCGATACTGCTCCCCAAGTGTGAAGCACTGGACCATCTGGTATGGTGGGGAAACGGAAGCAGCAATGGCACTGACCTGCTTACCGAGGGAAGACCCTTTCTCCTTGGGCTCCGAGGATGAGGAAGTCACAGCAGCCAGGCACACTCTCCAGTGCCACCAGGTTTTCCCCTGGGGCTGCCAACAAGCACATGGCCCCAGAGCCAGTGGTCTGCACCCTGGCAGTTCTGGAACTCGCGGGGGGATTCCCCCCATTGCAGAGTCCCAGGTACAATGCTCACTGCCTGGGGCATCAGAAGGACAGTCGACAACTGTCTCCTGCCTGACTCAGACAAGGGGTTGCTTCAGGGTACTCAGGAGCCTCCACTAGCTTTGGATGAGGCTGCACCAGCCAGGAAAGCAGAGTCAGTCCCTTCCCCAGTTCTAGCCTCCTCATCTTCCTCACCCAATGAGGCAGTGACGGGCCAATCACATGTGGTGCCACAGGATGATTTTAAGACACCAAGAACTACTTAAGCATGTGGCCACTAATCCTGGACTGGAAGCGGAGGAGTGTCAGAACCAGCTGACATGTTTGACATCTTGGCTGCAGTGGCCCTATCGAGAGACACCCTGCCTGTCCACGAGGATGTCGTAAAACTGGTCAAGGTCTTGTGGCAAACCCTAGCCTCTCTGTCCCGTTGCAAAGCATGCAGAGAGAAAATACTATGTCCCTGCTAAGAGCTTTGAGTATCTTGATTTCCACCCTTCCCTGAGTTCCTTGGTTGTCTGCTGCCAATGAGCAAGATAGGGTCAAACCAGTTCGACCCCCAAAAATGACACAAAGAGGCTCGATCTTTTCCGCAAAGAAGTTTATTCAACCGCCAGCCTCCAGTTATGTGTCACGAATCACCAAGTCCTGCTCAGGAGGTATGATTTCAATGTGTGGCAATCCATGGCCAAGTTTGTGGACTCATTGCCACAGGAATCCAGGCAGGAGTTTCTGGCCATACATGAAGAGGGCAAGACTGAGGTGAGGGCTTCCCTCCAGGAGGCCTCTGACAAAGCCAACTCCATAGCCAGAACAGTGGTGTTGGCTATTTCAACGAGATGGGCATCGTGACTGCAGCCTCAGGCCTTTCTGCAGAGGTCCAGCAGTCCATTCTGGATCTCCCTTTTGATGGATTGAGCCTGTTTTCTTAACAGATGGACAGCAGGTTGCATGGTCTGAAAGACTGTAGGGCTACATTACGCTCTCTGGGCCTTTATACTCCTGTGCCTGCAAGGAAGCGATTTAAACCCGGCAGTCTCAGAGATTTGTAGGCCAGACCAGGTCAGAGCCCTACCAAAAGAAGCACTGGCTGCATTCACCCAGTGAGGCTCTCCCCGATACACACCGGGAAATAAGCAGATATTTTGTGTGTGCCCACAAGGGCGACCTCCCAGTCTACAACCCAGGATCCAAGCACCCTTTTATTTTCAAATGGTCTCTTGCCCTACCTCCCTGCTTGGGCCACTATAACGGTGGATCAATGTGTGATCAGAACCATAGCAGTGAGGTACACCCTCCAATTTTTTTCCAACCCTTCTTCCTCCCCCCCTCCCCTTCCCTCTTCAGGGACCCTTCTTATGAGCAATTTCTTGCCCAGGAGGTGCAAACCCTCCTGTAGGTGGGGGCTGAATGGGAAGTTTCAAAAGAACTGACAGGGAAAGGGTTTTACTCCTGCTACTTTCTGATACCGAAGGCCAAAGGGGGTCTACAACCAATCTTGGCCCTGCGAGGTCTCAACAAATATCTCAAGAAGTTGACGTTCTGCATGGTCTCTTTGGCCTCCATCATCCTCTCCCTGGATCCTGGAGACGTGTACGTCTCAACTTAACAGATGTGAACTTTTCTATTTTCCATGGGAACAGAAAGCTCCTACGATTCGTAGTCGGGCAGATTCACTACCACAGTGGCTCTCAAACTTTTGTACTGGTGACCCCTTTGACATAAGACTCTGAGTGCGACCCCCCCTTATGAATTAAAAATACTTTTATATATATTTAACACCATTATAAATGCTGGAGGCAAAGCAGGGTTTAGGGTAGAGGTTGACAGCTTACGACCCCCCCCCGCATGTAATAGCCTCGTGACCCCCTGAGGGGTTCCGACCCCCAATTTGAGAACCCCTGCATTACAAGTTTGCAGTGCTCTCATTCGGACCTCAGGGTGTTCAAATTTACCCGTACCTTGACAGTTGGCTCATCAAGGGTTACAAGACCACAGGTCCGTAGTCCAAGCCTCCTGCCAAGCGCTGGGCCGGTTGATAAATGAACAAAAATCAACACTGTTGCCAGTGAAAAGGACAGAGTTTACAGAAGTCTTTGACTCTACTCACACCAGAGCCTTCTTACTGGAAGCCAGGTTCTGAGCAATGTCGGATCTGATTGCCCAAGTCACGACCCATCCGCTCACCACAGCCCAGGTATGCCTCAGACTGCTAAGCCACATGGCAGCATGCACCTATGTAGTTCAACATTCAAGACTGCATCTCAGACCACTGCAGATGTGGCTGACGTCCATCTGCTCCCCAGTCAGGCATCACTTGGACAAGGTCCTCACAATTCCACCGCAAATACTTTACCTCCTTTGCATGGTGATCGAACCTGCACCATGTAACCAGAGGAGTTCTGTTTGTAACCCTACGGCCTATGGTGTCAGTTGCCTCGGACTTGGGGTGGGGAGCCCATTTTGGTCTCTTGGGACTCGAGGCTTATGGTACCAACAGGAGCTGCTGTTAAATATAAATGTTATAGAGCTCAGGGCCATCCGTCTGGCTTGTGAAATATTCCTTCCCTAGTGCTCGGGCAAGGTAGTGCAAGCGTTGACAGACAACACAGCTTCAATGTGCTACGTCAACAAGCATGGGGGAGTGCGATCATTGGCCCTCTGCCCAGAAGCCCTTCGCCTGTGAGACTTCTGTATCCAACACGCTATGCATCTGGAAGCCTTGCACCTCGCCTCAACAGGTCCTTCTTCTCTCACCATAAGTGTTCCCTCACCCAGAGGTCATCAGGACCATCTTCCAGAGGTGGGGAACTCCTCAAATGGAGGCAAAACAGAAAATGCCACCAGTTTAGCTTCTTGCCAGGTCTTGACAGCGGTTCACTATCTGATGCCTTTCTTCTGTCATGGGCAGAATGTATACCTTCCCACCAATCCACTTATCAGCAAGGTCCTCCTGAAGATCACGACGGACAAAGCACGAGTCATTATGATAGCCCCGGCATGGTCTCGCCAGCATTCATGGATTTAGCGGTAGCAGCCCCTTGGATGTTTGCCAACCACCCAGATTTGTTCTTGTGGGACCACAGGCAATTACTGCACCCTAACCTTGCCTCCCTGCACCTGACAGCATGGATGCTGTATGGCTAAGCTTCAAGGAACAGGCTTGCTCCATGCAGGCCCAGCAGGTTCTCTTATGAAACAGAAAACCCTTCACCAGAGTCACTTAGCTGGATAAGCAGAAAAAGTTCACCTGCTGGGCATCTGAATGGAACTTTTCTACAACTCAGTCTTCTTTACAATCCATTCTGGAATACCGGCTCCATTTAAAGCACCAAGGTCTGGCACTCAGTCAAGGTGCACCTGGCAGCTATATCGGCTTTCCACTCTCACATCCAAGGTAGATCAGTCTTCTTACATGCAAGGATGATCAGATTCCTTAAATGCCTTGAAAGACTCTTTCTGCAGGTCCGTGATCGGGTTACTTAATGGGATCTCAGCCTGGTCCTCACCAAGCTCACTGGTCCTGCCTTCAAGCCCCTTGCATCCTGTTCTCTTACATCTTTTGTGGAAGGTCACCTTCCACGTAGCCATCACTTTGGCAAGATGAATCTCCAAGATTAAGGCCCTGACCTCAGAACCCCCTTCTACGGTGTTCTACAAGGACAAAGTCCAACTGCGCCCCAACCCAGACTTCATGCAAAAGGTGGTATTGCAGTTCCATGTCAGTCAGGGTATCTTCCTGCCAGTGTTCTTCCCAAAGCCACAAAATTCCAACGAGGAGAGGCATTTGCATACTCTGAACATAAGATGTGCCCTGGCCTACTTTGAATGAACCAAGTCCTTCTGCAGGTTTATTCAACTTTTCATTCTGGTGGCTGATAGGATGAAGGGTTTCCCGGTGTCATCTCAGAGAATTTTGTCCTAGATCACTGCCTGCTTGTGGATCGAACCACCACTGGAGGAATTTGAGAACCTGAGGAGAGAGTGTGACCAGTCTATCTATATGGTCCCAGTTCGGCCTGTACATAGGGAGGGTGGGTGGGAGGGACGCAGAAAACAGAATTGGAGAGAATATTCCAATTCTACTGAGCTCATGACCCAGTGGTCAGAGGTTATTTGAGCTCAGGCATGGTAGAAATGGGATAGACTGTTCACAAAGGGAGGATCAGGATCAGGGCATTGAACTGGTGCTCCATCCTTGGGCGCACCTTCAAAAGTTTGACGCTGAGCTTGAAGGCTGCTTAGCTGAGCTCTGGCCCTGGCCAGAGGACTGAGATGGGTGCCTCCTGTTACTCCTGCCCTCTTCCTAGCGCAGGCCCCCAGTCAGGACATCTTTTCATCACAGTATGCCACCAGACAGCAGGCTAGAGATGCTGCCATGTTTGGTAGAGCAGTGCTTCAGTCTACAAGTCCGAACTCTGGCCCCTCCTCCTGGTGACTGTTTGGGAGTCACCTACTTGGAATTGACATGAGCAATCACTCGAAGAAGAAAAAACGGTTACCTGCCTTTTGTAACTATTTCTCTTCAAGATGTGTTGCTCATGTCCGTTCCAAGACCCACCCGCTTCCCCTCTGTCAGCATAATCCGGCAAGAAGGAACTGAAGAAGCGACGGGTCGGCAGGGCCCTATATACGCCCCTGGGTGCTCCACAGCCGACCCGATGAGTACTGCTTGGGAAAAACCTTCTGCCCATCATGCACACACCTACTTGGAACAACAGTTATGAAAGGTAGGCACCTGGTTTTTCTTTGAGATGTGTTGGGTCATGGAATGGACATGAGTATTCTCCTTCCCCTCTGTCGGAGTTTCAGCAAGAAAGACCTGAGGAGAGGGGCACAGCAGTGTCTTATACCAGCACATACATGCGCGACTCCAGATACCACTGGGGGAAAAACTTCAGGCACCAGTGCATGTGATGAGCATATACACCTGACATGGAACGGACATGAGCAACACATCAACAGTTATGAGAGGCAGGTAACTGTTTTTTGTGAAGTATTTGCATTGTACTGTAGCATTAGCCAAGTGTTGCTGTGCTCAGAGACAGATAAACATTTCCAGTAAAATAGCCACAATTATACTGTTCATGAACAAGTTGGGACTTAGGCCTGGTCTACACTAAGAAGGGGGGTCGAACTAGGGTACGCAAATTCAGCTACGTGAATAGCGTAGCTGAATTCGAAGTACCCTAGTTTGAACTACTCACCCGTCCAGACGCCGCGGGATCGAAGTCCGTGGCTCCAAGGTCGACTCCGCCACCGCCGTTTGCAGTGGTGGAGTTCCAGAGTCGACCGGAGCGCGCGGGGAGTTTGAACTATTGCGTCTAGATTAGACGCGATAGTTCGAACTCCGAGAAGTCGAACTCTCCGCGTTGACCCGCGCGGTGAGTGTAGACCTACCCTTAGCTAAGGTACCATGTGAGGACTCTTCCTGTTTCTTTCAGCATAAAATTTACAACTGGGCAAGGCAAAGAAGGAATAATTGACTTTACTTCAGGATCTGAACTGCTCATAGCCAAAGCCAAAAATGGCCACCTTGCTGTGGTAAGTGTCTTCGGGTGTAAGAGTTTGCACAGCTTGAGAAGGAAAGTAATTAATCTAAATGTGTTTAGAAAAGTGGGTTTTAAATTATGATCGTCTTTGTTTTATATAGCACCCCTGATGTGCGTCAAGTTCTCTACACAATGCGGGAAGCATTTGCATTGCAACCTCTCTCCCATTCTGAGTCGTTTGAGGGCTGCACACCTCTTTTCCTGCAATTACCAGAAACTGTTCAGACTTGGCTAGGCTGCGTCTCTAGCTACAGTGGTGCAGTTCACTATTCCCACCTTATCTGTTCCAAACCCACATTAGAAACTGTTGATTTTAGAGCAGAAGTAAGAAACAATCCTTTACCCCAATCTCAGTTCCTCTCTGGGACTGAAATAGCCATATTGTTGCTTGAACAAGACCACTTGTCATACTCCTCCAGATTTGTTCCCCTGTGCTACCATGTCACAGATAAGTCCAAACACACTAAATCTAAAAGGGAAAAGTTCCAAAGTCTCCATCACACTTTCAGACTGGCCAAGAGGTCAGTCCTAGAAGGGAAATAAGTCCTAAGGTGGAACTATCTAAGCTAGCAGCCTTACAGATCGAGGTTTGAGAAGGGCAAGCGAAAGGGGAGTTACTTATTCACATAAAACAGAAGACTGGTTGGAATTTGGCCAGGCCACTGAAACCAGCATCCCTTTTCAGGGCTACGGACATCTTCCATAGTCCCCTCGAGACCCCATTTGCTCTTATGCCTACATTATGCTATATCCCAAAATATTGTATGATTTTCAACCCTATGGGACTGTCCACTAGCATTTGCCCATTAGAACAAGTTTGTGTACTCAGTTTCTACCACATGGAACAAGCAAAGCAAATCTTCCTCCAGTGACGTGCCAGACTGCTGGGTTAAACTTTTGGGAGTCTGGCTGAGATTTAAGAAATCCTGACTTTCTCCATGGGCAAATTGTTGCGTTTGCTTTCTGATTTACAGAATCTGGCTGAGTTTGTTAGATCAGGACAAGTTCTTACTTATTCTGCATCCTGTACAGGGTAACACTATTCCAGGCCAGACTTTGGTATCTTCATGGGCTAATTGTTAATATTTACAGTATCTTTGTTTCCATTCCACTTTCTCCTCAGGTTGCTCCTCGTTTGAATTCTCGATGATAAAATTTGTCAGCACGAAAGGATCTGTTCCTCCGTCAGTCTGGATTGCCTTTTATACCAGTGGCTGGAAGTACTTCCCTGCAGTTTTTTTTTGCTGCTTTGCTCATTTCCTTTAACAGTTACCAAAGAACTGCACTTCCATAAAACAAAGTGAAAACAAAATATAATCTGAAATGACCAAAAAAAGAGAGGAGGAAAAAAAAAAAGCACCTTTTCTTACTGGCAACTGCCCGGGTCTGAGTTTGTTTTTACAGCTGGGGCTCCTAAGTCATGAACATGGCTGTGTTCAGTAGGAGTCAAGGTTGTTGTTCATGCAGAGACCAAGCCCTGAAGTGAAATTACAAACTTTTTCTGAGCTGTCATGATATGTACAAAAGCATGATCCTAAGAAATACAGTATTGTATCTGTATTGTCCAACTCAAAAGTGCCATACTTTATCAGAGAACAATTTATGCACAATTTTGCTTTGTTGCTTTCTGAAGCTTTGTATAAAAATATTAAGAAGCCATATATGAATGAGTAAAATTCTGTAAATATTTTTTTAGCTCAGTGGGTGAGTTGCACTAAGAAAAGCAGAGCTTCTACGGGAACTTTTGAGACTTTTAAAAAACAATTATGGAAGGTAATGTAGCAAATGTACTCTTTTAAAGCACCTATCTTTCCTCATATGGATCCTGCTTCCAAACGTGGTGCACCCCCCAATGCTGTAGTGCCTGTTTCTTATGCCCACCTTCCCAACATGTGCATGCGTGTGTGGAAAAGACTGCAGACACACACAGCTCTTCGCCCCCCCCCCAAATGCCTGAAAGAACCGTCAGGTGTTTATTAGCTCTGGCCACATGCC
Source organism: Mauremys reevesii (assembly GCF_016161935.1). Lineage (NCBI taxonomy): Eukaryota > Metazoa > Chordata > Testudines > Geoemydidae > Mauremys > Mauremys reevesii. The sequence goes on from NC_052642.1 coordinate 24,714,612, forward strand.
TTAGTAGTACTAGTGAAGGATTCACAAGTGACCTGTTCTGCTATAAAATTATACCTCCCCTAAAGCCCGTGGTCTCTCTGCCCAAGTTGCTATGTGCTGCAGTTATTCAGCAGTGCCATAGGTAAAATCCCTACACATCAGCAGGGGTAGTTAGGGGTTTGCATTCTCAAAATAAACACAGACCTTAGAAACAGCCTTCCACAAACACTGTTTTAAATGGAACCAGCTTGGCCACATGGTGGCTGCACTTTGTGGAATCCTTGCCATTAAATTCCATGCTATATCATTTTACTCTATAGCTAAGAGTGATCTGTGTATGTTAAAATATTCACCAAAACTGCACAGGGGGTAGGGGAAGGAAGAGTGCTACTGAGGCAAATAGAGCTAAATATGAAGAGGTTTTTTTTTTTAAATACATAAATTTAGGAGGAAAAAGCTTGGAGGTGAACTGCTTTCTAGTAAACAGCTGCATCACAGTAAGCTGCAACTGCCACAGTTAAAAGTCTACTGGTAGTGCAAAGCACCATGTACTTGCCTTCTTTGGGGCAGGGTCTACCAGCTGTAATCAGGGGGCAATGGCACACACCCTTTAAGCTTAAAAAAACCCCAAACATGCTGCCACTGGTATGCAATGAGCTCACACTAATACTTTGTTTTTGTCCCCTACTTCTGTGTGTTATCAAACACTGCATCAAGCCTGGAATGCTGTACACCCTGTAGGGTATATACTATATTAATGCTGTATACACCGATAGAATCCCTAAAGTCTGCTAAATAAATTTTTTTTATAACCAAAAAAGATGAGGGTTTATTTTAGTTGTTTTATTTTTTAGAAATATAAAGGATATTCAACAGGTGAACAACTGTGTTTATTGTTAGCAGCTACCCTAAAAACCAATACAATTCTTACCTTCTAATGAATGCTGTGCTTCTAAAAGTATCATCATCGGGCAAGCTTGTGCCTGAAGCTTAAGTTTGGTCATTAGTGGCAGTTATTTGACTGGTGAAGGCAGAAGTTTAGTAGAACACCAATAAGCCAAGTCCTGCTGTTGGCCATTGCATACCAATACTGCACAAATATAAATGCTGTCTCCGACCCAGTCCCATCAGGCCTTTGACTGCTGGAGGCAAAGCACCCAAGAAGAGATGTCAGTTTGAGCTAAGTGCAGATGATTAAGGTGTGGTCTATACTAAAAACTTAAGGCAGTATAAATATGTGACTGAGGGGTGTATTAAGTAAGTCCACATGCCTCAGCACTAGTTATACTGATCTAACTCCTCAGCTGTAGACAGTGGTACGTCAATCAGAAGGCATCTCTTATCATGCAGCTACTGCCACTTGGGCAGGTGGTGGACCTCTGCCAACGGGAGAAGCTCTCCAAGCACCGTAAGTAGCATCTTCAGTAAATACTGCAGTGCAGACAAACACTAAACTGTAACTGAGGCAAGGTCAGATGAGGAATGAAAAACGTGTAAGATCACTTTTCTAAAAATGCTAAAACTACATATTGGAAATTCTGCTTAACTAAAGGTATATCCAACATCAGTGCTTTTAACTCTGAATATAAACAAGCTCCTAATAGCTTGCAAAAGCAAGCTTCTCATAGGAGAAAGAATTTAGTCTCCCATCCCTTGGAAACAAGGACTGAGACACAATCCCTTTTAGATGATAAAAAGGGATTGTGCTGACATAAGACTTACTCATACAAGACAGAATGCTAAAAGTTCAAACTCAAAAAAAATAAAACAAAAAACAAAACATAGCCCCTTGTTCCATAGCTTAAACTTTGGGTAACTGATCATTCTTAGAGTTGTAAACTGATAATTGTTCTCTCATAGACATATTTCTCATACAGTCCTGCAATGAACTGAGAATACTAGTCACTAGCTTTAAGCACTGATCTAGGAAAAAGACCAAAAATAATTTCTAATAAAATTTGCATGTAACAAAAATTTATGCCAGGGTATTTATGACCTGACCCATTCGATAAAGTGGACTCATCTGACCAACATACATATTTTAGTACAACCAATACCAACATTACACATCCAGACTATTCCAACTTACATGATGAAGCACTACAGGCTGCCAAACCATAACTTAGGCCTTGTCTACAATTCAGTTTTGTTGACAAAAGTGGCAGTGTGCACACTGAAGTGCTCCTCCTGATATAACTCCACTGCTCCACCAACATCATAAAACCCCCTCAATGAGCAGTATAGACTTTTTGCAACTATGACCACGTCTACACTAAGTCAAGCTAGTTTGTGGAAAATTAAAGGTAACAAGATGGAGTTAGTTTGGCATGAGATGGGCAAACCAAATGTCCATGGCTGCTTCACTTAGTCAGAACAGAGGCCATTACCCATACTCTAGTTAGAACATATTCAGTATGTACATTAGATGTAGATAAGCTTCTTCCAGGTCCACTGTGTTAGCTGATGAGCTATCAGCTTGAATACTTCATTCACAATGTGCTGACTTAATACCTTGTAAGTGTTACCACAGGAGCAAACATTTGAAATACAGGTAATTAATAAACTTCAGATTTAAATAAAATGATGAATACATGCAAGTAGCAATCATTCAACAAATCATAACTTTTCCATAGACAACTTACATGCCATACTTTTGTTGCAATTATGTAACAGTGGTAGCAACAACGATCTACATTGTCATATTTTAATCATATAATGTCACTGTCAGTCCACACTGCTTTGGATCATTATCGAGCAGAACCAGTCATCAGCAGTGAATGCATGTTCCCTGGAAGGGTAGTTGAAGCATGAAGGAACATATGAATCTTTAATGCATTGGCACATAAATATCTCGTGAGGCCAACTACAACAGTGCCATGCAAATGCCTGTTCTCACCCCTTCAGGTGACATTTTAAACACGATGCAGGTAACATTATTTCCCACAAATGTAAACAAACTTGTTTGAGAAATTGGCTAAACAAGAAGCAGGGCTCACTGGACATATAGGCTCTAAAGTTTTACGCTGAGTGCACTTTTTTTTTTAAACACACAATTCTACAATTGTAAGTTCATGGTAAAGAGACTGCACTACAGTACTTGCATTAGGTGAATTGAAAAATACTCTCTCTTCCTTTATTTACAGTGCAAATTAATAAAAATATAAAGTGAGCACTGTACACTTTGTATTCTTTGTTATAACTGAAATCAATATATTTGAAAATGTAGAAAACATGGACAAATATTTGGTATTATTGTTTTACAGTGTGATTAATTGCCTGCTTACTTTTTAATCGCTTGACAGCCTTTGCATAGGAATGTTCTAACTCTGGAAAGGGCTCGTGGGAGACCTGCAGATAGTTCTGAGGCCACCGAGCAGCTACTGACCCTGCACTTCTTGTTCTAGGAAACACTTGCAAGGAGGTATTTTCTCCCCCTGTACTTCATGGGCTGCTTCAATTTGCCATTTGACCTGTATTTCTTTCTATAGCATCTGGCAGGATCCAGGTTTGTTAGTTTATTTTTCTGACAGAAAAACTTCAGCTTCTTTTCATATAGTTACCATCATATCACTAAGATGGCCAGGAACCTGCATCATCTGATCCAAAAACCGTCATACAACGGCCCTGTGCCCCCTGCCCCGCCTTAGAAAGGTTGAGGAACCATACTTGCAATTCTGTCTTCCCATGTAAGCATTGCTTGTGAAAGCATTCAGGGGGAACCTAGGGTGTCAGATGACAGATCATGGTTGTTTTTACGAAGGAGGGGGCTGACAATATCTGGCTAGACATGGCTGCCTGGGAAGGGCCTACAGAGTGAGGAGACCACTCCTTCAGGTAAAAATCTCCCCCACTTAGAACCACTGAGGCCCTGACCACCAGGGATATTTTCACTACTGAAGATAAATGTGGCTATCAGGTTAAATTCTGACTGGTGCCCACTAAGGAACTGTCTGGCCTCATAATATGGAGGTCGGGGCAGACCAGTAGAAATAAATAAGAGATGGGCTAAGGCCCCTTAGTACCTGCCCGTTCTTCCACAGCTGGAGCTGCTGTCCCTCTCATCACTCCGTAGTCAGATGCTGGGGGCAGAAGGTGGTGGAGACAACACCCTGCAACAGAATCTGGGTACATTGGTATTAGGACATGGTGATCAGCAGTTGCTGCTGGTCACAACCTGATATTTTCCCAGTTCTTTAAGGGTGGTATAAAATCCCTATCCCATTATTCAGTCTTTTCAGCATGAATGATATTGGATACATAGCTATAACCTTTGTCTGGGGCAGCTGCAGACCTCCTAATCACAGTTTCACAATACACAGTTCACTCTTCTGAATCTAGCTCACCTTTTTAAAATATATACATTTTACGATTTGATTCTCTGTGAAGGTGAGCAGAGTAAACTACGCTATTTATTTCCCCTTTGGCAGTTTGCCTTCTCATCCTGTTTCAGCAGTAGGAGCAAAAATGGACTCCAATGCTCTGAAAATGTTTCAAGTGGCTAATGCTCTCCCTGTTCTCTTTTCCAATCCCCTGCCTTTTTTCCTGCCTGAAGTGAAACCCTATCCAAACTGGGCTGCTTCTTACCCAGTGGAGCTACCCTCTCCCAACCTGCCTGGCAGGAGGGAGAAAGGGCATGCGGAGGCAATCCACTTGGGCTGGGCTGAGGAAAAATTACATCCTATCTGCAGAACCAGCTAAGCTCCCAACAAGGGGAGACCATGAAAAGACCCTTCCTTTTGCCTCTGGCTTTTCTCGCCTTACTCCATCCTCAGAAGGGGAAGTGCAGCTGAGGGGACAGTCTCACCCAGAAAAAGCAAACAGCCCTGGGACACAGCTGGTTAACATTACTGAACCACATTTTAGTTTAAACATCTGAAATACAGTTTGAAATTTTTCTCAGAACACTGTGGCAGCAGAGAGGTATGGCTGAGCCTGCCTGCTGCTGCTGCGACAGCAGAAAAAAATGGAGAGAACTTCTGGAGGCAAGACAATACCCCACAGCCAGTGACTGACATGTCTGGTTCTGCCTCCAAGCTGCAGGTAGGCTGAAGAACCCCATTGTAACAGATCTGGCAGAAACAATGAGCACTTTAACATACAGCCTGTGTTAGATACACTAATGGCTCCAGTTCTTTAGAAATGGGGACCAAGTTTCAAAAGTGATCAGCAATTTTGAGTATTCAACTACAGACACCTTAAAGGGGACCTGATTTCAAAAGGGTCAAGTTGGGTACCCAAAATCTAGTAACTTGTGAAAATCTGTCACCTAGTATAGAAACAAGCTCCTTAAAAACTCAGTGAGAACTTTGATCCTGTCTGAATTTCTTTACCAAATACTTCTGTTACTAGTGTTTAAATGTAAGCTATCCTGCATATATTTTTATTCCTGTTACTCTTCCAGCTCCTTTGATATATTAAATTTTCCTGCTACTTGTAATGTATGAACGTCTACTCTAGCTAAATTCTAATCCAAGTATAAAAGAGGAACTCACAGTAAATTTGGCATTTTTTAATTTAGGTTTGTTTTATTTAAGTTTAATGTTAATTCCATGCTGTGTTTCAGTAAGAACAATACAGATTCTGTATCTGTGGCTCCAGTCAGATATCCAGTAGTACAAATTAGCTTCAAGTTACACATACTGAACAAAAGAGGTTGAGCGAGCGAAGGGGGGAATAGGGATGGGGAAGGGGAAAAAAATATTGAACACACATGCAGGCTTTTCAATGCTACCTTCAATGCTAACCTGCTTTGAGGAAAATTAAAAGGAGGCAAGAATGAGCAGCCACGGATTGTTGAACTGTTACCAGTACCAAATTTTTCAGCAACATTTCAGCAGTTTGGAAACTTTGTCGTCCCCCGCCCCTCCCAGTAGATCTGCACAGAGAGCTGTACATATCTATGTCTCAATCACCACTGGACACATGCAGGTGAACATGTCTATGAAGGGAGGCTGTAGCCCAACAGGCAAAGAGAGAGAGCGCACACATTGGCCAACACCTTAGAAATCATAAAGGAAGAACAAACTCAACACCTGTAGTCACCCTCCTAGTTCCAGGCCTCTGCTCAGGAGAACATGCTCCACCCTGCCCTGGGAAATCAGCTACTCCCAAGATGGGGAAATTCTCCCCCTGCACCCAGAATGAGCAGGAAACCTTTTATTAGAAACCAAGCTGCAGCTAGAGGGAAGCAGGAGTCTGTACTCAGCCTTTACCAGACATTTATCTTAGAGGCCAGTCAAGATACTACAGTGGTGGTGTTCCCTGGAGCAGCAGTGACACCCAGTGGCCAGTCAGGGTAAATCACAGACTGCATCTGCCCTGGAGCAGCAGACACACCCAGTGGGTGGCCAGTCAGAGTCATGTACAGACTGTTTACTCAGGAGCAGCGGTGACACTGTAGGCTAGTCTGGGGTAATGCATTAACTGTCTCTTCCATGGAGCATCGGTGACACCAAGTGGCCAGTCAAAGTAATGCACAGGGTGTTTCTCAGAAAAAAATCAGTAACATCACGTGGTCAGCAGTGGGCACAGCCAGCCATTTGTGGTGTGTGTGGGGGGGTGAGACAGAAAATGATGCCAGCTGCAACCCCCCCTTGCCATAAGGCCCTTCCCCTTGCTGTGGCTCTACCCCCTACTCCTCCTCAGTGAAGTGCCAGCCCTGCCTCCTCTCCTCCAAGGCCCTGGCCCATGGTCATGTCAGAGGCCAGAAGCCAGAGTTGGGCAGGGTGAAGCAGTTGCTGCACTAGCTGATGTCATAGTACAGGCAGCCACAGAGCTTCTGCATCTTGTCTTCCTGCTGCTTGGGGTCCCAGGTCCGCAGCTGCTCCTCAGCTCCCTACTTCCCTTTGACTGTTCACAGTCCATAAGAGCCTCCCAGGTTGCGGGGCCCAGGTATGAGGCCAGCACAGACCACAGGGAACAGGACCCAGGACAGAGCACATCAGCCCTGGACCCTCCACCTGGCCTGAGTGGTGCACCCTGGTGGGCAGACACACGGGCCAAGGGCTACTCTCGGGTCCCCCTGCTCACATCCTCTGAAGCAAGCCAGAGTTGGTAGAGAGGAGGACTAGAGTGGTGTGACCAGGGATGCTCACCCAGTGATGTAGAAGGAAGAGAGTTGAGGACTGAGGCATGTCTGGTTAGTCAAGTTGCTCTTCACATAGTTACCATACTTCAGGAAGACTCCATAGACTTTTTGAGAGGGGACAAAGGACTCCCCCAAGCTTATCATGCCTCACATAGACTCAAAGGACTGTTGTCAGAGACCCACCTCATGCTGACAAGAGTCTTTGCAGCCCTCCCTCAATACTCAGCAAACTTTTATTTGCTCTTACTCCACAGGTAACTGTCTGATTTTCATTTACCTGGATGGTCTCAGGGTGGCAGCTCCTTTTGGTCTCTGCCAGAAGGCTGGCCATTCTCTCATCTACCCAAAGTTAATAGGAACTGAAAAGAGAAAGAGAACACCTGTAAGCTAGGCCACCACTGCTGTGTGCAACACAGACAGATATGCTTTGTGAGGGAACTGCTGAAAAGTAATAATTGACTGATCAACACTATCATGTTGAAATGTACATAGCAACATTCTGTGTAAAGTTATGAAATCCCCCTGTAGGGTGTTAAAGGCACATGTTCCAATTCATATAGCCCTGATTAGGTAGCACTGGCCAAGCAGGCCTGTCATGTTTCCTCAAATTACATATCATCTGTAAACAAAGGCCACAGAGGACAAGATGGGGAAGAAAGAAGAATTTCAGCATCCCCAGGCGCAAAGAAACAGCACAAAGCCTCCTTCCTACACCAGACTCCATGTCTCCTTGCTCTCAGAAAGAAAGAACTTCACCTAAGGGTCAAGCTTGAGCAAACACTTTTCAAAGGGTGATAACTATAAAAGTGAGGGGCGGGGGGAGGGGGCGCAAACGCAAGCTTCCGCGCAGGCGCAGCGCTTTCCTTGCAGCCAATGGCAAATCAGCTATACAAACTGTCATGTTTCTGACCTTCTCCAAATGGCGGTGCCGCCAGCCCAATTAGGTATGTCGAGAAGCCGAGGGAGGCCCTCTCCTTGTTCAGTGGCGGTTTAGCCCGCACTGGGGCACGCCTCCACCCACATCTCAGTACCGGCCTTCAACTGCCGCCGATTGCCTCTGACCTTCTTGTAATGGCGGTTGTGCAGCGCTGTACTTTCCCCATCCCTGACCGTCCCATTATGGCGGCTCCTCGGGAGCGCTTAGGCCAATGGCTGCTCAGTGCGCGCGCGCATTTCAGAGTAACCTGGAATTCCTGTCTCGACGGGGCACGTGAAAATACGAAACGCGTCCTTTTTGCCCCCTCATGACCGCCAATGGCCGTGCCGTCTGCGCAGGAATATGACGTCTTCGGATTGTCGACTTTTTCCTCGCCGTGGCTCAGCTCGTGTCGTCACGTCTGGTAGGTGAGGTCAGCACAGGGGCCGCCATTTTGGGTGGCGGGGCTGGGATCGGAGTGGGGGCCTTGGGTGGTTGTGGCCCGCAGGGGGAGTTAGTGCTGCCCACGGGGTAGCGGCCCCCATGGCCGGGCAGTTCGACTCCGAGGACCGGGCGAGCTGGTACTGGGGGAGGCTGAGCAGGGCCGAGGCGGTGTCGCTACTGCAGGGGCAGCGCCACGGGACCTTCCTAGTGAGGGACTCGGGCACCATCCCCGGGGACTTCGTGCTGTCGGTGTCCGAGAGCTCCCGGGTCTCGCACTACATCGTGAACAGCCTGGGGCCGGCGGGAGGCCGAAGACCTGGCGGCGAGGGCCCCGGGGCCCCAGGTGAGTGAGCGGGGCCGGGCCGGGCCGGGCTAGGGAGAGGGGCTGCTTTGATTGTCTGACTCGGGGGTTGTTGCTGCAGCCTGGCCCTATATCCGACTTTGTTTTGCGCTGGGGAAAGCGCGGCCTCAGTTTCTCCCGAAACAGCGGGCAGCCCGCGGGCACCAGCCAAAGAGCCCCATTGCCCCTACCCCCGCCCACTCCAGAGTGGCGCTCAGGCTCCTGAGGCCCGGCTGTGGCGTTCGTGTTTGTCTTTTGGTTCCGCACTGGGAACCTCTAATTTTGGGGTCCTTCGTTACTGGGGAGCGGCTCCAGGACTCCCATCCCCCGACACATGACCTGCAGTATTCCTAGCGTTAAAATCGGGATGGACGGTATTTGGAGGACTAAAATAGTGCATATATGGACACTGACCAAGATGGGGGGCGTCTAGACTTCTATCCTGAAGTCATTACAGCTCAGATTTCCCATCGTTATGTATAAGCCAGGTATGGAAGAGTAAACTGCCACCACCTATTCAGAGGAAGTTGAAATTTTATTGTTGTTTTACGTTTTGGATTTGCATGAAACAGTTGGGAACAATTGGCACATTAGAGACTTGGAGGATTTGAATAATGACATTTTAAAATTCTCTCTTGAATGAGGGAAAACCCAAGATTTCCATTATTTAATTTCAAATCTCAAGTGACTGATTAGTCTGAAAATGAAATATGTTAATTTAGTAACTTAAGTGCTCTCACTGTTTAAATAAATGAGTAATTTCTCTTAAGTGAGATGTTAAAAGTGGATACTAAGCACAAATACCCTTATTTTATCCTTTCATACTTGGAGAATATGTAGATGTTATGAATTCTAGAATGGATTAAAATCTGCTGTATGAAAATATAAATGTCAAACTGTATTTTAATACAGTTAAACAATATCAGACATCTAGAATCAAAGGACATTGGTCATACTTACAGGATGGAGGACTGTATCCAAAAGCAGTGCTTCTGAATTTAGGAGTCATGAGCATGACTTCCCAATGCAGCGCAGTTGCTAAGAGGGATAATGTGATCCTTGGATGTATAAATGGAAATATTGAGCAATACGATATTACTTTTGTATGGAGCATCACTGAAACCATTATTAGAATGCATCCAGTTCTGGTGGCTACACTCCAAAAAGGATATTGAAAAATTAGAAATAGTCGAAAAATTGGGATATTTTGAAGTCTGGAAAACGTGAAATCCAGCAAGAGACTTCAGAAGTCTCTTAATTAATTTTAAGAAAAAGAAGGTTACAAGATGAATTGAACCTGGTATTTAAGTACCTTTGGAAGCGGGGTAATAATTCCTTTTTTTCCAGAGCAGAGTGTCCATGTGGGGGAGTTACATCAGCATAGATCAGGCTGGGCAAACTTTTTGGCCCAAGGGCCACATCTGGGTGGGGAAATTGCATGCAAGGCCATGAATGTAGGGCAGGGGTGTGGGAGGGGGTGCGGTGTGCCGGAAGGGGCTCAGGGCAATGGTTTGGGGCAGAGGAGGGCTCTGGGGTGTACAATGGAGCACATGGAAGGGCGTTGGGGTGTGGAGTGCCGGAGGGGGCGCAGGTCAGGGGTGCAGGGGGGAGTGCAGGAGAGGGCTCAGGGCAGGGGGTTGGGGTGCAGAAGGGATGTGAGGTGCAGCAGGGGGCTCAGCAGGGGTTTGGGGTACAGGAAGGGTGATGGGTGTGGCAGAGGACTTGGCATGGGGTTGGGGTGCAGGAGGGATATCATGGTGCTCATGGCAGGGAGTTGGGGTTCAGGAGGGGTTCGGGGTGTGGGCTCTGGCCCGGCACTGCTTACCTGGAGTGGCTCCGGGGTGGCGGTGGCGTGCTCCCTGCCTGCCTTGGCCCTGCGCCGCTGTCAGAAGCGGACGGCACCATGTCCCTGTGGCCCCTTGGGGGGTGGGGGGGCAAAGAGCTCCGCGTGCTGCCCTCACCTGTGGGTACCTCCCTCGAAGCTCTCATTGGCCGTGGTTCCCCATTCCTGGTCAAAGGGGGCTGCGGGGGGCAGCGCACGGAGCACTCTGTCCGTCGTCCGTGTGTCTCCGTCCCCGCCCCTCCCCCCCCTCCCCGGGCCTGCAGGGACGTGGTGCCGGCTGCTTCCAGGAGTACCATGGGGCCATAGTTTGTCCATCCCTGGCTTAGATCTAGCGGAATGTTTCCCTTTATAGACACGTCCAAAGGCATAATAAGTGCTAGCGGCTGAAAGTTAGTCTAATTCAACTGGAAATAATGTGCAATTTTTTGTGTGCGCGGATAGTTAATTTTGGGAACAATTTAACAAAGGATATGGTGGATTCTCTATAACTTGATGGTGTTCAGTCAAAATTGGAAGATGTCAAGTCTAAAAGATGTGCCCTAATTTGAATACGAGGTTTGGATTTGTTTCAGGAATTAATGAGTGAAATGTTATGGCTGGTGTTATGTAGGACAGAATAGATTATCATAATGATCCATTCTGGTATTACTCATCAGTGTGGGAAGCAAATGTACGCATTTCACAAAGATTCTCTCTCAGTCTCTAAAGAGGCAGAGTATGATAGGGTACAGAGTATATAGGTTGGGATTTTCCATTATGTCCAAGTGATTTAGGCACATTGATGCCAGTGTGTGCTCCCAAATCACTTAGGTGTTTTTGAAAATCCAGACTATAATTTCAGGACTCAAGTAACCTTTACATAGAGATATCCATGCACAACACTGCCTGGAACTTATGACATTACACGTGAGCAGTTTCTTTTGACTCGATGACACTACATGCATTTGTAGGAATTTGCAAGATTGGGGTCTTGGAGGTCAGACACTTATGTCTACATCGTGGTCAGAGTTATGATCGCAGCACATTTAGTCATACGTGATCTAGCTATGATCGGTGTCTACATGTACTGCAGTTACACCTCTGATTGTCGTGTAGACATATCCTAAGTCTTTCCTCTCTCCTGCCCCAGCAAATTCGTGTGTAATTAGAACACTGTTCAGGAGTACTAATCTCTTCTGAGTAAGAAAGTAGGTTTATGCTACCAATATTTCTGATCCTTTTCTTTTTAGCTGTAATGGTTCTGATGTTGCAATAGCTGTACTTCTAACTTAAATAGTAGAGATTTTTTTAGCAAACATTACATGCTTGGATGTTTTTGAAAAGTGGAGAGAATATTTTTATATCAATAGATGCAAATCTCTTATACCACATTATTTTGTTTACCTCAACTTAAGACCTATCTAAAACAGGCCTGGAGAACAAAAACCTGATTTGTTGGAGTCACTGGGATCAGAAGGGTCATGTGCTGAGACCGAGCGAATGGTATTGCAAAAACTAGTAAAGAACTCATTAATAAAGGTAATGAAGCTGGTATTGCGTCATACATGATATGAATTGCATCATGTTATTCCTAGAAGTCATGGATGATGCAATCATAACGAAGCTTACATCACTCTGCTGAACAAATTGCCCTATATCAGCTCTAGAAATCATACAGTGTCGTGCTCTCTTATTTGTCAGTGTTTGATTTTGCAAAGGGACACATTTCTGTTTAGCCAAAGTGAGCGGAGATGCCTCGTACTTGTGTGAACAGTGCAGATAACTTATGCTATGTTTGTGGTGAAGTGACTTTTGCATCACAAAAGCGCAGTATAACCACTATGGTTAAGAAAGCCTATCACCTTTATTTTGGCTGCAGAATTGGAGATCAGGACAAGAGGTGGGCCCCACACATATGCTGCAATACTTGTTCAACCACTGGCGAAGATTTGTTGCACAGGAAAAGGAACATAAGAACGGCCGTACCGGGTCAGACCAAAGGTCCATCTAGCCCAGTATCTGTCTACCGACAGTGGCCAATGCCAGGTGCCCCAGAGGGAGTGAACCTAACAGGCAATGATCAAGTGATCTCTCTCCTGCCATCCATCTCCATCCTCTGACGAACAGAGGCTAGGGACCCCATTCTTACCCATCCTAGCTAATAGCCATTTATGGACTTAGCCACCATGAATTTATCCAGTTCCCTTTTAAACATTGTTATAGTCCTAACCTTCACAACCTCCTCAGGTAAGGAGTTCCACGAGTTGACTGTGCGCTGCGTGAAGAAGAACTTCCTTTTATTTGTTTTAAACCTGCTGCCTATTAATTTCATTTGGTGACCCCTAGTTCTTGTATTATGGGAATAAGTAAATAACTTTTCCTTATCCACTTTCTCAACATCACTCATAATTTTATATACCTCTATCATATCCCCCCTTAGTCTTCTCTTTTCCAAGCTGAAGAGTCCTAGCCTCTTTAATCTTTCCTCGTATGGGACCCTCTCTAACCCCCTAATCATTTTAGTTGCCCTTTTCTGAACCTTTTCTAGTGCTAGAATATCTTTTTTGAGGTGAGGAGACCACATCTGTACACAGTATTCGAGATGTGGACGTACCATGGATTTATATAAGGGCAATACTATATTCTCCGTCTTATTCTCTATCCCCTTTTTAATGATTCCTAACATCCTGTTTGCTTTTTTGACCGCCTCTGCACACTGCGTGGACATCTTCAGAGAACTATCCACGATGACTCCAAGATCTTTTTCCTGGCTCGTTGTAGCTAAATTAGCCCCCATCATGTTGTATGTATAGTTGGGGTTATTTTTTCCAATGTGCATTACTTTACATTTATCCACATTAAATTTTATTTGCCATTTTGTTGCCCAATCACTTAGTTTTGTGAGATCTTTTTGAAGTTCTTCACAATCTGCTTTGATCTTAACTATCTGGAGCGGTTTAGTATCATCTGCAAACTTTGCCACTTCACTGTTTACCCCTTTCTCCAGATCATTTATGAGTAAATTGAATAGGATTGGTCCTAGGACTGACCCTTGGGGAACACCACTAGTTACCCCTCTCCATTCTGAGAATTTACCATTAATTCCTACCCTTTGTTCCCTGTCTTTTAACCAGTTCTCAATCCATGAAAGGACCTTCCCTTTTATCCCATGACAACTTAATTTACATAAGAGCCTTTGGTGAGGGACCTTGTCAAAGGCTTTCTGGAAGTCTAAGTACACTATGTCCACCGGATCCCCCTTGTCCACATGTTTGTTGACCCCTTCAAAGAACTCTAATAGATTAGTAAGACACGATTTCCCTTTACAGAAACCATGTTGACTATTGCTCAACAGTTTGTTTTTCTATGTGTCTGACAATTTTATTCTTAACTATTGTTTCAACTAACTTGCCTGGTACCAACGTTAGACTTACCGGTCTGTAATTGCCGGGATCACCTCTAGAGCCCTTTTTAAATATTGGCGTTACATTAGCTAACTTCCAGTCATTGGGTACCGAAGCCGATTTCAAGGACAGGTTACAAACCTTAGTTAATAGTTCCGCAACTTCACATTTGAGTTCTTTCAGAACTCTTGGGTGAATGCCATCTGGTCCCGGTGACTTGTTAATGTTGAGTTTATCAATTAATTCCAAAACCTCCTCTAGTGACACTTCAATCTGTGACAGTTCCTCAGATTTGTCACCTACAAAAGCCAGCTCAGGTTTGGGAATCTCCCTAACATCCTCAGCCGTGAAGACTGAAGCAAAGAATCCATTTAGTTTCTCCGCAATGACTTTATCGTCTTTAAGCGCTCCTTTTGTATTTTGATCGTCAAGGGGCCCCACTGGTTGTTTAGCAGGCTTCCTGCTTCTGATGTACTTAAAAAACATTTTGTTATTACCTTTGGAGTTTTTGGCTAGCCGTTCTTCAAACTCCTCTTTGGCTTTTCTTATTACACTCTTGCACTTAAGTTGGCAGTGTTTGTGCTCCTTTCTGTTTGCCTCACTAGGATTTGACTTCCACTTTTTAAAGGAAGTCTTTTTATCTCTCACTGCTTCAGGAAAGGAAATCTATGCCTTTTGCAGTGCCAATGATGTGGAGAGAGCCAACAGATCATACCAGCAATTGTTACTTCTGCATGGTGCCTCCAGTTGGGAAAGGTGTGTCAAAGAAGAAAGAGTGGACTGTGCATTATCCAAACATTCCATCAGCTATACGCCCAGTACCCCACAGAGAAGGACTGCCGGTTCCTGATGCACCAGAATCATTCTCACTTGAGTCAGATGGGGAAGAGGAAGTGGATGAAACTTCCCATCCTGAACCATCAATGTCACAGGACCCACATTTTCTACCATCCTCCTCCTCTAAACCACACCTCATAACACAAGGTGAACTGAATGACCTTGTCAGGGATTTGGAACTACCCAAGAGTAAGGCAGAGCTGTTGGGCTCCAGACTACAGCAGTGGAATCTCCTGGCAGGTGATGTTAGGGTTTCCATGTTCCGTGACCGTCAAAAGGATCTTGTCCCATTCTTCTTCATGGAAGGTGATCTTGTAGCCTGCAACAACATTGATGGTGTGATGGCAGCCCTCAACATCGTTCATGATCCAGATGAGTGGAGACTGTTCATTGATTCATTGAAGACGAGTCTTAAAGCTGTTTTACTGCATAATGGCAATATTTTGCCATCAATTCCAGTTGGTCATGCAGTCCATATGAAGGAAACCTATGACAACATGAAACAACTTTTGAGGTGCATAAACTATGACCAACATCAGTGGCAGCTTTGTGGCGATTTGAAGGTTGTTGCTCTCTTGCTTGGTCTGCACACTGGATACACAAAGTACTGCTGTTTTCTCTGCGAATGGGATAGTCGTGCAAGAGATTCCCACTACATCAAGAAAGATTGGCCACTCCGACAGTCATTGGAGCCTGGGAGGAAAAGTGTTCAGCATCCACCACTTGTTGAATCAAGGAAGATTTTGTTACCACCCTTACACATCAAGCTGGGGCTGATGAAGAACTTTGTCAAGGCCATTGACAAAACACAAGCAGCTTTCAAGTACCTCCGTGGAAAATTTCCAAGGTTAAGTGAAGCTAAGATAAAGGAAGGTGTTTTTGTTGGTCCTCAGATTCGTGAACTTCTTCGAGATGATGAATATGACCATGCACTGCGTGGCAAGGAAAAGACGGCATGGAAAGCCTTCCAGTTAGTGACAATAAATTTTCTCAGAAACAACAAGGCAGACAACTACAGGTCGTTGGTGGAAAACCTCCTCAAGGCATACAAAAGCCTTGGTTGCAACATGTCACTAAAGAGACATTTTTTGCACTCTCATCTAGATTTTTTTCCACCGAACTGCGGAGCAGTGAGCGACGAGCACGGCGAGCGATTTCACCAGGACATTGCAACAATGGAGAAACGCTATTAGGGCAAATGGAGCCCATCAATGCTTGCAGACTATTGCTGGACAGTGACAAGAGATGCTCCATTTAATGAATACAAGAGACAAGCCAAGAAGCGCTTAATTTAATTGTATGTATCCTTGTTTTGTATGTAAGATTGCATGAGTTTGCTTTGCTTGAGCTCCTGGCACCCATAGGGAAGTGCTGTAGAAGGTAATAGAGAAGAAGCACGTGGGAGAGTAGAAGGAAGCAAAATATACCTATAGTAAACCCTTATATAACGTGCGTTTATTCAGCGTGTTTTTGATACAACACGTTTTTCATTTAGTGACCCATTTTTATGTTGCGCGCCCTATTTTTATATAGCACGTGCTCCCATGGACCTGTCCATTCAGGTCAGGTGAGAAAACCATCGACTCTGCTCCCTCCTCGGTCCAGCTGTACCCGCGGCCTTTGTGTTGTTGACGCTGCATTTTACCAAATTTTTGGATATTCTATCATGACCACCTTTATCATTTGCATTCATCATGCCACCTAAGAGGAGTAGCAGTCCTAAAGAAAGCGAGGAGAAGAGAATGATAAGAAACAGGAAACAATGATTTTAGCTAAGAAAATAGAGATACTGGACGAGCCCTGTGTTGGTGCCCGAGTCAATGCGGTTGGTCACGAGTATGGTGTGAATTAATCTACTATTCGCACCATTAGGAAGGCGAAGATGGCATTAGAACGCATGTTATGGCTGCAGGTAATGCTATTCTTACCATCAAGAGGATGACGAGGGCACATGTTCAGCTAAATAAAAAAGAGACTTCGTTGAACACATGGATTGAAGATCTGACTCAGAAATGGGCACCACTCTGTGGGACAGGCATTCATGAGAAGGCATGGAAATTGTATGCAGCCATGTGTGAGAAGGAAGGTGAACCATTCAAAGGAATGTCATTTAGTAGTGGCTGGCTTGATAATTTGTAGAAAGCGCTTTAACATCCATAATGTGATGTTTACGGGGGAATCTGCATCAGCTGACCACCAAGCAGCAGAACTTTCCCTGCTGAGTTAGCAAAAATTATTGAGGATCATTATTATAAGCCCCAGCAGGCTTTTAATGCTGATGAAACAAGTTTGTTCTGGAAACAAATGCCATCCTACATCACCCAGAAGAAGCATTCAGCACCAGGATTTAAAGCTGATCTGTGCCAATGCGTCAGGGGATTGTAAGTGTGAAGCAATCAGGGCGGATTTGAGTTAAATCACTAGTCAGGAAGACTCGATTTAATCATGGTTTTCTACTGAAAAGTGCATTCTTGTTGGTTGTTATACCTTAGTACATATTCTTCACAACTCAGAGATGTAGGTTTCATTTTTAGAAGGTACACACTATACATTTTTAAAGTGATTTATTTTGAAAACTTTTCAGATTAGTTTTACAGCTATATCAGAAAATGAATGATTGTTTGGTTATTTCATTTACCAAAGGTAATTGAAGCAGATAGTTCACCTCCCACTGACTTCATAAATATCTCCAATTCAATAGGTTAATCATTAATATTTGGAAGATTTTCTTTCCATGCTGTATTAGGAGGAGAATATCACCAGACAGACATTTTAATTGTTTTATTTAACTAAAACAATGTTACATTTTTTGGATTTTTTTTCTTCAACAGCAAACATATAATATTTTAACAAAACAAGCATATGAATTTTTGAATGTAGTTAAACATTAAAGTTTTTTTAAATCAGGTTTGTTTTTGTTAAAATTGTTTTTAACTAAAATAGTTACATGAAATATTTAAAAAAAAAAAAACAAACCAAAAATACCAGAAGTTAAATTGCCTGTCAGCCAAGTCAACATGAGAAACTTAAAATACTGGCTTCTGCAACTAACTCAGTTGTCTTACCTTCATATCATACAGGAAGATCTGGATGACCTTGTAAACTGGAGTAATAGTAATAGGATGAAATTTAATAGTGAAAAGTGCAAGATCATGCATTTAGGGATTAATAACAAGAACTATTGTTATAAGCTGGGGACGCATCAGTTGGCAGTAACAGAGGAGGAGAAGGACCTCGGAGTATTGGTTGATCACAGGATGACTGAGCCGCCAATGTGATATGTCTGTGAAAAAACGGTCTTGGGATGCATCAGGCAAGATATTTCCAGTAGAGATAAGTAGGTGTTAGTACCGTTATACAAGGCACTGGTGAGACCTCAGCTGGAATACTGTGTGCAGTTCTGGTCTCCCATGTTTTATAAGGATGAATTCAAACTGGAACAGGTTCAGAGAAGGGCTACTAGGATAATCCGAGGAATGGAAAACCTGTCATATGAAAGGAGACTCAGAGAGGTTGGCTTGTTTAGCCTAACCAAAAGAAGGCTGAGAGGAGATATGATTGCTCTTTATAAATATAGCAGAGGGCTAAATATCAGGGAGGGAGAGGAATTATTTAAGCTCAGTACCAGTGTGGACACAAGAACAAATGGATATAAACTGGCCATCAGGAAGTTTAGACTTGAAATTAGATGAAGGTTTCTAACTATCAGAGGAGTGAAGTTCTGGAACAGCCTTCCAAGGGGAGTAGTTGAAGCCAGATACGTATTTTGCCCCAAGACTAAGCTTGATAAGTTTATCAAGGGGATGGTATGATGGAATAGCCTAATTTTGGCAATTAATTCGTCTTTGACTACTAGCAGTAAATATGCACAATGGCTTGTGAGGGGATGTTAGATGGGGTGGGATCTGAGTTACTACAGAGAATTCTTTTCTGGGTGTCTGGCTGGTGAGTCTTGCCCACATGCTCAGGGTTTAACTGATTGCCATATTTGCAGCTGGGAAGGAATTTTCCTCTAGGGCAGATTGGCAGAAGCCCTGGGGGTTTTTCGCCTTCCTCTGCAGCATGGGGCACGGGTCACTTGCTGGAAGATTCTATGCACCTTGAAGTCTTTAAACCATGATTTGAGGACTTCAATGGCTAAGACACAGGTTTGATACAGGAGTGGGTGGGTGAGATTCTGTGGCCTGCATTGTGCAGAAGGTCAGACTAGATGATCATAATGGTCCCTTCTGACCTTAAAGTCTATGATTCTGTGATTCGTTTTCCTGTTCATAATCTGGCAAAGAAAAACAAGCTTTCCTGCTTTTTCAGGTCCCAAACGATTTCTCAATTTGGAATGAATTAGTCCAAAGGAAGAAAATATTCTTTCTACACCAGCAGAAGAAGCTACTTCTGTTAAAAGTGAGATTATCACTTCAACAGTCTGACTCCACATGCTTAAGTGACTTCCACCAGTTCGCTGGCTTGACTTTCTTTAAAACATCAGCAAACATATTTCTTGAATGGTACTTATTCCCAAACTGAGTCTCTTTTAGGCCTGCTGCCATTATAGGTTTTCCCTTCTAGTGAGAGAATGGTATGGTAGATCTCAAATCAATGAAGGCTACACTCAGAAAGATCTCAAGACTTCTGGAATATGCTGCTCAAACAGTTTCACTTTTGTTTCTCCTGCCTGTCCCTCCCTTCTCACATTTATCTCCAGACTTCTTCTCCTTGTCCAGATCTGTTCCGCCCTCAACAATCTTCTGTTCATTGAACTTCTTGAAACTTTGCACTTTTAGAGAGAGGTAAGGGTTTGACTCTGTGTACACAAATTTGCAGAGGGACAATAGGGTTGAGGTCTGTTATTTCTCACCTCTATTATTTATTTAAAAACATTTTTGCCGTTAACAAGCATGTTATCTCTGGAGATGCAAACCCACAGTTTGAGAACTGCAAAACTAACTGGGTTTCCTAATCCATGAACTATTGGACCTCATTTACAAAACTTTTCTTAAACATTACATGAATATATTCTCATACTATAGAATTAGAATTAATAATCCCTATTCCATGATGAGATATCTTTGAGCTATAATGTATCTTAATAAAACTATCTTTAGATAGGTTTTTTCTTCAAAAAGCATTTTATCAAAAAATCTGATTTAAATAAAAAAACTTGATTTTTATCTACCCTGAAACCAATGCTTGTTTACCGTGCTGAGAACCCTGTGCCTCAAAAGGCAAGCGGAAGTCTCTCTTGTTGGTTTGCTGGTTTAACAAAAAAGCCTGGGTAAGATCTAAACTGTTTACAGAATGGTTTACTTTATGCCTCTGGTAGAACTTTATTTAAAGTCACAAAACCATCTTTCGAGATTTTTGTTGTTAGTGGACAGTGCCCCAGGTCACTCAGCTGAAGCTCTACAGGGTGCAAATGAAAATGTCAGGGTTGTTTTCCTTCCACCAAACACCACCTCATTGTTGCAGCCCTTAGATCGAGGCGTAATCAAGACATTTAAATGTTATACAAGCTGAACTGTCAAGAAGATGCTAGAGGCATTGGAGGAAAACTCAGAAATGGGCATACCAGACTTCTGGTGTTCATATAACATCACACACACAATTGAAGGTATCTAGGAGTCCTGGGATGAGGTCACTGTTCCTACCATCAACACCTGTTGGAACAAGTTGTGGCCATCAATGGTGAATAATTTCACTGGCTTCCCTACAGTACAAAAGGAGGTAAGGGAGATAAATGCAGATGGCGGGAATGTTGGGGGTGAGAGATTCTCAGTTCTGGAGGAGACTCAAGTGGAAGAATTGATAAACTCACACCAGGAGGAGCTAACTGAGGAGGAGTTAGTGGAGATGCATGAGGCCACCGACAATGAAAGTGAAGACGAGCAAAAGGAATAAAAACTCACAGCAGGATATTTAAGGGAAAATTTACAAATCATAGAAAAAGTCATAAGTAATTTGATGAAGATCCAAATATGAACAAGAGCCTAACGTGCAAATGGCCCTATCATGAGCTGTACCAAGTCATTGCTGAGTCAGGCAAAGCAGAGTCTCATCACTGACTACATCATGCCCTCTACACGCCAGTCAACAGACACATCAACTTCAGCATCCCAATCATCAGCTGAGCAGGAACCAGAAAATACCACTACTGCTGCATCCTCACCACAGTAACAACATTCCCCAGCCATCACCTAGATCATTGTCTTCAGCAAGTCACCAATTCATAGTTTTTAGGGTAATAAATAAAAAAAAAATCAGCTTTGTCATGCCTGGGAACGTAAGCCCTATTTTTCCCATTTATTCTTCAGTTTATATAACACACGGTTTTCTAGGAATGTAACTACTGTGTTATATAAGGGCTTACTGTACATGATTTGATTGCAATGCATATTCTTGTGGAACACTCAGATTCTAGGCAGGCGAGGGTTACAAGTCCTGCAGGAGGAAAGTGTATTTCATCACTCTCAATTATCCCTTCTGGATGATAGCAAGGTGGCTGTTGGAACATGAAGGGAACTGAAAACAGCCTTCTTTGCCTGAGGCAAGGTCACTAGAATGTGGTGGCATTTTTGGAATGGGACAGGAAGTGAAACTGAAAAATTGGGGTCCCAAAAGGACTTTCCTTTCCGTCTCAAAAAATGCTTATCAATGTAGATGAAGGGATGGAAGCAATGGGACAGAGGACAGAGCTTCTAGTAGAAATATTCTTAACTTCAGGAAATACAGAGATAAGGTATATGCCGGCACAACCTTAACTCCCCTTCCATGCAGCTGGCAAGAGCCACTGGGAATTATCTGCATGCACTCCTGCTGCATTTACTGTAATAGTTATAGCTGTAGTGAGTAGTGGAAGGATTATTTGGAGCAGCTTGGCAGAGCTGTGATTGTGATATGAGGCAATATGGGGGGTGTGTACTTCTCTTGGAGGGGGGCATCCCCCCCACCTCTGTATGTGTGATCAAAGGAAAGAGGTGGAAGAGAGAATCAGTAGGCCTCATTTTAGTGCTGCATTTTGTAGGTTGTGTCAGCAGTGAGGCACAGGGCTAGCCCTGTCATGGGGGTGGTCAGCAATTAAGTGGGAAATGTGTAGCCCGTGGATTTCAAGAAGGATACGTGAAAGTATAGCATTAGATGGCATTGTGGTCCCCCCAGATCCTGGCTTCCCCATGTGGGGCTGGGAGAGAAGCTCAGAGCCCATAGAGGGACAGTCTTCAGTTCCTGACACAAGGATAAAACTAACTTGGCAAGCTGATCAATTAATATCTGTTGACCAGCTATTTGAGCACCATCAAGTAGTACAGCAAGAATGCCCTAATGTAAGCGGAGGCCAACTGTTTTGATTGTATCATGTTGCATTCGTTCATTATTTAGAACTTAATTTTATTGTTTTTTCTTTTTTTTTTGGAGTTAAAATAACTCACTTACGTAACTTTTTGGTTGTAATTAGGAATAAATATCTTTCTAAGGTAAAGCCTATTGGAGACCATGAAGTCTTACACCCTTTTTAAAAAACTGTTCTAATAAATTAGTGCTTTAAATATTGACCAGTGTTTGACCAGTCAATTGACCAATTACTTTTGGACCCGTAAAATGACCAAACCTAGCACAAGAGGCAGGGAGAGGGGCTCCCCCCTCCGCCCCCCGAAGAGCAAGGACCTTGCAGATCGCACATGAGGGGGGAGAATGTGGGGCTGCCACATGCCCTGTACCCTAATGCTTCCTATTCACACTGCCACCCATCTCCATGTCACCTTTTTCACTCCCCTGATTTGAGCCCTCAACCCCTTTCCCAGGCCTACCACCCATACCTGTTTATCTCCCTCTCCTCACTGCAACCGCAAATCTCTGCTCCTTATTCTCAACACTCTTCAGCCCCCTGATCCCCCTTGCAGCACACATTTGCATGTGTATTTATTTTCTTTTAAAAAATTATAGTAGAGCACCAGCTCCAGTATAGGTAAGATGAAGACCAAGCAGTCTGTTTAAAACTAGACTCTTCTAAATGCTCTAAAATCCACACACTTTCTCAGATTGCTTTGAAATTTTGTCTGCCTCATGGAGGCATGGAGCTTGGTCGGTGAACCAAATTTGGGGCCATTCGAACAAGTGGTTCCTGAGATTCAGCCCCCGGGGGAAAAAACAGCTCTTCTTAAAGCTGACATGTTTGGCAGTGAGTTTTGTGCATAGCTAGAGCTTAAACCAGGGCTGAGACTATTATACCAGGGTCTCAAATGCTTGAAAGTTACCCCAACAGAGTACATGCCACCCACTAGCCTTCTGGGGGAAATCAAATTACGTTATTAGCCAAAGAGTAGTTCTTTAGTGAGGCACATCAGCATTTGAAGTGTGTGGCATTGCATCAAACAGATTCCACTGAGCATGTGTGGGCAGACAAGGTTTTTAGCCTTGAAAGTTTCACACCAGCTGGATGGCTTGAGAATAAGCAGTAGTCCTTTGACCCAGACCCAGCTAGCCACTGTCTGTTGGAGTCTCGCTGCAGGCAAAAGTCTGGAAACGCTCAGAGGGCATATTGCTAAAATCTGTCTCTTGGTTGGAGGGGGTGGGGTATTTTTGGTGGCAGTAATAAAAGTATGTATATATTTTTAAATTATATATGCAAATGGTTACTGGCAGGGGAGTGGCATTTTAGAGTGGAGAACTGGGAGGAACAGAGGTGAAAGGGGTTTAGCACTACATAAAGGGGACAGGGATTTTGGGGATGAGTGGTAGGGGAGATGAGTAGGGTTCGGGGGCTCAGGTGATGGGGAGGGACACACACACACACACACACACACACACACACACACACACACACACACACACACACCAGGGAGAATAGAGTCAGGAACTCCTGTCAGCCCCATCTTCTCACTGTCTGTGTGTGTGCCAGCACTTGTGGGGGCGGGGGAGAGAGGGAGGTTGAGCTCCTCACCCTGTGTGTGTGTGTGTGCGCGCGCGCGTGCGCCAGGATATGGGGACTTGCTGCCCCTCGGGGGGGGCTGATCCTCCACCTGCTCCCTCATTTGACCTGGAGTCAGGGCAGTCCCTGTCCTTCTGAGGGTGTCTGAGCCCATCTCCCTGCTCCCCAAGTGATCCAAGATCTGGGGAAGCCCTCTCCTTCTGGGTGGGGAGCTAACAACTGGCATAGTGGGTGCATGGGCCAAAAACAGACTGCTGACACTGAGGCGAGAATGAACATGCTTGATGCATATCTGGGAATGAGAACACCCACTGAGATTAATGGAGTAGTTCAGATATCTCATGGGGTGTTTTCTCAAGGCTTGTCTACATTTGAAACACTACAGTGACACAGCTGCACTTCAGTGTAGATGCTACCTACACTAGTGCAAGGGATTTTCCTGCTAGTATATGTAATCCATCTCTCAGAGAGGCAGTAGCTAGGTCGATGGAAGAAATCTTCCATTGACCTAGAGATTTAAAATTTTTATTAAAGTAAATGTTTAAAGTGAAATATACACAGGTTGAGAGGGAAGGTACTGTACATCTGGGGTCAGGCTTGGGTTATGGCGGGTTACAGATATCGTTTGCAAGGATGAAAAGATACATACATATCACATAACCGGCATAGACCCAGATTGGGGTGCAAGGGTTTGTAAAGTGTCAGTGAATAAGTGGGCTTGGGTTCGCCACCCATGGAATGAATAAGGAGTCCAAGTCAGTATCGGTGGAGCGGATAGGTATATGGGTGGGGTGCGTCCCTTGGTCCCTCAGGGAAGGAAGTGGGTTATTTCCCTGGTCGGCTGTCTCAATTACTCAGTGTGGTATTGGCGGTGTCCGGTGATGTGTTCGGTATAAATGTCTCTGGACCACCTGATGGTGTCAGTGTCGGACACCATGAGCTGTCTCATGAGCCGGGCATAGCGTCGACCGATCCCACACGCTCTCAGAACCGGCTCGTTGCGGGGGTCCCATGAGCCCAAGGCTCCCACGATCAGGGCGTGTACCTGGACTTCGTAGCCCTGGGCTCTCAGTCTCAGCCAGCGGGGCGTACTTCGACTCCTTCTGTGCTCAGGCCTCATGGAAGGCAGGTGACCGGTTTTCGAAAGGCACCGTGATGTCTACCAGGAGGACCTTCTTCTTTTCTGCGTCTGTCATGACGATGTCGGGTCGCAGTCGGCAGTCTGTCCCGGGGATGGCGGAGTTGACGGTGATCTTCCCCAGGGACGGTGGGATGGCTTTCACTAGTCGGTTCTGGATGGCGTTGTGGCGGTGCCGACAGGCTCCGGAGTGCTGCTTGCATCTACACAGGACGTGCGGCAGGGTCTCGTCTACACTGGGGGTTAGATCCACTTAACTACGTTGCTCAGGGTTGTGGATTTTTCATACCCCTGAGCAACATAGTAGGTTGACTTAAGTTTTTGATGTAGACCAGGTCTCATTCAACTGAGACTGTCACATTAAGATCAATGGGCTATGTCAGATATCTCTGAGCCTCCTATGCCTTCAGAATTATCCTGTGGTGGAGATATGCATATAGAAAAGCAGTCACTGATGACTAGTTTCATAAATATTATAACAGAGTGGTAAGAGTGAGTTTTTTAAAGAACAGCATTTCTAAATGTTCCAAAATCTGCATGTGAGCTGACTATCTTGACATCTGCTGTGCTTTTTGGGATGTAGGGTAGAATTAGTGATCCAAATTTGGGGGTCATTTGTGCAGTGTTCCTTAAACAAAGGCCTTCCCCCCACAACTTTTTTTGTGTACACCAGGCTTCTAAAACACTCATAGCTTAATGGGATGGAAAGGGGAGGGTGAACTGGAAATGGTGGCAGGGGGGCTATATGTTGTGGGGGAATAGTGGGTGGGGGGGCAGAGAGACACCAGTTTTTTTTCTCCTATTCTTAAAGTTACTATAACCACCACATAATAAAATTGTCAAGTTCTTGGGACATGGATAATGTCATGGAGTCCCTGGGCGATGCTCTGGAACTGCTCCCCACAAGTCCAGCCTCCTCTCCCTTGGAGCAGACTTTTTCAGGGCAAGAAGCTCACACGTCCTCACCTCCTGGGTCTCTCCTTGGAGCATTCAGCATCCTCTGCCCCTCCATGTGCTTCCCACAGTGAGCCCGCCCCAGCAGGGTCCTGGGGAAGCCACAGGGTCCTGCACCCCCACTTTGCAGTCAGACGTGACTCTCAGCCAGCCAGTAAAACAGAGGTTTATTAGATGACAGGAACTCGGTCTAAAACAGAGCTTGTAGGTACTGTGAACCGGACCTCTCGGCCAGGTCCATTCTGGGGGGCAGTGAGCCAGACCCCCACATCTGCACTTCACTCCTCGTCCCCAGCCAGCTCCAGACTGAAAACCCCTCCAGCCCCTCCTCCTCTGAGTTCCTTTCCTGGGCCAGGAGGTCACCTGACCTCTTTGTTCTCCCACATCTTTAGCATCCCCTTGCAGGGGGGGAAGGGCCTGGCCATTAGTTGCCAGGCGACAGAGGGTCTGCCAGGAAATGAGCCCCCCCCCCCCCCCAGTATTCAGAGAAAAGAACAGTCCCACTTCCTCACAGATGTTTGAGTTTTTTCTCACTGGTTTCATTAGCAACTACTCACTACAGACATTTGAAAGCATGACTGTTATCCCCATTCTACTACAAAAAAATTGCACAAGTGTGGGGGGGGCTCTTATTAATCACATAGCATTTGTGTAACCTAGTGAAAAGAATAGTGGTCTGGGACTCAGAAACCTGAGCTGTATTCCTGGCTTTGCCACTGGCTTGTTGGGTGATTTTGGCCAAGTCACTTCACCAGGCTTGGTGCTTCAGTTTCCCCATCTCTGCAATCTCTTTGAGATTTACTGATAAAAAATGCTTTGTAAGAGCTAGGTGTTCTCATTACTTGTCCACAGGAATATCTCAGAGAACTGCACACCTACATGAAAACTAAAAGTGTCTATGACCACTGTCATTCCCCACCCCCCCTTTTTTTAAAGGATATTTAAATGGTAAACTTCATTAACACAGATTTATGGTTGTTTGGCAGTACTGTGTGCCCTTTCAGAACATCAAGTTCAGCAAAACTCAAACTTGTGAAAACAAATAAATAAAGAGTTAAGGTACATGCCCATACACCTTTGTCCTGTGCTGAACAGGCACTCCCCACACTCATATACAGAAAGAACACCACGTCTACTAAATCTTACAGTTCTCTCAACCCCTTCATCCTTATACACACACTAACCTTTCATTAAACCCACACACCATACTCATCTCCCACTGAACTGCTGACAAATCCCCATGGCAAAGCAAGAAGATTTCTGTGCCCCACTGCTGACACAACCTACACAATACAGTGTTGAAATGAAGGATACTGGATCTCTCAATGTACACATGCACCTCTTTCCTTCGATCACACACAGTGGGGTCAGGGAGAGAAGCTTTCTCTCACACATGTAGGGTATGGGTACACTTGCAGCCGTACAGCGCTGCCGCGGGAGCGCTCCAACGGCAGCTCTTTGAAGTGCGAGTGTGGTCGCAGCGCCAGCGCTGGGAGAGAGGTACTCCACCTCCCCGTGGGGTTTAGCATACAGCACTGGGAGCTGCACTTTGCAGCGCTGTAACTTGCTGCGCTCAGGGGGGTGTTTTTTCACACCCCTGAGCGAGAAAGTTGCAGCGCTGTAAAGCGCCAGTGTAGCCAAGGCCTCAGAGGGTCACCAGCTCTTCCAAGCCACTCCAGCTAATTCTTCCACCATTCAATACTGCTACATCTAACACAGTTTATGCAGCTGGAGTTTGTGCAGAAAATTCCCATTGGTTCTTTCCAGGTCGACAGAGTTATGGTTGTATGGGGTGTACATTAACTCTTAACTGTATTTCTTAGTTTTCACAAGTTTTGGGTTTTGCTGAATTCTACATTCTGGAGGGCATGAGCTATTGCTTGACAGACTTAACTCTGCACAGGCAAAGCTGTTAGGTTGGTTATTCAATATTTTTAGCATCTTCTGAATTATCTGCTGTATTCAAACTACATTTCCTTAAAATAACCCCCTGGCCAGCAGATATTAACGACATACCTACAGACCTTTCTGAGGTTTCTGGTCTAGGTCAGATTTGAACTGAGACTGATCGGGTGTAGTGTAGGTTCACTGGCTGCTGTTTGTTCCTTTGAGCCATTGAGCTGCAGATAAAATTGGCAGACTAGAAAGCCTCTTGATTATTGTACATATACGGACAGAGTATAGTCCATTGGATGCATGAGGCTATAGGAAAATTAGGGTTGTACCTATTTAAAGAGATGAACTCTTTTCTTGAATATTTTAAATTTTGTTCTCTCAGAGGGGTAGTGAGTGCCATGCTCTAGCTGGAGTAAAGGTGGAGTGATTGAGACCATTGTGCCAGGAGCAGGGCCCTGGCTTGATCCCCAAATCTGGGCCAAAAAAAAAAAAGGTAGAATCTGTCAACCTTGAGGAAAAGCTGGTTTGGGTTTTTATTTGTTTTTTCTTTTGGCCCTCCTTTCCTGCCTCGCTCCCTTGGGTACGCAGGACCTCTTGCTCATATGACCCTGAATTTGGATCAGTAACCCTATCCCATGCTCCCATGAGGCACACCAAATTTCAAGGCAGTCCAAGCAATCAAAACCTGTCATTCTTTAAACAAAAATATATTGTTAATCTTATCTATAGCAGAGTTGGCCCTTCTGTAATAAGAGAATGACATGAAATCTAAAGAGACCGAGAATGGGCTGCTTTAAGGGTGGTTATGCCTTCTGACTACACTCTGAAAATGAAGTAGAATGGTAAGTATTTTACCCCAGAATGGGTTTCCAGACTTAGGAAGTGTTACCAAATAAATAAATAAATAAATCTTCCAACGTTACTCCTGTGAGTAATTATCCCCATTTTACAGCTGGGGAAACTGACTCAGAAGTGATTTGTTCATTGTCAGAAAGAGAATTTGTCTCAACCTGAGAGATGAGTTGAAGGATCTCTGGCTCTGACCTGTGCTTAGATTACTAGAACATCTCGCCCACGTAATCTCTCATCCCTTCCACAAAAAATATAAATTGTTAAATTCTAGATCATTTTTTGTCTTCAGCCCATGCCTCCACTTCCTGATCAAAGGGAAAGATTTGGATTGCTGCTCTGACCTCATGAACAGGACAGAGGCCAAGTTGAGACACCATAACTAGTTAAGAAAAAATTCAGCCTTTTATATGTCTTGACCAAATGAGCCAGCTGAAGGAGTTGCGGGACAGTGCTGCAGATTAGGGTGTGAGAGGAGGAAGCTAGAGAACTACTCTTTCCCTAAAAGCAGCAAAGAGTCCTGTGGCACTCAGCACTGGATTGGAGGTGGTGGGGGAAGGTGAGAGGGTCATTCTCTAAGTAGCCTCATGCTGGAACTTTACCCAAGAGCTATCTCCTTTGGCAGCAAGCTTACCTTGGTAGCTTGACACCCTATCCCCCACATTATTCCCTCCCTGAGTATTGTTCCACCAGAAGATGAGGGCAATGTGCTACTGGAATTGGCTTCGGCAGGAACAGACCCAGAAGATAATTGTTTTACCTCTCCAAACAAATGTTTCCTTTGGTGTTCTTGTTCCTTGCGATAATATCAGACTACCTCACACATCAATTTATCCTCAGTACAACCTCTGTGAGGTATTTAAGTGTAGTAAACACTTTAAAAGTTTAATAGGTTTTTAAAGCCAGAGAGGGGACTATATGTTAATCTAATCTGATTTCCTGTATCAAATGGGCCATAGAACTTGACCTAATAATACCTATTAGTGAAGGGAATTATTCTTCCCTGGCATGTAAGTAAACTCTGTCAAGCTCAATAACTTGTGGTTGAACTAGAGGATTCCTATTCTTTGATAAGCTAAATAGCTTAAACTGCTTAAGTTTTTCATTGCAAAGAGTGTTTTCTAGAGTCACTTTTTTTTTTGGTAGCTCCCCTCTGATCTTTCTCCAGTTTTTCAACATTATTTTGAAAGAATGTGTGCTAGAAAAGGATACAATATTCTGGTAGGTTTTTCAGTAGTGCTGTATACAAAGGTATTATCACTTCTCTTCTAACTGTCCAAAGATCATGTTAGCCCCGTATTTTACTGGGAGCTAATGTTCTCTTGGTTATCTACAATAACCTTTATATCCTCCTAGGGTTTGTCTTCACATCAACAGTTATCTTGAGTTAGTACTATTTGAGTTATTGCAGACACACTTCAAAACAATACTGGAGTTACACAGAGTGATTAATTAGCAGCACAGTTGTTGGATTAGCGGCTGATGAATTGTTGTAACTGAGGCTGTTGCATCCCCACTGCATTACTAGCTCCAGCATCGCCAGAGCATTAACACATCCCCAAAGGCTTTCTAGCTGGAGTTTAAAGCACCACGTAACGCAAGTTAGAAATTTTTTTGTGTGGACAGGAGTTAAGGGTAACACTAGATTTATAATTTGAGCTAACTGCTGTGAAGATACACCCTTAGAATCACTGCTCTCCAGGATACAGTTCTTCCACCTTCTACTCCTGCGCTGATTTCAGAGGGGCCACTTGTGGAATTAGGTGTTACTCAGTGTGAGAGAGGCCGGGTCTACACTACAAAGTTAAGTCAATGTAAGCAGCCTAGCGTCAACCTACCTGTCCAAGTGTCTATGCTTAAATTTGTTTCCTGCAAAGTATATGCCCCAGTACAGCGATGCAGTAAAACCACCTCCCTGAACGGCATTAAGCCATGGTTGACATAATGTGGTTGATGTACTGCAAGTGTAGACTGTCCTCCAGCAACTGTCCCACAATGCCTGACACTGACCCCCTCTGGTCACAGTTGTGAACTCCACTGCCCAGGGGATACAGAGAATGGAAGCCACTCGGTATATTTTTGAAATGCATTTTCCTGATTGCCCAGCTTGGCGAACACACCTTGCAGCCCTCCCTTATTGTGTGCAGCTGCCCAACCAACCACGCTGGCTACATGCTCCAGATGTGTTCCTGCCTGAAGTAGACAGGAGGTATTGGATCTTTTGGGCCAGTGGGGAGAAGAGGCTGTGCAGGCACAGCTATGGAGCAGATGTAGAAACGTGGACATCTATGAGCAGATTGCATGGGGGATGCAAGAGAAGGGGTACAGCAGTGTCACGTGAAAGCCAAGAAACTACAACAGGCATATCAGAAGGTCAGGAAGGCCAACGGTTGATTTGGTGCCAAGGTGCAGATCTGCCGCTTGTACAATGAGCTTCATGTCAGACTTGGTGGAGACCTCATCCGCACGCTGCAGAGTATCGTGGATTCCTTGGTGGAGCCAGAGAGACAGACCCCTGCTGTGAACAGCGAGGGGGATGAGGGACATGTGACCTGAAGGTTGAGCTAAGCCTCAAGCCAGGATCTGTAGGAGACTCGACTGCAGTCTAGTCAGTCCCAGCAGCCGAGCACAGGCGAGTCTAATGCAGGGGAAGGAACCTCAGGTAAGTGTGTGAATGCATTTCCCATTACAGTGTTTAAATATACAAATGATGCCCCATCCCAACTTACCAGGACCCAAGTAGTGACATTTAATTAATTTTACTCATACTAGAAGTGGTAACTGTCCAAAAAAAAAGACAGGTAGAGTTATCTGCTGTTCATTGCCCCATAGATTTAACAGGGGGTGGCATGTGGAGCAGTTTATGTATACAGACATTCCTGGAATTCTCCAGAGAGATCTCGATTAAACTTTTGTGGGGGTACTCAACAATCCTTTCCTGAAGGTTTCTAGGGATGTCAGCCTTAGCAAGTTTGCAGATGACACTAAACTGGGAGGAGTGGTTGATACGCTGGAGGGTAGGGATAGGATACAGAGGGACCTAGACAAATTAGAGGATTGGGCCAAAAGAAATATGATGAGGTTCAACAAGGACAAGTGCAGAGTCCTGCACTTAGGACGGAAGAATCCCATGCACTGCTACAGACTAGGGACCGAATGGCTGGGCAGCAGTTCTGCAGAAAAGGACCTAGGGGTTACGGTGGACGAAAAGCTGAATATGAGTCAACAGTGTGCCCTTGTTGCCAAGAAGGCTAATGGCATTTTGGGTTGTATAAGTAGGGGCATTTCCAGCAGATCGAGGGAAGTGATCATTCCCCTCTATTCAGCACTGGTGAGGCCTCATTTGGAGTACTGTGTCCAGTTTTGGGCCCCACACTACAAGAAGGATGTGGATAAATTGGAGAGAGTCCAGCGGAGGGCAACAAAAATGATTAGGGGGCTGGAACACATGACTTATGAGGAGAGGCTGAGGGAACTGGGATTGTTTAGCCTGCAGAAGAGAAGAATGAGGGGGGATTTGATAGCTGCTTTCAACTACCTGAAAGGGGGTTCCAAAGAGGATGGATCTAGACTGTTCTCAGTGGTAGAAGATGACAGAACAAGGAGTAATGGTCTCAAGTTGCAGAGGGGGAGGTTTAGGTTGGATATTAGGAAAAACTTTTTCACTAGTAGGGTGGTGAAGAACTGGAATGGGTACCTAGGGAGGTGGTGGAATCTCCTTCCTTAGAGGTTTTTAAGGTCAGGCTTGACAAAGCCCTGGCTGGGATGATTTAGTTGGGTTTGGTCCTGCTTTGAGCAGGGGGTTGGACTAGATGACCTCCTGAGGTCCCTTCCAACCCTGAGATTCTATGATTCTATGATTTCTTCCTCTATGGTAAGATAGTGTCAGAGGGGTAGCTGTGTTAGTCTGGATCTGTAAAAAGCAACAAAGAGTCCTGTGGCACCTTATAGACTAACAGATGTATTGGAGCATAAGCTTTCGTGGGTGAATACCCACTTCGTCAGACGCATGTAATGGAAATTTCCAGAGGCAGATATAAATATGCAGGCCAGAATCAGTCTGGAGATAACGAGGTTAGTTCAATCAGGGAGGATGAGGCCCTCTTTTAGCAGTTGAGGTGTGAACACCAAGGGAGGAGAAACTGCTTTTGTAGTTGGCTAGCCATTCACAGTCTTTGTTTAATCCTGAGCTGATGGTGTCAAATTTGCAAATGAACTGAAGCTCAGCAGTTTCTCTTTGAAGTCTTGGCCTGAAGTTTTTTTGCTGTAGGATGGCTACCTTAAAATCTGCTATTGTGTGTCCAGGGAGGTTGAAGTGTTCTCCTACAGGTTTTTGTATATTGCCATTCCTAATATCTGACTTGTGTCCATTTATCCTTTTCCTTAGAGACTGTCCAGTTTGGCCGCTGTACATAGCAGAGGGGCATTGCTGGCACATGATGGCGTATACAACATTGGTGGATGTGCAGGTGAATGAACCGGTGATGTTGTAGCTGATCTGGTTAGGTCCTGTGATGGTGTTGCTGGTGTAGATATGTGAACAGAGTTGGCATCGAGGTTTGTTGCATGGACTGGTTCCTGAGTTTGAGTTGCTATGGTGCAGTGTGTGGTTGCTGGTGAGAATATGCTTAAGGTTGGCGGGTTGTCTGTGAGCGAGGACTGGCCTGCCTTCCAGGGTCTGTGAAAACAAGGGATCATTGTCCAGGATGGGTTGTAGATCACTGATGATGTGTTGGAGAGGTTTAAGCTGAGGACTGTAGGTGATGGCCAATGGAGTTCTGTTGGTTTCTTTCTTGGTTTTGTCTTGCAGCACGAGGCTTCTGGGTACACATCTGGCTCTGTTGATTTGTTTCCTTATTTCCTCATGCGGGTATCGTAGTTTTGAGAATGCTTGGAGAAGATCTTGTAGGTGTTGGTCTCTGTCTGAGGGGTTGGAGCAAATGCGGTTGTACCTCAGTGCGTGGCTGTAGACGATGGATCATGTGGTGTGTCCGGGATGGAAGCTGGAGGCATGAAAGTAGGCATAGCAGTCGGTGGGTTTTCGGTATAGGGTGGTGTTAACGTGACCGTCACTTATTTGTACTG
Source organism: Mauremys reevesii (assembly GCF_016161935.1). Lineage (NCBI taxonomy): Eukaryota > Metazoa > Chordata > Testudines > Geoemydidae > Mauremys > Mauremys reevesii. The sequence continues at coordinate 24,748,283 of NC_052642.1, forward strand.
TGGTGGCTAGGAAGTGGGCCTCCCGTGTAGATTGGTCCAGGCTGAGGTTGATGGTGGGATGGAAGCTGTTGAAATTGTGGTGGAATTCTTCCAGGCTCTCCTTCCCAGATGATGAAGATGTCCTCAATGTAGCGTAAGTAGAGAAGGGGCATGAGTGGACGAGAGCTGAGGAAGCGTTGTTCCAGGTCAGTCATAAAAATGTTGGCATATTGTGGGGCCATGCGGGTGCCCATAGTGATACCACTGGTCTGGAGGTATATATTGTCACCAAATTTGAAATAATTGTGCGTGAGGATCAAGTCACAGAGCTCAGCAACCAGTTGTGTTGTGTCATGGTCAGGTATACTGTTCCTAACAGCTTGTATTCCATCTGTGTGTGGGATGTTTGTGTAGAGAGCCTCCACATCCATGGTGGCTAGGATGGTGGTGTTTTCTGGAAGATCACCAATGCATTGTAGTTTTCTCAGGAAATCAGTGATGTCACAGAGATAGCTGGGAGTGCTGGTGGCGTAGGGTCTGAATAGAGAGTCCACATATCTGGATAGTCCTTCAGTGAGAGTGCCAATTCCAGAGATGATGGGGCGTCCAGGATTTCCAGGTTTGTGGATCTTGGGTAGTAGATAGAATAACCCCGGTTGGGGCTCTAAGGGTGTGTTGATTTGTTCCTGTGTTAGTGTAGGGAGTGTCCTGAGTAGATGTTGCATTTTCTTAGTATATTCCTCAGTGGGATCTGAGGAAAGTGGCCTGTAGAATTTGGTATTGGAGAGTTGTCTGGCAGCCTCCTTTTGGTAGTCAGACCTGTTTATGATGACAACAGCACCTCCTTTATCAGCCTCTTGGATTATAATGTCAGGATGGTTTCTGAGGCTGTGGATGGCATTGCGTTCTGCATGTCTTAGGTTATGAGGCAAGCCTATGCATCTATGCTCCAATACATTTGTTAGTCTATAACAGGGGTAGGCAACATATGGCACACGTGCCGAAGGTGGCAAGCGAGCTGACTTCCAGTGGCACTCATACTGCCCAGGTCCTGGCCACCAGTCTGTGGGGGCTCTGCATTTTAATTTAATTTTAAATTAAGCTTCCTAAACATTTTAAAAACCTTCTTTACTTTACAAACAACAATAGTTTTGTTATATATTATAGACTTATAGAAAGAGATCTTCTAAAAATATTAAAATGTATTACTGGTACGCGAAACCTTAAATTAGAGTGAGTAAGTGAAGACTCGGCACACTTCTGAAAGGTTGCTGACCCCTGGTCTATAAGATGCCACAGGACTCTTTATGGTAAGATACTTCCCCATACCAGTCGGCGATGACTTTGGCAATCACCATTGCAGCAAAGGCTAGTGTATGTGGGGCCAGGTGGCTTCAGTACACCAGCAGCAGCTGTGCTGTCTGTGCCTATGTTACCCTCAGGAGTGAGATATCAGCTAAAATTACCACCGTCTGTGGAAAATAGTGCCAATGTTCAATGCCTTTTCCATGGGCATAAGTGTAGGGCAACAGAGGCTGAAATTTTGTTTTGTACAACTGAATTCCCTTTCCCTCCAATGCCTCTGCTCGGCCATACTCTCCATGGCTGGGGCTGGTGAGTGATGTTGTGCACAGGCACTCCCAGGCTGAAGTGTCAATAACCGTGTCTCATTTAAAACTTTAGGGAAGCCAAGGGAAGGGAGTTATGAAACTTAACTTTCACTTTTCCTTGTGCTATACATAGAATACCTCTGTATGTTTTGTCTGTAGCTGCTGCTGTTGTGGTGTTGAGAGGTCCCCCCACACACACACACACACCCATGGAACATCAGACCATGATAAGGAGGAGAAAGAAGAGGATATGTGCAGAGAGGTCCTGCAAGCTAGTGCTGCATCGGATCATAAAAAGAGGGCCTGGAGGGTGAATGTTGCAGACAGTATGGAGAGGGAAAGAGTGGATAGGAGAAGGAAATGTACCAGGACATAATGGGCCTTCTTCATCAGCAAACACAAATGCTGCAGACCTAAGTGCCCTGTAAGCTGCGTGGCCATGCAGCAGCCTGTTTAGCGCTGCCCAGCTGACCTGCCATGGCCAGGGGAGGGGTGCACCATAGACGCCGATTTCCCTTCTAACCGCGGGGGGTACTCGACCCCCACTTACGCCCCGTGCCCTGCCCCTAATCCACCCCTTCCCCCAAGTCCCAACCCCTGTCCCTCCTCTTCCCTGCCTCCTACCCTGAGAGTGCCCCGTCCCCGCTCTTCTCTGCACCTCCCGGAGCTTCCTACATGCTGTGAAACAGCTGTTCGCAGGGGTGGGAGGTGCTGGGAGGGAGGAGTTGGTCAGCAGGGCTTCTGGCAGGTGAGAGGCGCTGGGGGGGTGGGGGTAGCTTGGCTGCTGGTGGGTGCTGCTGAGTAGCACCTGCTAATTTTCTCTATGGATTTGGCACTCTAGAGGGGTGTCCCTCCCCCGGTCCCAACTGAGCCCTGGACCTGCCATGACCGGGGCACCCCTCCCCCAACTCAGCCCCAGCCCAGACCTGCCGGGGGAAGGGTGCTTATCCCACGGCCCCAGCCCCTGAGATGCCGCGGTGGGGAGAGGTGCCTCTCCCCCCCTCCCCCCCAGCCCAGGAGCTGCTGTGGGGGGAGAGAGCTGGGGGGAATCCTCTCTGTGCCATCGCCCCAGAACACCCTCCTGCACCCTTAACCCCTCATCCCTGGCCCCATCTGGAGCCCTCACCCTATGCACCCCAACCCCCAGCCCTGAGCTCCTCAGCCCCACCCCAGAGCCCGCACCCCCAGCTGAAGCCCTCATCCCCCCCCACACCCCAATCCTCTGCCCCAGCCCTGAGCCCCACCTCAGAGCCTGCACCCCCAGCTGGAGCCCTCACACCCCTGCACCCAGCCCTGCTCCACTCTGCTCCAGCCCTGAGCCTCCTCCCACACTCCGAACCCCTTGGCCCCACCCCACAACATGAATTTTGTTATGTGCACCAATATGAAGGTGATGTGTCTCACATAACATTTATTCTGTACATGTGTGGGAAAAATTAGAGAGAACACTGCTGCAGACTCTTGTTGACCTACAGGTTCAACAATCACAGGTTCACTTCCCTTTGCAGTCCGTGGAGAACTCCATTTTAGCACCTTTCTACACCTCCCCCCACCAACTTTCCACATAGCATCAGGGGATGCATCCATATCCCCTACCACTCCACGCTGGTGGACAGTTAGGAGAACCATAGCTTCACATACACTGATGCATGAGAGTCACTATTGCGGCACGTGTAGCCAAAATGAACTGAAAAGGACATTAATTGTCTGTCTCCTTGTTAAGTTCTGTTAATTTATTTCAGAAGTTTTTATTGTATTTGTTTTTTTTAATTGTACCCTGGGTTTTTTTACACTGGTTTCGGTTCTCAATAAAAAATATTTTTTGGTAAATTAATTTTTATTACTTCACAACATATGCTGCAGAATGCCTAGCACTACTGAAAGCACTGACTACTTGTTGTACAGGTGGACAAAACTTATAGGATCAGTGACAAAAACACAGTGTAATAATTGTAAATGTACAAGCAGCACTGGAAAATTAATAGGCCCATTAACAAACAGTGTTATATTCATACATGTACAACAAGCACCACACAATTCCTAATAGCCACCAGAATTCCAGGGCAGATAGAGCACGTTTGACCATATCATCTTACTGTGGCTGAGTATTAAAGTGCTCTTTCAAGGCCTCCCTCAGCTGCATAGTTCCACATTGAGCTCTTGTAATAGCCCTTGTGTCTGGCAGTTCAAACGTAGCAGACAGCCACTCCACCTTTGCCCTCCATCCCAGTGGCAATTTTTTCCCCTTTGCCTCACAGATATTGCAGAATGCACAGCAGAATGCAACAGGCAGCTATAACCATTGGGATACTTTTCTCACTCATATCCAGTCTTGAGTAAACAACCCCAGCATCCCTTCAGTCTACCAAAAGCGCATTCATCTCTTATTCTGCACCTTCTGAGCCAGTAGTTGAATCTCTTCTTGGTGCTGTCAAGGTGGCTGGTGTGTGGCTTCACAAGCCAGGGGTAGGCTAGGTACCCCAGGATCACAGTTGGTATTTCAACATCACTAACAGTAATCCGCCAGTCAGGAAAGAATGTCCCGGCTTGCAGCTTTCTGAACAGTCCTGTGTCCTTCAAGATGCAAGCATCATGCACCTTCCCTGACCAGCCAGCGCTGAGGACAGTGGAGCGTTCCAATGTTTGCATAATCTTAAAAAAGTAGCCTGTTCTGTTGATGTACTCTATGGCAAGATGAGCTGTTAGCAAAATAGGGATGTATGTGCCCACTGCAGTTTGGGAACCCCATTGCTGAAAATCCATCCAGTATGTCCTGCACATTACTGCAAGTCATAGTCCTGCATAGCAGGAGGCCATTAATGGCCCCCGTTGTAGATTTTCCAAGTCCAAAGTGATGTCCTACTGACTGGTAGCAATCTGGTGTTGCAAGCTTTTTGAAAACAATCACCACTCACTTAGCTGTCAGTACAGCTATCATTCTAGTCTCCCTGTGCTAGAGGGCTGGGGTGAGTTTGGCTTACAGATCCAGGAATGTGGTCTTTTGCATTTGACAGTTATGCAGCCACTGCTCATCTTCCCAAACCTGCATCATGATGTGATCCCAGTCAGTGCTTGTTTCTTGGGCACAGAAGCAGCGCTTCCTGGTCTGCAGCTGCTCTGTGAATGCCACCACCATCCTTGAATTGGTTTTTGCTATATCACACAGCAAACTGTCCTCCACAAAATCTTCATGTCACCCAATGCTGAAGTTCTTAGTATGGCTCTCCAAATACCAGAGGATCATTCATCCTGTGCTTGCAACAGTCATGACAATAGTGCAGAGCTGTTCGGGCTTCATGCTTCTGTCAGAGTTGGCGAGAGTGGGAATGCAGCAAGGCTTTGTGGGATTTTTAAAAAAGATGAAAAATTATGGGATATGGCTGACATTACGGGATGGAGGAAGTTGCATGATGGGTATTTGACCCCTTGCTCCTAGTTACTCCTGTGCAACTTGCTTCTGCCTCACCAATTTCCCAAAAGGCAGTGTGCCAGACAATGGCAAGTTTCGCATTGGGATATTTACCCTGGTGTACCATGCACTGCACTGACACACACACCTGGTGAGTATGTGAAGTGTCAGTGCAGGGAACCAAGTATGTGCACGCACAAGCGATATGCTAACTGTGATGGCTTTATGCCAACATAACTTGTCAATCAAAGTTTGTAGTGAAGATGTGACCTAAGGATGCCAGAATGTGACCCAGAATGTTTGTGATTTGTCCTTGATCACACAGAGAGATTGGCAGAAACAGGAATTGAACCCAGAACTTTTGAGTTCCAAATCAGTGTCTCCTTAGGGGTGACAAAGGTTTGATCCAGATAGTCCCCTCTAACTGGCCCACTGACAGAAAGTTCTTAACTGTGTTTCAGGTGGCCAAATCTGATGCCATTGGCCTTAAATCATCACTTCAGCAGAGCACATTGTTCTATCGTAACTTGAAAGCCTTCTGTTTAGTTTGGCTAGAAAGGATAGAAATCCATAAGCATGGACTCTAGGTGGCTTATGTTGTGGCATCTCAGAGGCCATCTACAGCTTGAGGTAAAAAGGTTTGCCATGTGGTACAATCAGGCCCAATTAGTCCCTTTTACTTGTCCTGTGCAAAAATGTTTGACTACCCTCTTTATCTGTTTGAGTACAATTTAAAAATTACCTCTATCCAGATAAGTTTGGCAGCTATTTCAGTTTATTGTACCCTAGCAGAAGTTAGACTCTGCAGCTCTTTGTCATAAGGTTCAGACAGTTCAGGGCAACTGCACCTGTATTTTTGCTTAGTGGTCCAGTAAGGACATCGATACTCAGGCTTCCAGCTCCCCAACTGTTGGCTGTCTTGAGTGGATCCCTGTCCCTCTCCCTTCTGACCAGGGTATTTCTAGGCTGAACAGTTTCTTGTGTTCTCTGTGTATTTCCCAGTACAGATAAGTTGCCCAAGGATACCTGTTTGCTTTCTTTTCAGAAACTGTTAACAGGTGTAATAGCTACAGTTATAAATAGGGCTGTCAAGTGAGTAAAAAAAATTAATTGCGATTAATCGCACTGTTAATAATAGAATACCATTTATTTAAGTATTTTTGATGTTTTCAACATTTTCAAATATATTTATTTCAGTTACAACACAGAATACAAAGTGTACAGTGCTCACTTTATATTTATTTTTATTACAAATATTTACACTGTATAAAAGAAAATATATAGTATTTTTCAATTCCCCGATTGCAAGTGCTGTAGTGCAATCTTGTTATCATGAAAGTTGAATTTATAAATGTAGAATTATGTTAAAAAAAAAAAAAAACTGCATTCAAAAATAAAACAATGTAAAACTTTAGAGCCTACAAATCCACTCAGTCCTACTTCTTGTTCAGCCAGTTGCTCAGACAAACAAGTTTGTTTACATTGGCAGGAAATAATGCTGCCCGCTTCTTGTTTACAGTGTCACCTAAAAGTGAAAACAGGCATTCACATGGCACTGTTGTCGCTAACATTACAATATATTTACGTGCCAGATGCCCTAAAGATTTATCTCTGTTCATGCTTCAACCACCATTCCAGAGAACATGCATCCATGCTGATGACTGGTTCTGCTTGATAACAATCCAAAGCAGTGGGACCAATGCATGTTCATTTTCATTGTCTGAGTCAGATGCCACCAGCAGAAGGTTGATTTTCTTTTTTGGTGGTTCGGGTTCTGTAGTTTCCGCATTGGACTGTTGCTCTTTAAAAACTTCTGAAAGCGTGCTCCACACCTAGTCCCTCTCAGATTTTGGAAGGCACTTCAGATTCTTAGACCTTGGGTTGAGTGCCATATCTATCTTTAGAAATCTCACATTGGTACCTTCTTTGTGTTCTGTCAAATCTGCAGTGAAAATGATCTTAAAAGAAACAACATATGCTGGGTCATCAGCCGAACCTGCTATAACATGAAATATATGGCAGAATGCAGGTAAAACAGAGCAGGAGACATACAATTCTCCCCGAAAGAGTTCAGTCACAAATTTTATTAATTTTTTTTTAATGAGCATCATCAGCATGGAAGCATGTCCTCTGGAATGGTGGCCAAAGCACGCAGGGAAATACGAATGTTTAGCATATAAATAATTTACGTAAATAACTTGCAATGCTGACTACAAAAGTGCCATGTGAATGCCTGTTCTCACTTTCAGATGACATTGTAAATAATCAGGCAGCATTATGTCCTGTATATGTAAACAAACTTTTGTCTTTATGATTGGCTGAATGAGAAGTAGGACTGACTGGATTCATGGGTGCTAAAGTTTGACATTGTTTTGTTTTTGAGTGAAGTTATGTAACAAAAAAATTCTACATTTGTAACTTGCACTTTCACAATAAAGAGATTGCACTACAGTACTTGCATGAGGTGAATTGAAAAAAACTTTGTTTATCATTTTTAGAGTGCAAATATTAGTAATAAAAATAATATAAAGTGAGCATTGTACACTTTGTATTCTGTGTTGTAATTCAAATCAATATATTTGAAAATATAGAAAAACATCAAAAAAAGTAATAAATTTAACTTGGTGTTCTGTTGCTTAACAATGTAATTAAAACTGCGATTAAGCGTGATTAATTTTTTTAAATCGGGATTAATTTTTTTAGTTGAGAGAGTTAATTACGATTAATTGACAGCCTTAGTTATAAGTTCTACACAGTTCTTTCTATACAAACCTACTTTATTCTTAAGGAGAAAACATTAATAATTATAAAGACACCTACACAACTCTAACATGCAGTCTGGCAGGCACAGACCTTCCAACCCTACCATAAGGCTTGGAGCGCTCTGTGGACCAGGGGTCCTGTCCATTTGCTGGATCAGGAAGAAGCCCATGAGCCAATTTAAAAAAACAGACTATTTATCTCCACACCCTTTTTTTGTTGGTCCCAGTTTAAACTACTATACACATATCTGTCCGGGTGGGTGGCTTCCAAGGCTGATAATGTAGGAAAAGTACATTAGCATCCCCACTCCCTGCTAGAGAAGGTAGGTACAATGTCCTAACAACACATTTTTAGTACAATGTCCCCCAAAGGTATTAACTGTAATTCAGTGAGGTTTAACTTAATTAATAGATTTCATCTTAATTCCATAAGGTTTGTTCAAGATAATCTAGGATATTGTCAATCTGTCACATCTATTTCAGTTTATTGTCCCTTAGTAGAAGTCTCTCAGCACCACCCCCATTAAAAAGCCCTTGGTCATGGGATATTAATGTGGCCCTGACAAAGCTTATCAAAGTTTCTTTAGAATCACTTATTTCCTCTGAGCTTAAGTTCTTTACATGCAGTCATTTTGCTGGTGGCAATGACTTTGGTCTAATGGCCAAGTTATCTTATACCAGTCTTTCCTGAGATAAAGTGTTGCTGCAGAGTTAGAGTTCTCTCCAGTGTGGTATTGGAGTTCCACACTAATGATCCTATTGGCCTGCCAACATTCTTCCCACACCTGCCTGCCCATGCAACAGAGACCTTTCTCCATATGTTTGATCTTAAAATGTCCCTGGGAGGACTAAAACCATAAGAAAATCAACACAATTTTTGCTTCATTTGGTACCAACACCATAGAGGATCATGTCTAAGTGGATGCCTGATTGTACTTCATACTGCTGTGACCTGGTTGGCCTGAAATTAAAATGGCATATCTGGGCTCCCATCACAGCTTGCTAGGGAGATTTAAAAAAAATTATCACAGACATCTGCAAAGCAGCTACATGGCCCTCTCTCCTCACATTTACAAAACATTGTTGCTTGAATGTGGCCACAAGAAGGAATCCTCTTTTTTGGTTCTTTATTTTCCAGACCTTGTTTATAAGGCAGGGAGGGAAAACTATGGCCTGTGTACCGGATCTGGCCCCTCAGGGTTTTCAATCTGGTCCGCAGGATTGCCAGCCCCATCGCACAGTGGGGCCAAGGCAGGCTTCCTGTCTGCCCTGACCCCGTGCAGCTCCCGGAAGCGGCCGGCACCACATCCCTGCGGCCCCTGAGGGAGAGAGGGGTAGAGGGCTCTGCGCTGTCCTCGCCTGCAGGCACCACCCCCTGCAGCTCCTATTGGCCGGGAACGGGGAACCATGGCCAATGGGAGCTTCATGGATGGTTCCTGCAGGTGAGGGCAGTGCGCGGTGGAGCCGCCTGCCCCGCCCCACCCCCAGGAGCCACTGCCAGACATACTGGCCACTTCTGGGAGCGGCATGGGGCCAGGGCAGGCAGCCTACCTTAGCCCTGCTGCGCGCCGCTGGCACCCCGGAGCCGCTTGAGGTAAGTGCCCTGGGCTGGAGCCCACACCCCAAACCCCTTCTGCACCCCAACCCCTTGTCCTGAGCCCCTTCCTGCATACCGCACAAACCCCCTCCCAACCTCTTGCCCCAGCCCTACATTCATGGCCCTGCATACAATTTCTGCACTCAGATGTGGCCCTCAGGCCAAAAAGTCATGTTTGTCCCCTTCTTTCCCCCGTTATAAGGTAAGGGAGGCTAAACTCTCACCACCCACCCCACCAAAAAAGGTTTGTTTTGTTATAGGATGTTCCTTACTTTCAGTTAGCTAATTTATTCTTACGATTATATATTATAATGTAGGCGTTTTGAGAGGTATCTTAATTCATTCTTTCCTCTTTCTCTGCCCTATTGGCATTGGTCATGTTGTTTTTGCTCATTTGCTTACATTTCCTTGTGGACACCTCTTGGGCTTCTTAGTCTGCTGGAATGTGAATCCTGGACTGATTGAGTGTACCTTATAATTTTGCTTCTCTGAAGATATTATCTAGGTGAATCCTCTCATCACAAACACCTCATCCCATAATTCTGAGAGGTATTTTATTATATACTTTTTCTCTGATAGTATTTTTTGCTAGTTGATCATCTTGAATCAGCTTTTCTTTCTGGGAGCATTATCTCCTGCTCAGTTGAAGGAACTACTTGGAATATTCAGGAAGTCGGCCTGAGCCAATGATCCACCCTGGTAATGCTGCCCTTGATGGTCAAAAATGTGTTAAGAGTTAGGGGGAGGAGTTCTAGCCTTGCACTAAAGAACTAAGGCCCATGAGCAAGAGTTCTGTTAGAGATCCTCTTTGGAGAAACAGATTTACAAGGTAAGCAACTCTTTTTTGATAGAAGGAAAATGGACTAGACTAAGATCTTGAAGTATGACTGTTTCTCCTTCGTTACCCCTCATCATTACTTGATGAAGTGTGAATCTCTTTGTCTCCATTTCTCCCACAACAACTGGTTATACAATATATGGAATATCAGACTTATTGTTTTCCAAATAAATTGAAGAACATAAAACCAGGAAAAAAGAGAAATAGACAGCTGGACAACTGAAACCAAGATTGGCAATTCATCACTAGTATATCATTCATAATGTATAGTAGTGTGGGATGTGATTTATTTAGTTGAATATCTGTTGATGCATTTGATATGATGGTTTATAACTCACCTGCCATTTGACAAATATGAAGAAGGTGACTTATGCTAAGAGAAATTAGAAGTAAAAGATTAATGCACTTGTTGCACATGTTTTGGAAATTTGTATTGCTACATTGATTTGTATAGGTGTTTTTTTTTTATTAAAAAAAAAATACACTTAAAGGAAGAATAGCCTCATTTGTGTTGGCTCCAAAGCCAAGCTGCTAAAAACTCATTGTAGTGTTTAGTATCTGTCTTCAAACACCATCTTCACATGTCTTCGCTAGCAATGTTAAAAGGCTGCCGCGGCAGTGCTTTAATGTGGCTGTGTAGTCGCGGTACCAGCGCTGGGAGAGAGCTCTCCTAGCACTATAAAAAAAACACACTAAGGCCTTGTCTCCACTGCCACTGTACAGCGCTGAAATTTGTAGCGCTCAGGGGTGTGGGTTTTTTTCACACCCCTGAGCGAGAAAGTTGCAGCACTGTAAAGTGGCAGTGTAGACAAGGCCTTAGTTACTAGTAGTTGGTCAAAAAACACACTAACTATAACTGCAACGTTGCTCTCTTGATTTAACATTCAGGACGGTGATGCTGTGAAAGTAGAGGGCTAAAAAAGCTGCACCGTTCCTTCTTTATCTTGGGCTTGTACCTAAAATGCATTCTATATGAAATACACAGATGTCTTATACTTTGGAAATTAAAATCCTGTACCGTCCCAAGTGAAAAGCTGAATGTCGCTGAGTTTATAGATGTGGTAGGTCAAAGACACACACAAGAAACAAAACTCCTTTACTTCCTTCAGAATAAACTTGGGAGTGAAAATCGGATACTTATTAAATAGTAAAAATCTTCATTAACACAGAACATCAAGTTCAGCAAACTCAAACTTGTGAAAACAAGGAAATACAAAGTTAAGGTAAGTGCCCATGCAACCGTACCTCTGCCCCTCTGGAGGTGGAAAGAGCCCTTGGCAATTGTCTACATGCAGGCCAGTTGCTTTCAGTGTTCTAGATATAGAGGTACTGAATAGTGGAAGCAATAGGTGGGGCCGATTGTTAGAGGTGTGTTTGTGATATAAGGAGATCTGTGGATTTGTTTGAGGAATGCAGAGGTGTGATTTTGATATATGGGTATCTGGCTCTATGCCGCCATGCGTAGGATCAAATGAAAGAGGCGAATGTGTAACTTGAGGTTCCAGTCTGCATCATTTCAATGGAGAGGTGTGTAGGGTATGTCAGTGGTAGGGCTATGGGGTTGACTTTCTATGGGTCTGGTCAATAGTAAGAAGGGATATGAGAGCAGTCTGTGGATTTAAAGATGGGTAAGGGAAAGTATAGGTTTAGGTGGCATCCTGCGTGCAAGCGTTTAGGTGGTATAAAACAGTGTTAAGTGGTCATTAAATTTTACAGGAGTCAAGCACTTAGAGTTGAGCTTTGACAGAAAGCTGGTCTTAATCTTAACTATAGCATAACTGGCTCACTGCTAAAAAAATTTTCTAGTCTGCCTAACCCCACCTTCCTAGTTTGACAAACTTTACTTCTAAAAATAAGATCCCATTCCATCTGAATAAAATCCACACACTCTACCTCCCCATTCTGGAAGTTACAGGATACTGTTCACTTCACTATTCTAACAAATCAAACTTCAGTTTTCTTCCATGTTTGCATATATACAAATCACTAACTAGGTTAGATACAATGAACAACATTACCCTGAAGTATAGTGCCTAATTCTGCATCAAATTATTCATCTGTAAACTTCAATAATTTTCGTTGAGATTAAATTTCAACTTGTCACATTTTTATTATATTCTCTTTAATAATGTGCTGCCATTTTCTTTTAGGGTTGAATCCCTCCAGATTCCGAATAGGTGACCAAGAGTTTGATTCATTACCATCTTTACTGGAATTCTACAAAATACATTATTTGGACACTACAACCTTGATAGAACCTGTTTCCAAATCCAAGCAGAATAGTGGAGTTATATTGAGGCAGGAAGAAGCTGAATATGTGCGAGCTCTCTTTGACTTTAATGGAAATGATGAGGAAGATCTTCCATTTAAGAAAGGAGACATACTGAGAATCCGGGATAAGCCTGAAGAGCAATGGTGGAATGCAGAAGACAGCGATGGAAAGAGGGGAATGATACCTGTTCCTTACGTGGAGAAGTATAGACCTTCCTCTGCTTCGGTATCTACTCTGATTGGAGGTAACCAGGATAGTTCCCACCCACAGCCACTGGGAGGGCCGGAGCCAGGGCCCTATGCCCAACCCAGCATCAACACTCCGCTCCCTAACCTTCAGAATGGCCCTATTTATGCCCGGGTTATCCAGAAGCGAGTCCCTAATGCCTACGACAAGACAGCCTTGGCTTTGGAGGTACATAATGGGCAAAAATTAGAAAGAAGAGATTTGTTCAAGGGATTTCCCTTTCAAACACATAGCCTTTGTAGGAATGCTGAGTGGGAGAAAGCATTGTAATATTACTCTTGATGTAAAACTAATAACTAGTTTAATGATTTGGGTGGAGACTTTATTTTAAACCTATTAGACTAGAGAAGGTTCTGATAATTTATATTATAAAATGTTTAGGGTATTGTATTCACTGAACAAATAACCTATTTCACTAAAAGCATTACTAATATAGCAACGCTTCCCCATCCACATTCTTCTTATTCACTTCATGCTTCTGAGGTTTTTTTTCCAATAACAAAGTTAAGAGTTCATAAACTGGTTATTTGAATACTTGGGCACAGTCTCTTTCCATTCCTAAGTGGGCATGCTGACTTCTCTCCCACATCTCCAATTTAATAATACAAATGGTTCTGTGGCAGGATTCATGTATGATCTCCTTTAATAACACACTGAGATGGTGCTGATCATGCATGCATGTGGTTTATCTGGAACATCACACACTGAAATAAGAGCACCTTTTAGGTGATTGCTCTTTCAATACCTCCCTGTGTTTCATGTGGTCTGGTAACTCTACACATGGAAAGCATTGGGACGAGTGGATGCAGGATGCTTCTTGATGCATCACCACTTTTCCTTAAAGCGCTGAATCATTTTTGGATTGTACATTCAAATAGTCATACATGCATTCTTTTCTTTTTTCTTTTAAAATGAGATGCCAAGGAAATAGGAGTACTCTATGGCACACTTCAACTAGATATCCTTAAAGTGAAGCTTGAGGGAATTGGGAGCAGGGCATTCTCAGTGGTAGGCTTTCCTCTCAGGGTGGCATGTAAAACGCATCTCTTTATCTAGGCTTTCCTTTAACTACAATCTCTGGATTTTCTTTATTTAATCTGCTTCCTGTGTCCACCATCTTGGGTTCTTTCAGGGAAGCTGAGACAGTTTCTGTGAGGAGGCACAGAGGAAGCGCTCCCCATTCTTGTGATAATTTAGTTTTATCTTGTTAAAATGTACCTAAATACCTCAGTGATGTGGACGCTATACATAATTACAACATTATTAATAATGCTGTCATAGCAACATCAGAAGTAATGTGGTGTTAATCAGATTATAGATGTATAACTTGGAAAATCCAAAACTTTGTTTCCTAAAGATATTGTAACCAGGGTGCACGCATGTAACTTGTTACTATATATGCTATTGCATTTATGCTTTAAAGGTGAAATGGAAAGCTAAAATAAAAATCTGAGTAAATCAAGAAATGTGCCCTAGAATTAACACACAAACATTTTTTCCAGGCTTTTGAGGGACACTCAGCACATAGTTTTTATTTTTTAGAATTTCATAAAGCCCTAAAATTGTTTACTTTTCTAGCTTGACTGGAGATGGCCCAGAATGATGCATTATGGGATATCATAGGTACCAGATGTACACGAGCTCCGATATTGATGTTGTCATCTCTAGCAAACCAAAAAGAGCAGCTGTTTTTGTTTTTTGTCCAAAGTTCAGTGAAATTTGAAATTATGTGTTGAGTGACACCATATCCTCCAATATCTCTAGCAGCCTTATTAGTGGGTACAGTTGGTACACATTTTTGGACTTCCCTCTTTAGGTTTAGTTCACATTTAACAGAAAATTCCAGTGCAAAGTTAAAGCTTGTAAGCAACCTTTATAAAGAATTAAGAAAATGTATGTTATAATTAAATGTACGGTAACAGAAAGCTGCTGTGTTGATTGGTGATACAAAGTGGGATTGAAAGTATTTATTTTCCCTTAGAAAGCATTGGAAATGTAGGTTGTCTTGTGCAGCCCATTTATAAGGGGCAAATTACCTGCAGGTGCCTTGGCCAGGTCTTCCAGTAGTTGAGTTCATGGGATTGGACACTCATCCTTTCATGATAAATGACCTATCAGTCTGCCACAGTTTGTAAGGAAGTGAAATTCCGCTGAGACCTTTTCTCCCCTGTTCCAAATGCCTTTAGAGAATACTACTAGCACAGGGGTTCTCAAACTTCATTGCACTGCGACCTCCCTTTTGACAACAAAAATTACTAAATGACCCCAGGAGAGAGGATCAAAGCCTGAGCTCGCCTGAGCCCCACTGCCTTGGGCAGGGGGCAAAGCTGAAGCCCAAGGGCTTCAGGCAAGCGGGGGGGCATGTAACCTAATCCCAACCACCTGGAGCTGAAGCCTTTGGGCTTCGGCTTTGGCCCTGGGCAGTGTGGCTTGGGCTTTGGCCAGCATGTCTAAAACCAGCCCTGGCAACCCCATTAAAATGGGGTTGCAACCCACTTTAGGGTCCCGACCTAAAGTTTGAGAACTGCTGCAATCTTCTTTCCTAACTAAAGCCATGAAGTCATAGTGTCACAGGGTCTGCTCATCGCTACTGTGCCTCCTCTGGGTCACTCTGGAGATTAGCTGATTCTAGGTCCAGTGCCTCTTTTCCATCTCTCACCACACACCCTGCCTTGTCTTCCTGGCTCTCAGCAAGGCAAGATGCTTATGTGTTCATGGCTCAGCCCTCTGGCCAAGTCAGATGTGTCCTCCCCTTCTGGATTATCAAAGTCTCTTCTTGTGAACGGGCACAGGAAGTCTTCCCATTCACTGCCCAGCCAGTGCCACTTCCCCAGTAGCTGGTAGGGGAACTTGGGTCTGCCCCCCTACTCCAAGTTCCAGCTCAGAGATCCTCTAATCACCAGGTAAGGTCTGTTCCTTTCTGGACCTTACTGCCTCTTCCCTGGGCCTTTCCTAACCTTCTGGCTCTTCCTCCTCTGGGTTTGTCAGCCCCAAAGTTCCTTCCTCCCATGTAGTGACTGTAAGCTACTTCCCTGCAGCCCCCCTCGGCTGCCAACTTTATAAATCCAGACCACTCATTCCTCCTCAGCTGAGCTCCCTCATTATTCAGTCAATGTAGGGGTGTTGGAACAATTTGTATAGTGGGGGTGCTGAGAGCCATTGAACCAAACTGTAAACCCGGTATATAATGAAGACTACATCAAGCCAGGGGGTGCAGCAACACCCCTAGTTCCAGCACCTATGGGTCAGGGGATTACTAAAACACCTGATTCCCCTCAGCTGTGGCCTGTCTGGTTAATTGGCCCCCTTTTTATCCTACATTAACCCCTTCCAGGCAAGCATGGGTGAGTACCCCGTTCAAGTAGGTACCCCCTAGAGACTCAGCTGTTTAAAATGGGGGGTGGGGATTACACTGATTGTGCTTAACAAGTTAAGGATTTAACTAAGATTTGATTCCCTTTTCCCTTTTTCATAGACTCCTAGAAATGTAGAGCTGGAAGGGATCTCCAGAGATCATCTAGTCTGTGCACATGCTGAGCCAGGACCAAGTATACCTAGACCATCCCTGACAGGGGTTTTTCTAACCTGTTCTTAAAAACCTTGAATGGTGGGAATTGCACAACCTCCCTTGGTAACCTATTCCAATGCTTAACTGTCCTTATATTTAGAAAGCTTTTCCTAATATCTGATCTAAATCTTCATTGCTGCAAATTAAGCTTGTTACTTGTTGTCCTACTACCTTTCGGTGGACATGGAAAACAATTGATCACTGTCCTCTTTAGAGCAGCCCTTGACATATTTGAAGACTTGTCCTTCCTCAGTTGTCTTTTCTCAAGACTAACACATGCCCAGTTTTTTAACCTTTCCTCATAGGTCAGGTTTTTTAAACCTTTGATTATATTTGTAGTTCTCCTCTAGACTCTCTCCAATTTGTGCACACCTTTCCTCAAACGTAGTACCTAAAACTGGGCACAGTACTCCATCGGAGCCCTCACCTGTGCTGAGTGTAGTAGGACAAATACTTCCCATGTCTTATATACAACTCTTTTTTGTTAATACACCCCAGAATTTTCATCAGATTGTTGGCTCATATTCAATTTGTAATCCATTTTAACCCCCAGATCCTTTTCAGCAATACTGTTGACTAGCCAATTGTTCCCCATTTTGTATTTGTGCATTAATTTTTTACTTCCTCAGTGTAGTACTTTGCATTTATCTATACGGAATATTATCATGTTGATTTCAGACCAATTCTCCAATTTGTCATGGTCATTTTGAATTCTAATCCTGTCCTCCAAAGTACTTCCAAGTTCTAACCTCTCCCAGCTTGGTGTCATTGGCAAATTTTATAAGCATATTCTCACTCCATTATCCAAGTCATTAATGAGGATACTGAATAGTACTGGACCCAGGACAAACCCCTGTGCATCCTCCCAGTTTGACAGCAAATCATTATAACTATTCTTTGAATATGGTTTTTCAACCAGTTGTGCATCCATTTTATAGTACCTTCATCTAGTTTATTTTATTTACATTTGAACTATCATGTATGTAGGGCTTGAAAAATTTGTGAAACATCTACTAGCCCAGGGGCTGACCCTACCAATGAGGGTGCAAAATACCAATTCTGCCATTTCCCTCACAATTTAAAGAAATAAAAATAGTATGGTTCTTGTTCTTTCTCTATTATTGGCAATTCTGATTTTTTTAAAATTGCCCTTACATTTCTTTTGCTCTGGTAGATCTTCTCTTCCCCCCCCCCCCCTTCCTGGCTTCACTCCATACAATGTTTTTTGTCTCAAATAGATCAGTGTGTATCTTACTGAGTTGTCTCCACTGTGTTTCTTTTCCCTATACCCTGTGCACTCTACCTCCTCCCAAATATTTGTCTTGATCTCTTCCCCCTTCTGTCTCTTAGTACCATATTCCTCTCATTTCCTTAAATCTTTCTCTTTTCTCTACAGTATACATTGTACACTATTTGTGCATCTGTACCCTACCCTGGTCATGCACCTACTCTGTGCACTCCATTGACTTATATTCAATTAATGTTTCGAAAAATTTCCACATAACCGTAAGGGCAAGAGACTAATTTTTTTAATGAAAGCTTTGATTCTGCAGAGGCTGACTGTGCTACCTGGGGAAATTTTCTGCTTGCCCCAGGCAAGTGGCTTTTTCAAGCCCTCTATTTGTGATCCAGACTATGAATAGCACTTTTGTACTGCCTCCATAAGATTAAAAATAGTGTGTTTTAGAAAAGCCCAAGAAAAGAGCTGCTTTCTGGAGGAAATGATACCCTGACAAAGCATATACTGAATATTGGAAGAAAGATCTAGTATACGTATCAGATGTTGTAAAATTAAAGCTATGTTGATATGCATAAATGTTCACTTTCAAACATAGTTAAGGAAATGAAGGTTTAGAATCTCACTAAGGATGTAAATGATCCTGAAATACCTTCATCCCCTCTTCATCATTACTTTGTTACAAAGTGTGTGCCTTGTATAGATCCTGTATGCAGCGCTAGTGGGACTCTGTGTAACTCTCATTATATTTGAGTCAGTGGAGATGATTATGTGGTAAATGCCAGGATTTTGCTGTAAAAATGTAACAGCTACAGCTGGTGTAATGAAGATGGTGTTAAAGTTCTGGGGTAACTGCACCTCTGACCTTGTGGCCTCCTTGAGGATACTATTCTCAGGCCTCTAGTCATTAGCTTTTTTGCAGCAGGAACCTGCATTCTTTTCCCTCCAGACAAGAGATTTAGGCTGCAATTTCCTCCTACAGCTCACTATGATCACTTTAGCACAGTGGTTCTCAAACTGGGGATCAGGACCCATCAGGGGAATCGCAAGGTTATTACAGGGGGAGGTCGCAAGCTGTCAGCCTCCACCCCAAACCCCGTTTTGCCTCCAGCATTTATAATGGTGATAAATATATTGAAGTGTTTTTAATGTATAAGGGGGGGGGTCGTACTCAGAGGCTCGCACCAGTATAAAAGTTTGAGAAGCACTGCTTTAGCAAGTCTGACTTAAGTTCAGCAACTACTTTCCTGCTACCTCCCATGGGCTGTGACAGGGTTAATCAGTGGCCAACCAGACTTCATGAAGCAAAGTATTTATTTAGAGAAAACATGTCTCGAAAACAAAAAACAACTTATATATTCCAGTCTTACTAGGTGTCAGCAGTCTGCCACATGGGGACCCTGGTATGTTTCAAAACCCATCAAACCATTTCAGCAAGGTTTGCTCCAGTTGGTTGCAGTTTCATGTTAGATCTCGGATCCAATGAGTGATACCTCCCGCCGCCCACTCATAGCAGACTGACCACTAAATACAGTTCTCATTTCTTTGTTTTCTGGGCCTCCTGAACTGGGTCAAAACCAGTATATGCAGTTTCCCCCAAGGTGCAGTACTTTTGCAAACTTGTTTACCTGTCTAGAGATGTGTAGTAATTACCCTTAGAGACATAGGTTCCTAATAGTTCATTCCTGTTCAGTGACTTCCCTTCAGTTACTGCATTGCTTGTCTTGTTTCAAGAAGGAAATTAACCTCTTTACACCCAGCAGTGAACAATACAAGGTGAGAGGGAAAACTGAGTTGCACATATTCTTTCATAAAAATAAATGTTTCCCAATTCTCCACTAATGGGATAGATAAACTCTCTGTAAAACCGTTCTTTAAGGGCATCTGAGCAAAACAGAGCATTTAAATTAACCTGTCTTATTTTGTGCATTATCAGACTTTGTCAAATGTTTGAAACAAAGCATTGGAATGCCAAGTTTTGAAACTGATTTAAGAAGCTCTAACTTTGATTGGTTGAGAGTTAACAATTTAACTTAAAAAAAAAATTAAAAGCTATTGTAATACCTTGGAAACTGATTATGCCTGTTTTCCAATGAGGTGAAGATTTTTTTTTCAATCTTACTTTGCTTTATCAATCTAAAGAGATTGGAAGTATTACTGATAGGTCACATCCAAATGAGAGACAGCTCCATTCACTAAATGGAGATAGTGAAACAGTGACAAAGAATACTAAAATATAGAAATCTCCCCTTTTGATAACCTTCATTGAAGGTGTCGAAACCAGAACAACTATTTTTCTTAACTGTGTACAGTAGTACTCCATATGTGCCAGAGGGACAAGTTAAATTTGCTTTGGGAACCATAATTCTTACTTTACTGACTCTGGTAGCTTTTTTAAATATATAACAGTGCACTAAAGAGGCTTTCATTTTCATATATTGTACAATCTTGGGAGGAATGGGCCAGGGGAGACTTCTGGGGGCAGGGGAAGTGCCAAGATAAGTTGCTAGTTATTCTGTAAGATTTATAATATAAAAACTTACAAACCAAATTATCTGTTTTGTAGTATATTTTACCTAGAATTTAATTATTGATCTGTATTTACTGGTGTCCCACAGCCCCTTTTTTCAGGTTATGCCAGCACAGAGGGATTGCAAAGCAGCCATAAAGCCCCTTGAGAATACTTCCAGTGCAGTGGGACTCTGACAAGCTCAGAGCTGGCTCCATGCCTCCCCCAGTGCAGAGAGTGCACTAGTAGTGGCAGGAGGTCAAAGTGGGGGGCATGGCTGAGGGTGGCCCTTTGCTCCATCTGTTTCCCGGTGCTGCTAGTCCTTCATTCACCACCAGGTGCTGCAATGTCTTCAAGGCTACCCCAGTGGTTCTCAACCTTTCCAGACTACTGTACCCCTTTCAGGAGTCTGATTTGTCTTGCGCACACCAAGTTTCACCTCACTTAAATACTGCTGAGTTACAAAAGCAGATATAACAATATGAAAGGGTTACAGCACACCATTACTGAAAATTTTCTTACTGTCTCATTTTCTCTGTATGAAATTTTAGTTTGTACTGTGTTCTCTAGTGCTTTTTATGTAACCTGTTGTAAAACTAGGCAGATATCTAGAAGAGTTGATGTTTCTCCTGGAATACCTCTGTGTACCCCACCAGGTATGCATACTCCTGGTTGAGAACCACTGGGCTACCCTAACCTGCAGTCCCAGGGTAGGAGAGATGCAAACCACCTCTGTTCCACTGTTCCTGTGTGGTGGGCTCTGAATTGTCCCTCTTCAGCACTCTCACTTCATTTCCAATTATCCCTTTCGAAATTTGCATACACTGTCACATCTAAAACAGAAGATTTAACCTTATCAGAGAAAATATTTTAATCTATGGAAACACTTGGTTATAACGCATTGGTAAAACCTTTGTTATATTAAAGGCAAAATGAACTGAAAGTAGGTTTCTGGAACATTACAACAATGGATGAAACAACAAAAGCTGTGCAGGTGATGAAAGAAATGGGGACACACCATTTTGAAATTCTTGAAGCAAATTAATGTCAATGGCCAAGAGCTGATAAAAAACATTTTTTAAAATGTCAGTGTAATTAGGAAGGCAAGATGGTTAGCGCTCAGGAATAGCATTAACTATGACTTCCAAAGCAGAAGAATCAGAGAGAGTGGGAGCTGATTAACAGCAGATTATGTTTAAAACATGATACGAGTATGACAATTATACAGTGTTATGCACCAACAGGCAACTACAGTAAGATCAGTGATCATTTCTACAGTTGCCAACAAACTCTGACAATATTCCCAAGCATGACATTTGCTTAATAATGGTGGATTTTAGTGTCAACATTGGGGATGATGATGACAGAGTGGATAAAGCAATGGGCAAGCTTGAACTTGGTTTCTAAAATCAGAATGGTGAAAGACTGATAGAACTGTCTGGTATCAGGGCTTATAACTGGTGGAACACTATTCCCAGACAAAGTTATACATAAAATAACTTGAAATTTCCCAGATGGAATGGCAGCATTAGATGGCAAAGGAGCTTTAAAGCTCTCAACAGCTGTTCTGGAAAAATGTCATTTGCTAATGAAAGCAGCATTAACATACTGTATCTGCCTCATAGTGTGTTGTGGCATTTCAGTCTGGAGGTGATGAATACATGGATCATTTTGGCCAGATCATCATCTAGGAGGTAGGTGTGAAGTTCTACTAGCCAGCTGAAGGTAGAAATAGGCATATTTCACCACTGATACCACATGGGTATCTTGAGCTAGTGATGAGCTGATCAGGACTTGAGGCTTTGTACCATTTTGATGAATAGGGGTTAGATGCTTTCTGGGGAAGGGGAAGATCAGCGTCTTGGTTAGTTCTCTGAAACATTTTCCCCTTTCCCTAACTACTATTGCTTAAACTAAACTCAGGCAAGACCAACGTAAACTGATCTCTTGAAGATGTTATGATATCCTAGTCATAGCATTGGCTGCTTCTATGGAAAATGACATACAGCTGAATGTCACCAGCATATTGCTGGTAATGAGGCACATGATATCTTGCCTCTTCAACTCTTATGTAGATATTGGGTGGGAAGAGAGGAGAGGACAGATCCTTGTGGGCCTCATGAGGTGAAGGTTTTGGCATTACTACTCTGGGTCCTGTTAGAGACTATGTAATTCTGTACTGTCTGCCACCATGCATGGTGGTCACCAGCACCTTATGGTCAACTGTCCTGAAAGATGCATTAAAGACTAAGTATATGAATGTTGACCTATGGTCACTGGAGGAGAGTTTCAAAGGCACAAATAAAAGTTAGGTCCCTAACTCCTATTCAAAGTCATTTGAAGTTAGGCCATCTAACCCCAGATTTACAAAGGTATTTAGGCACCTAATGATGCAGACGGGCATCTAGTAGGATTTAGGATACTGAGGTTGGTTGCATAATATGACTAGACACTCCAATAAATCCCACTAGATGCCTGTCTGCAATGTTAGGTGCCTAAATACCTTTGTAAATCTGACCCCCAACCACCATTTGTGCCTTTGAAAATCTCCCCCTGTATTCATTGTCATAGGTCATCATTTAATGCTATTAGGGCTGTATCCTAGTCTGAAGCCTAATTGCAATGAATCCAGGATGTTGGCAGATGTTGCATGCTCTTGGAGTCTGGTTGTGTCTAATCGATCAATGATTTTTACTAGCAATTGAGATTTTCTGTGTCTGGCATTGTTGCATCCACCTGTTGTCTCGTGCTTGCCAAATTGGGACCAACATATTATCTGTTTTGGTCAACAAGTGGTTATATTGTTCTACCATCTCATCAGCCTTGTTTTGCCTTTTTAGGAGATGCTGGCAGTAAGAACAGGAAAGCAAAACCATTTATGTACCATGCCCACTTCTAAGCCAACAATCAGGTTCAGCATGTGGATCCAGAGATGGCATGTGTGCAAGGCATCCTGGATGTTGACATTATTGCATATTGTTGGAGTTCAGTTGTCTTAGCTCTTCATGATTTTGACTAGAAATTGAGAGGTTTCCTTCATCTACTAGTATGGAACCAGCTATTGTCTCATTTTATACCTAGATTATAAACTCAGTGTTTATACATGACCTAACACAATGAGGCTATGATTTATGACACTTTTGCAATACAAATAATACATATTAATAGTATTAGCTTCCTGAGGGCTAGGCAGAATATTTCATTTTTCAGCAATGTTTGTAGGCTTGCTTTTCTGTGGCAAGTGTGTTTTGATTTTCATTAGAAGTGGGCAGCATTCTTTATTGCATTCACTAGGCAGAATGGGAGTGCAGGACATGGATCTGTTTTATACTGGTGGCTCACATATTTCTCAGGTTTTGATCATACTCCACACAGATGGTTAAATGACTAATGCACTCTGGTTTGGTTTAAAGTTTTCTTCTTTAATAATGAATTCCTCTCATATTTGGTTGCTCTTTTCTGTAAAGTAGGATCAGCGCTCTTTCCTTTGATGTTTGGATTATTCAGTCTGGGTTAATTTAGGCAATTCACTATACAGGATAGCTGTGCTGGCCATGGTTTATGCTGTGGTGATGATGGAGGAATATGTTCTCTGCTTTTATTGTGAGAAGTCTTTGTGCTGTTAATGGATGGACTCAAAGTGGATTTCTTAGTATCAGTACTCTGTTTGCCTGCGTATGCACTTCATCTGACAAAAGTTGTACGTGAACTGTGTTGATCTATGTGGAGGGCAAGCAAATTGGATCAATGTTTCCACATGCTCAATAGCTTTGGCTCATTCCTCTGGACTCTTCCCCCCTCTCCCAGCCATATTACACTGTAAACCCTTGTGCAATTTGCTATGCACTGTCATTTCTAGGTGTTGGTCAATATTATTGTTTTTCTAGATTCCTGCTAATTAGGGGTTCAGATTTTTTTTCCCTAACTGCATTTTTCCAAAATTAATCTTTTTGTTTTTACCCTGTTTCTAATCACTAGGTCCCTTATTATTTCTCTGACCTCTCTGGTGTTCAACTCCTTTCAGTTTCATTTCTTTAAATTGCAGCAGTATGCTGTTTACCTCCTCTTCTGGATCATTTAATTAAGTAGTTAAATAAATCCAGTTCTAATTTTGATCAGTATGGCGTCTCACTAGATGCACACTCTCTTCTGTTTCCCATTTCCCAATTCAGTGCTTTTCATTGTCAAGTCTTTTAAGCCAATTTTAATTCACCTGAGTGTTCTTAGCCAAGACAATGTAACTAAAGCCTTACAATTACATCCGGGGCTTGAAAAACATGAGATACCTAACAGCAAGATGCTGCTACTAAAGAGTTGAAGGTGGCCCACCAGCAAGTCCAGGTGCCACAGTTCTAGTGCCTTGACTGCTACAGAAGCAGCAAAGAGACATATATATTTCTTAAACTTAAATTCTACAGCAATTGAGTTAGGAGCCCTGATTGGTCATGGAAAGCTTCCTGTTTGCCTGTGGCAAATAGATCAGTGGATTTTTTCCAAATGTGCTTTTCATGGAAACTTCTTTATTAGTCACATTACAAAAATAAAACAACAACAAAATCCTCAAGGTGCCTCTGTGGCCAAATGGTCATATTATTTCTGTTCATGCACTCCTAGTCCTTTTCCTCTGATCTCATTTTAATTTAAATATAGATTGTAATCTCCAGGGGAGGCAGGAATTCCATCTTTCTCTCTTCTATAAAGCACCATGTGCATATGTGGCACAACGTTAAGTAATACAAAATCTAGCACTGTTGCATCTGCTGTGCCCTCGGCATTCCCTAAAGAGCAATAAATTTTGTCTGACTTATTTGGTGGTTCAGTTGTCCTGTAGACAGTTCAATCAGACAAGGAAATTTGTAGAAGCTGGACTTTGAAAAAGGGGATAGTTTAATTTCTGACTTTTATTTAAAAAAAAATGAATAAGTACTATTTCAAAATTGGCTTGGTCTAGAAACAACTTCCTATTTACTGTTAGTCCTGGGACTAGTTTTGATAAGGATTGCCATTAGGAGAGCTTAAATAAACTTGCCTTAAATAAAAAGTACCCATGGCAAGGTAATTTCAATGGAGAATTCAATCCCCTTTGTGAAGGCTGTGATGACAAAGCATCACTTTAAAGCAGCCTTACTGGTAGAGAACTTTTGCAGATATCATGAGTCCAAATCTGTTCTCACAGATTCAGAGTGCCTGGCTCACTGAATTTTGGCTTAGCTACAGAGCTAGTAAACTTGGCCAAGATATATTCCTCTAGGTCAAGAAATTTGTAAGCTGTGTTAGTTAAGTATTCATAGCTTAATAATTTATTAGCAGATAATTGATGAAAGATTGAAGGAAAAAAATATTAACCACCTTTGGCTGTTCAGGAGTATTTGAACTCCCAAACATAGGTATTCTGTCACTAATTATATGAAGTAGAAAAATATCCAGGGTTGGTTATAGGGGAAGCAGCAGCAACCCTTTTTGTAGGGTGCCTAAAGCTTTCCATTCTTTCAAAATAATAATCTTACAGTTTTTATCTAAAGAACTCTAATACAACCATGGGTTGGAGCAAACTTAAATTTGGCAGGAAGATAGTCTTGGGGGTAAGGAGATGGCTTTTGTTGGCCTCATGAAAATCTGTTCACATTAGACAGACTTATAAGTTGTTGAAAACTGGCCATTGCCTGTCTGTGCTTCTCAAGGTACAGCTTGTTTTTGGTTTGCTGCTAAACCCCTTCAACTCACATGTCACTGTGCATGCACTGTCCTGGTTTTTCACATTAGTAGTGCGCACACAGACTAAAAACTCTGGATAGAACACAGCCAAGTGGATCATCCATGTCAATCTACATACTGCCATGGCTTCTGTACTTACACAGTCAAATTACCTCTGGCTCACAGGAAAACAAACTGTACAGGGAATCAGAAGACCATTAATGCGAATCTAATTTTACCAACTGGTAGTAACAATGCTGTGTCTTTCACAACCTTTTTTGTTGAGCAAACCCTTACAGGGTATGTCTACGTAGCATTCTGGAACCCTGCCCATGAGAGTGAGCCTCTCGGTCTGGGTTGACTAGTGCTCTAAAACTAGCTATATAGACAGCACTTTTTAATTGTGGGTTGGTCTCTTCAGCCCATTCTCTCCCTAGGGTTCAGAGCCTGAGCTGCAACTTCAAAGTGCTGTCTATAAAGCTAGTTTCAGAGTGCTGTCATGAGCCCTGCTCACCCAAATCTGTCAACCCAGGTTGTGAGACTTTGTTGTGTGGGCAGGCTCCAAAATGCTGTGTAGACATACCCACAGACTACACAGGTGCAAGTAGAAACCAGACCCAAATTTCGGCCATTTACTGACACTGTCTGTCAGTGTGCCAAATATTAGTGCTTGGCTAAAGTGTTAAATAGCACTAATCTCGCATTTGTAAAGCATGTGCAACAGTGCCGAAGTCTTTGTGCTCAAACCCGACTGCTGATGCATGATATTTTTTGGGGATTGGGGGGTAGGATTTGTGAGTTGCATATAATAGAACTTGGTTATGCCCTTTTTAAAAAAGAGAAGAATGGCCAAAACAAAAATCTAAGAAATCACATACAAAAAATCAGATTAAAATTGTTTAGGTTGCAAAGTCAAGCAGTGTTACTAGGAAATGCCAGACTTCAGGTTGTCTGGGCAGTGCTGAGGAAATTAATTAGAGTTGTGTAGCCTGTGGCACATGGTTCCCAGTTTCACTTGCTCTAAAAAAGTTTGAAGGGGTATAGAGATTGATGCAGGGGACTGCAGGAAGAATGATACAAGGTAGATTAATGCCACCCAGGAGAACATAGTTCTATTGCTCCCTCAGCCACAGACTTCCACTGTGATGGTGGTCAAGTCAATTTACCAGAATGTTTTGGACGGAGTGTGTTACTCATTTTCTGAGTCTAACTGGAGACACTTACACAGTGATTTTCAGAATGGCTGAATGCTCAACAACTGCAGCTGAAATACATGGATGCTCTAGATACTCAAACTCTGGTAGTAAATTGATTTGGAGAAGTGAGCACAGAGTTGAAAGTCAGGAGGTCCTGAGTCTCTGCCACTGATATCACTGTGACACCTTGGTCAAGGTTGTCTGTCTTTTTCTCTCTATTTTCCCATCTGTAAAATGGGGATAAATATGCTTGCGCATCTGATACTCAGGGTTGTAGAAGATTAATTAATAGGGCTGTCAATTGATCGCAGTTAACTCACGATTAACAAAAAAAAAACCCTGCAATTTAAAAAATCATGATTAATTGCACTGTTAAACAATGGAATACCAACTGAAATTTATTAAATATTTTTGGATGTTTTTCTATATTTTCAAATATATTGATTTCTGTTACAACACAGAATACAAAGTGTACAGGGCTCACTTTATATTTTTATTACAAATATTTTCCACTGTAAAAAGATAAAACAAAATAAATAGTATTTTTCAATTCACCTTATACAAGTACTATAGTGCAATCTCTTTACCGTGAAAGTGTAACTTACAAATGTAGATTTTTTTAATTGTTACATAACTGCACGCAAAAACAAAACAATGTAAAACTTAGAGCCTACAAGTCCCCAGTCCTACTTCTTGTTCAGCCGATTGCTAAGACAAACAAGTTTGTTGACATTTACGGGAGATACTGCTGCCTGCTTCTTATTTACAATGTCACCTGAAAGTGAGAACAGGCATTTGCATGACACTTTTGTAGCTGGCGTTGCAAGGTATTTACTTGCCATTCATATGTCCCTTCATGCTTTGGCCTCCATTCCAGAGGACATGCTTCCATGCTGATGATGCTTGTTAAAAAAATAATGCATTAATTAAATTTGTGACTGAATTCCTTGGGGGAGAATTGTATGTGTCCTGTTCTGTTTTACCCACATTCTGCCATATATTTTGTGTTATAGCAGTCTCAGATGACGACTCAGCACATGTTGTTCATGGTAAGACTACTTTTGCTGCAGATCTGACAAAACACAAAGGTACCAATGTGGGATTTCTAAAGATAGCTACAGCACTGTACCCAAGATTTAAGAATCTGAAGTGCCTTCCAGAATCTGAGAGGGACGAGGTGTGGAGAATGCTTTCAGATGTCTTAAAGGAGCAACACTCCGATGCGGAAACTACAGAACCTGAATCACCAAAAAAGAAAATCAACCTTCTGCTGGTGGCATCTGATTCAGATGATGAAAATTAATAGGCGTCAGTCCACTCTGCTGTGGATGGTTATCAAGCAGAACCTGTCATCAGTACGGACGCATGTCTGCTGGAATGGTGGTTGAAGCATGAAGGGACATATGAATCTTTAGCGCATCTGGCACATATATATCTTGCGTTGCCGGCTATAACAATGCCATGCGAACACCTGTTCTCACTTTCAGGTGACATTGTAAACAAGACGTATGCAGCATTATCTCCTGCAAATTGTAACCAAACCTGTTTGTCTGAGCTATTTGCTGAAGTAGGACTGAGTGGACTTGTAGGTTCTAAAGTTTTACGTTGTTTTATTTTTGAATGCAGTTTATTTTTTGTACATAATTCTACATTTGTATGTTCAACTTCCATGATAAAGAGATTGCACTACAGTATTTGTATCAGATGAATTGAAATGTACTATTTCTTTTGTTTTTTACAGTGCAAATATTTGTAATAAAAATAAATATAAAGTGAGCATTATACACTTTGTTTTCTGTGTTGTAATTGAAATTAATATATTTGAAAATGTAGAAACATCCAAAAACATTTAAATAAATGGTATTCTATTATTGTTTAACAGTGCAATTGAGATTTTTTTAATCGCTTGACAGCCCTATTAATTAGTTAATATCTGTACAGTGTTCTGAACATATAAGCTGTTATAACAATTCCAGTTACTCTAAAAAATTATCCCTAATTACCAGGACACACAAAATTAGTGGAGACTTGCAAATTCTTGTCTTTATCTCCCTGTATCTTGATTTCCTGTCTGTCAATTGGGAATATTGATATTCTGTCTTACAGAGCAGTTATGAAGATAAATTAATTATTGTTTGTGACACTCAGATATGATGATAAGCACCATAGATGAGCCCATGAGTAAATTAATAACGACATATTCAGTGTGGCATTTGGATGATATGAAATAAATAGGACATAGGTCCACGTGTAGCAGTCAGACTGGATAATTGTAAAGGTTCCTTCTCGTCTTAAACATCTACCCCATTCTCTGAGAATCATCCATCCAGTGTACTGAATTAGGTGAGTACTGAGGAAAAAATTATGTGCTGGCAATCATTTAATTTAAAAGACTGTCATAATGTCTATGCACAAGTGAGCAGAAATAAAGTTCCACAAGCAGCCTTACATTTGGCGTTACCTAACTCTTGAGGGTTTGACTTTGCAATCAACTTACATTCTTCTAATTATAGACTTTTCTATGTAATCAGGTATCTGCTATATTAATTGATCTGCAGTGTAGGTGTAGCCGTGTCAGTCCCGGGATATTAGAGAGACAAGGAACAACTTCTGTTGGTGAGAAAGACATGCTTTAGAGCTGTTTGAGACTGCAAGTAAGTACTTTTCATAGAAAAGTACCAGCATGAACAGTACCAAAATGAGCGTAACAAGGAATCAGATACTTTTCTGCACTATGTGATAACAATTTACTTGTTCTTGTCCTGCAGGTTGGTGAGCTGGTAAAGGTCACAAGGAAGTTGGTCCAATTAAAGATATTACCTCACTCACCTTATCTCTCTAATATTAATTGAGCAACACTTAAAGTAAAATACTAAGGAAATGACTTGTTCAAACACTGAACTTTTTAAAGTGTGATTAATTTTGGAATGTGGTAAAATATAGACCTAGAATGTAGTCTGACATTTATACCAACTTACTGTATGACTTTGGGCAAGTCACCTAATAGGTCTCGGTATTTTTCCTGTCTGTCAAATGGGGATAATGCTTGCCATACAACTGATCAAGTCTTAATGTCTGTGAAGTGCTCAGTCATATGGAAGATGCTCTAAATGCTGCTGTTTATTACTATTATTACTAACATGTAATACCTTTAACTTGCTCTCCCAAACCAGAGAATTTCACCACTATACTCTTATAGCTACCATTATCACTTATTTCTGTGCTCAGGGTCTTGCAACACTCCTTTGAGGAATTGTTGACACTGAGCGGGGCTGTTGTATCTGACCTATTATTTCTTTAAATATTTTGCTCAACCTTTCAGTTGTATTTGAGATGTCTCTCTTTTAAACCGCTGTTATGTTTCCAACATAGTAATGTATTTCCTTTATGCACTTGCAAACTGTCTTCCCTCTTATGTTCAGTTATTGGTCCCACCCAGGAGAAACGCAAGCATCTAGTGTTAGTTCAGCAATAATTAATTTACCACAACAGGAGGGCTGATTTGTCAAGCCACAAGAACACACTGAAAGAGACTGGTGCAGGGTTGCAGACTCTATATTGTAGGCAGTGTTCTATCCACACATTGCTGCATTTCTCTCTCTGCTCTTCTGCTTTCTTCAAGAGTTTAATAATTTGGATTAGGCTGTTCTGCCAAAGACTGACTATTTGAGACAGCAAGTAAGCATTTTTAATTGAAGAGTACAAGTGTAAACATTACCAAAGTGAGGTTAACAAGGAATTAAATACTCTTCTGCACTATGTAATAACCATTTACTTGTTCCTGTCCTGCAGGTCGGTGAGCTGGTCAAGGTCACAAAGATTAATGTGAGTGGTCAATGGGAAGGAGAGTGTAATGGTAAACGTGGTCACTTTCCATTCACGCATGTCCGCTTGCTGGACCAACAGAATCCTGATGAAGACTTCAGCTGAGTGTGGCTCAACAGTTTTGCTTACAGATGGGAACAATCTGTCTGTGTTTCACTGCAGCCGCCATTTAGACTGTGTTCCTACAGATGTCGAAAGGAGTATTGCTTATACAAGCATTCTGATACCTGCAACCCCCGGGACTGAACACCACCTTTCCTTATTCAGGGTACGAAACTAGATAACCTGTGTGTCAAGTGGCAGAACTAGTACATGATTGTAGGTTGTAATGCCTGCATATGTTCATGTACAGAGCATACCGTACCTTACCTGCAGCAGCAGGTGGAGAAAGCAGCAATACATCTGTTGATTAGAGTTTTTAGGTTTCTCAAGTCCCATTGCTTATGTTGCTGCTTGCACGGGCAATGCAAATCAACCTTAGAAAATTCAACATATGGGTAGGAATTTCACAAACAGTTAATTCTGGAGCTTTTGCCTTTGTTTTCGTTCTAACTTTATTTGCCCTAACAAGTCTACATAATGTTTTGCACCATGCAAATAATCTTTTTAGATGTAGAACATACATTGGGATAGCTTTGTGACTTACAGATATCTAACACTTCAATAGTAAATAAGAAATCAAATCTTCCTCCACGTCTTCAGATGAGTTTGAGGACACTAGAGATTGGTTTTTTCAGTACTGTTGCTTCAAACTTTGCTAGTAGCTAATTTAACTTCAAGTTGAGATGTTATATTAACACATCCTGATATTTTTTACCCACAAATACGTGTTTTAAGGAATTGTAGACCTCCATACCAGTGCTGACAAATGTGTGCATAGCACTTTACTCATTAATTCATAGCTTCAAGGTAGTATTTGATTCATAAGTGTAATAAAATATGCAGCATTGCTCTGAAAAAGTGACACAGAGCACATTAGCCAGTTGTAAGAGAGAAAATTAAATTACATTGGGACAGTTTCATAACTCCTTTATCCTTAGTGAATCGTCTTAGTCATTGGCTAGAGTAAATCAGTGTCAAATATCTTGAACTAACAAAACTAAACATTACCTTTATTTTAAAATAACTTTTTGGACTGCTCTGCTTGTTTCCATCTGTAAAGCATTTGATAGTGAATTCATGAGAAGATTTTATTTGTAATAAACTAATAGAAATACTTGTGTGCTTCTGGACTGATTATAAAAAGGCATAATAGAGTATACTACTTCATAGCAAATGATAAAAATCAGTGCATTGGCTAGGTTATATTATGCACTACTTGAATATTCAACTTTTTCTACTAATCCTTATCTGATTTTCTTTAACATTAAAATCAGAATGGATACAGTAAGGTTTGCAAATTAAAACAATGAGGTAACTATCCATTGCCTGTATCTTAAATTAAGTTCTCCAAATACAGCAATCTAGTGACCAATATATTCAAAGTTATTTTGTATCTTTTGTGGCTACATTGTAAACAGGATTTTTCTAAATCGTATAAAATTGAAACACCATGGACATGTACAAGTAGTTAAATACCAATAGAATGTCTCTGAACAGTTGTAAATGCTTCAAGGGCTAGTTCCCACCACAGAGGCTACTGCTGAGAGGCATGGTTCCCATAAAATAGAATACTATTAAATTTTACCTAAAAACTATTACATACTGGAAACAGTAATACTTTTCCTTTATCTGTTACATAGTTGCTTTATGTTAGAACTAATTGATCAGTATGTCTGTTCAATTTTCAGGTAGTGGGGACAGATTACCATAGAGAAATCCTAACTGATTTTTTTTAAAAGTACTACTAAACCCTCTGTAGAAAACTTACAACTCATCTATTTTTGTGCTAATTACTTGACGGACAGAAGTAATTAAGTGACGGCATTTCTAATCTAATTTGAATTGATACTGTGCTTCTAAGTTAGTGCTGAATGTGCTTAAAAATGCTTAACGATAAACTAATAATGGGCTGGTAAAATGTTCGTTTCTTTACATCTAAGTCATACTTTTTTCCCCGACCTTGCTACCTACAGGAATTGAATACTTGATACAGGCAGTCTCTAAATACGATATCTATACATATAGATTAATTGCTGATAGATGCATATATTTTTCTTCACATATCACAAAAGAAGCATAAATAAAGGAAAGTATCAGAGAGGTAGCCGTGTTAGTCTGGTTCTGTAAAAGCAGCAAAGAATCCTGTGGCACCTTATAGACTAACACGTTTTGCAGCATGAGCTTTCGTGGGTGAATGCCCACTTCGTCGCATCCAACGAAGTGGGCATTCACCCATGAAAGCTCATGCTGCAAAACGTCTGTTAGTCTATAAGGTGCCACAGGATTCTTTGCTGCAAATAAAGGAAAGACGTATTGCCTTACTGAGAATATTGAACAATTTAGTCAACTTCAGCTGATTCTTCCAATCATAATTAAATCATCCTGCATATCCATAGTCATGTAGAAGTAGCAAAGAATCCTGTGGCACCTTATAGACTAACAGATGTTTTGCAGCATGAGCTTTCGTGGGTGAATACCCACTTCTTCGGATGCAAGCCATCCATAGTCATGTCTACAAGATTCCATTCCCCAACTTTTGTAGGTAAAGTGTCTTTAAGAAAATGTGATTTTGGTATGCAGGTTATTTTTTAATATGGAGGGGATATAAGGAAATTGTAATTGCTAAATAAATGCCCTATACATTCATTTAAACT
The DNA here is from genome assembly GCF_016161935.1 of Mauremys reevesii. NCBI lineage: Eukaryota > Metazoa > Chordata > Testudines > Geoemydidae > Mauremys > Mauremys reevesii. The sequence continues at coordinate 24,781,781 of NC_052642.1, forward strand.
AAAAATACAAATGTATTATTATGTAGCTATGTTTTTGTGAAGACCATATAATTGCAAATACTTTACTTTTATTATAGACTTTGGCAGAGCAGAAAAACAATCATCCCTACAAAAGTCTTAATACCTGCTGTTATTCTAGAAACATAAGTTCTTGTGAAACAGATTTTCTCAGCCCCCACTATACTAATTACTAAATTTTCAGATTAAATATGTTTTTGTTCATCAGATACAGGCCTACAGGATAAGATGGCATTTGTACAAGATACTGATTAAACCTATCTCACCAATGTCTTAAAGCAGGATAGATAAAACTAAATAATTCATAAATATGTAGATGGAATCGTCTTGTGGCCTTTGTTCCCTCTTTTGCACACCCCCCTACCCTCCAAAAACCCAAACTCATTAGTAAGAATGTTAGAAGTCATACAAGTTTTAGTTGTCTCTGTCAGTGTTTGGGTTTATTGTGCATAGGCAGGTGCTAGAACGAGAATACTAATGGTTTCTAGAAATACACCATGAAAAGTAGAACGCTCAACTACACTGTTCTCCTAGTGCATTTACACGTTATATCACACTAAACGAAGTACAACTTGGCTGCTATGTTTTTTTAATGTATATTTCATTTCTGTAAAACCCAGACTTTTATACTAATATATGATCTGGTTAATCTGTTTCAATTGTATTTGTTAATGCAAATATTTCTAATCATTTGAGTAAAAACACTTCAGGTTCTTAATGGTTTTGGGGGAAAGATGCTAAACAAACCAATTTGAAGTAAAAATATATGAACGTGCCATTGTATTATAACACTATACACTTTCTTGACAGTTAAAATCTACTTTTTTATTTTTTTGTAGCATGTAATGTATATGTTCATAGTATGTGAAATAAATAAAAAAATATAGTCAAAAAATTGGGTTGGTATAATTTTGGAGCAGCTGTCTGCAAGTTTTTCATTTATTTTCTAATGGTGTAAATATAAATTAGCAAGGGGACAATATGATTGTCTCTACAATAATGGTTTACTCAATTATGTCCTCACCCAAAAGAGGCTATTAAACATTACATTTGGGAGAAGCTGATAAACGTCAGCTTTGAGTAAACTTAATTAACAAGAAAAGTAATACTTAGGCCTCTGAAAAAAAAAGGTGATTGATTCATTTAAAAAACCCTGAATGTAGTCTTAACTCTTACTGACAAATATTAATGCTTATTTTCCATGCAGAAATTAAAATCACATGCAAAATTTCTCCCATAATAAAAAAACTTTTACAATTCTTAGGTATAATATTCTAGCAATAATTCTCAGTCTTGCACATAAATAATTTAGCAATCTGAATAGGCTCACTAGGAAAATTCAGACCCTTTAATTTACTTTTAGAAATTATGAAACAAATATAGGCAGTACAGTGTAGTCCTTGTTTTTTTGCATATTAAAATTAATTCTACCTTGGTCCCACGCTTTCATCTTCAGACTTTTAAAACTATCATAAAGTTGTATGGGGAATCTGGGTAAAGGACAATGGTGGATTATGGGATAAGTTTTAGCTGAATGTTTCTACTAGAATGATCGTCAGTTAAACAAATTTTACAATATTCACATTTAAATTATTGTTAGGTGTCACAGTTAAAACCTCAGAGATTAATGGGCAGTCTTGTACCTCTGAGCTCCTGAACACAATGCATCATCCTGAGATCATGAGTCTGCACACAGTTTCAAGATTATTTTCACAGCCACGGTCATTAGTGAGAGAGATTTTTCTTAATTAAATTTTAAAGTCTACAAGTTAAGTCTGTGGAAATTTCTGTGGCCATATAGTTCATAGTGGGCATCCACTGTTCTGGAGAGTGTACTCATGGGTTAGATGTGGCCATTCCATCATAATCACTAATGAGCCGCAGGGCCATCTAGTTAACAGATCTAGGCTTTGGGTCCCATAAAGAAAGTCTTAGTGTTCATTTTATTTTTTAAAAGGTGTGTGTTTAGCAAAGGTAGCCTTAAAAGTATAAATTGATGCAAACAGAATGAAACAATTAAAAGCACAGCTGTGGCCTGCTCCTGCAGCATGAGAGTGGGAGGACAGAAACTAGATACTCCCCATTGCCACCACCATACATACATTATGTAAAACAAGTCTAGTTTTTGGGGGGGGGGGTATACTAAAGAATAATTTTACTAATTTTCATACCCCTCGAATCCTTAGGCTAGCCCTGTATATAGCAATGTGACAAGGCATGGGCACAAACTGGCTATATTTGAGGGGAGGTGGCAGAAAACTCTCCCCCCCGCTCAATGTATGCCTATGGCTAGTGTTTGATATTTTCAACCCTCTGAGTATACTCATTTATTACCACACCACTATTGCATGCAGAGCTTTCCAATCAGTGCCTCTGGAGCAGTGGTGGGAACCTGTGGCCCCTCAGGGTAATCCACTGGTGGGCCACAGGACAGTTTGTTTACATTGAACATCCGCAGGCACGGTCACCTGCAGCTCCCAGTGGCCGTGGTTCGCCGTTCCCAGCCAATGGGAGCTGTGGGAAGCGGTGCGAGCTGCACTGGTCGCTGCTTCCCACAGCTCCCATTGGCTGGGAATGGCAAGCTGCAGCCACTGGGACTTTTGGGCAGCCGTGCTTGCCGTCAGTGTAAACAAACTGTCTCACGGCCTGCCAGCGGATTACCCTGGCGGGCTGCAGGATGCCCACCACTTCTCTGAGTGTATATGGAGGACATACCAAATATTCCCCACAAATACATCCACCCCTCCACCAGGTACTTCCAGAAGTGCACAAAGAATGGCATCACTAATGTTGTATACAGTAGTAATAAGCCATTCCTGATTCTTCTTCTTCTTCTTCTTCTTCCCTTGCCTATACATCTAAGGACAGTATTTGTTTTCTTCGCCTCCACGTCACACAGAGAGCTTATGTTCAGCTGGTTCATAAGTCCTTTTCTGAATCAATAGGTTCCAACATACGGTCCTTTATCCTATACGTGTGACCTACACTCTTGGTTTCTAGATGCTGCAGCATCTAGCTAAAGTAAAATGCATATTGTTGAAGGGAGTCCACCCCACTATTGTAATTACAGATTTTGCATGGAAGCTTCACTGAGAAATGTGTGCACATTAATGGCTCTTCTCAAAATGCTCCTGAATTTAGGGAAATATTAGCCCTTTTTTCAAATGGGGAAACTGAGGCACAAAATCTAACTTGTCTAAGGTTACCTAGGAAGCCTAGGGCAGAACCAAACTCACAGTCCAGATCTCAAATACCAGTCTAGTATCTTAACCTTTTTTGTAAGCTTAAATATATGGATCTTAAATTTGTCTCTCACTTGGTTTTGTGGTTAAGAGGGAACTTGATTACAGACTATAAATACTTACATGGGGAGCAGATTTCTGATAGCAGAGGGCAGGGCTCTTTAATCTAGCAAACAAAGGCATAACAAGATCCAGTGGCTTGAAGGTGAAGATTGACAAATTCAGAATGGAAATAAAACACAATTTTTAAAGAGTAATTAATGAGGAATGTAGTAGCATATATCACTTGAAATCCTTAAGCCAGAATTTGATGTCTTTCTAAAACATATCCTGTAGGTCAACCAGAAGCTATGGGCTTGATGCAGGATTTGTTGGCTGAAATTCTATGACATGACGACTGGCAGATTAATGTAAATTAATGTAATGGTCTTTTCTGGTCTTTAAATCGCTAAAAGGGCCCTCTCAGCCCACCACCTAAGGGATCTGATGCCAACCCTACAACTACAAACTGCAGGAACATTTACTTACTACTGCCTGTGAGAAGCAGCTACCAAGCAGGCTGAACTGGAGAAGAAAGTGGTGAAAAGATTGATCAATATGGGAAGGGGAAGAGTGGAACTAGGGTTTGTTTGTTTATGGGAGAGGGAGAGTATCTTACCCAGGGAGTGTTTTGTGTATCAACAAGTGCAGTAGAATATTTTAAGAGAGCCCTTGTTTAAAAATGTTGCAAGCATATCCTAGGGCAGTGATTCTCAGCCAGGGGTACACGTACCCCTGGGGTACGCAGAGGTCTTCCAGGGGGTACATCAACTCATCTAGATATTTCCCTAGTTTTACAATAGGCTACATAAAAAGCACTAGCAAAGTCAGTACAAACTTAAATTTCACACAATGACTTGTTTATACTGCTCTATATACACTATACTCTGAAATGTAAACATTTTTATTCCAATTGATTTTTTAAGATTATATGGCAAAAATTATAAAGCAATTTTTCAGTTAACAGTATGCTGTGACACTTTTGTATTTTTATGTCTGATTTTGTAAGTAAGTAATTTTTAAGTGAAGTGAAACTTGGGAGTACACAAGACAAATCAGACTCCTGAAAGAGGTAAAGAAGGGAGTTTAATTTTTTCCCCCTTCCTCTTGAGTTTTGCCTCCATCTGCTGGACTACAGCAGCACTGCGTTCCTGATTCTCTACCTCCATCTAATAATAATAATTAATAATAATGACGGAGGCTCACTGTTCTCCATAATAGATAGCTTGAGTATGATAATGTATTTCACAAATGGCTGGAGACTTCAAATTAACTGGATGGTCAGTAACTGAAAACTGGTGACTTTTCCTATTAGGACAGATTAAGGATTCTGTGTGCGAAGTCTGCCTCCCTCCAGCTCCTTCACCAGGAATGTTAGTGTCGCCTGCTACTTACTCACACCACCACTGTTTTCCTTTATCAGTGGAGAAAACCAGGTTTGTCCATACCACAAACTCATCTGAGCAAGCAAATATCCAAATATGTGGAAGCCTTAGCAAAAAGTTCAGCCTACATTTATTTGCTACCAGCATTCTCAGCCTATATATCAGCATGATGGGATGATCCATATGAATGCAAAATAAAAAAATAAATAGTTATAACCTATTTAAGAATGATGCAATGAGCATATAGGGATGAGGGGAGTGGCACTATGTTAAAAATATTACCTATTTCTGCATCACTACAAGATTAAAGCACAAGATATGGTACTACTTGGTGTCTTTTACGGCCCACCAAATCACATGTGGAAACAGGATGACCAGCTCCTTAATCACCTATCTATAACAACTAACAAGTACTAAAAAAAAGCTCAGTAACCATAGGGGATTCCACGGGGTTCTCAGGCAGCCGGTACTAAAACAGCCTAAGAATTTTGAAAAGTTAGTGGTAGCTTTATATATATAAACATAATGGCCCTACTGGGTCAGACCAAAGGTCCATCTTGCCCAGTATCCTGTTTTCCGACAGCAGCCAGTGCCATTGCCCCAGAGGGAATGAACAGAACAGGTAATCATCAAGTGATCCATCCCCTGTCGCTCATTCCCAGCTTCTGGCAAACAGAGGCTAGGGACACCATTCCTGCCCATCCTGGCTAATAACCATTGATGGATCTATCCTCCATGAATGTATCTAGTTATTTTTTTAACCCTCTTGTGGTCTTGGCCTTCACAATATCCTCTGTCAAGGAGTTTCACAGGTTGACTGTGCGTTGTGTGAAGAAATACTTCCCTTTATTTGTTTTAAACCTGCTGCCTATTAATTTCATTTGGTGACGTGTGTGTGTGTGTGTGTGTGTGTAAATACACACACATAGTGGATTGAAAGGCCAGTTGCAAAAAGCTCAAAACAATTATGATACAAATCAGCTGGGTGAGAGAATTTAAAAAGAAAAATTTTATAATTGGAAATCATTTATTAATATTTTACTAAATGTCTCAAAACCCACACAAGAAAGAAGGCAGCATTGGTTACAAAAATAATCTGGCTTAGTGGGGAAGTGACAGCTGTGCACTCTCTCCGTCTAAAAAAAATGGAACAAAGGGAAAGCTGATAGTCATTAATATAAATTCAAAGCTAGGAATTGTAGAAAATGTATAAGGGAAGCAATAGCCAGCAGAGTTATAGACAATAAGGAGTATTTTAAAGTATATTAAGAACAGAAAGACTCCTAACAATAGTATTGGTCCATTACTAGATGAAAAATGGTAGAATTGTCAATAATGCACAAAAAGCAGAAGTGTTCAATAAATATTTGTTCTATATGTGTTGGAAAAAAATGATATAGCCATATCATAAAATGAGAATCACACATTTTCCATTCCAGCAGTAACTCAGGAGAATGTTAAACAGCAGCTACTAAAGCTAGACATTTTAAAATCATCAGATCTAACTTGTATCCAACAGTTTTAAAAGATCTGACTGATGAGTTTGCTGGACCATTAATGTTGATTTTCAGTAAGTCTGGGAGCGCTGGGGAAGTTCCAGAAGACTGAAAGAAAGCTCATGTTGTGCCAATATTTAAAAGGATAAACAGAATGCTTGGGTAATTATAGGCCTGTCAGCCTGACATTGCTTCCAGGTGAAATAATGATGCAGCAGATGCGGAAGTCGGTTAATAAAGACTTAAAGGAAAGTAATATAATTTAGGTCAATCAATAATGGATTATGGAAAATAGATCCTGTCAGATGAATTTAATATATATTTTTTACAAGATTACAATTTGGTTAATTTAGGAAATAGAGTTGCTGTAATATACTTAGACTTCTGTAAGGTACAGTAACTCCTCGCTTAACGTTGTAGTTATGTTCCAGAAAAATTTGACTTTAAGTGAAACAATGTTAAGTTAATCCAATTTCCCCATAAGAATTAATGTAAATGAAGGGGTTAGGTTCCAGGGAATTTTTTTTTCACCAGACACAAGACTATATATATACATACATACACACAAACAGAGTATAAGTTTTAAACAAACAATTAAATACTGGTACACAGTGATGATGATTGTGAAGCTTGGTTGAAGTGGAGGAGTCAGAGGGTGGGATATTTTCCAGGGAACACCTTACTGCTAAATGATCAACTAGCAATTGTCTGAGCCCTCAAGGGTTAACTCTCACAGTCTACAAGGCAGCAGGAATGGAGGGAGGGGAGAGAGCATCAGAGACAGACAGAGACACACACTGTGTGTGTGTGAGAGAGAGATGCGCATTTCACCTTGAAGTACACTGCCGTGTTAATTAGATCAGCTTGCTGAGACCACGGCGGCTGCTGCCAGCAAGTTCCCTCTGTCCTGAGCCCTGTCTTGTGTCCCCCCTGCTCTGTGGAAGATGGGGTAAGCAGGGTGCAGGAGCAGGGGGGAGGGGGACACCCTGACAGTCCTCCTCTTCCTCCCCCCGCCACAGCAAGCAGCAATCTTGGGGAGCAGCCCCAAGGCAGAGGTCAGGAGCAGCACATGCACTGGGGGGAGGGATATCTGCAATTGCTAGTCTGCTGGGCAGATGCTGCACAGGGAATTTAAGGGAGTGGGGAGCTGATAGGGGAGGTGCCGGTCCACCCTGGTTCCAAGCCCCCACCAGCTAGCTGCAATGGGCTGCTCTTCCTGCAAGCAGGCGGCTGCCAAACGACATTAGAAGGGAGCATTTCACAATTTTAAACAAGCATGTTCCCTAATTGATCAGCAACATAACAACATTAACCAGGACAACTTTAAGTGAGGAGTTACTGTAGTTGACTTGAATACCATGTCTAATTCTCATGCCCACAAACAAATTGGAGAGAATTCAGAGAAGAACCATGAGAATGATTAAAGCGCTGGAAAACATACTTCCTAGTGAAAAACTAAAAGAGATCAACCCATTTATCTTATGAAAGAGAAGGTGAAGGGGTGATGTGATACAATGTATAAATACCTATATAGTGAACAGAAATTTTATAAGAGCAGGCTCTTCAATCTAGCACAGAAAGGCATAACAAAAACCAACTACCGAAAGTTTAAGTTAGATATATTTGGTCTAGAAATTAGGCACAAATTTGTAACAGAATCATTAATCATTAGAACAACTTAGCAACATTTGTGGTGGAATCTCTATCACTGGAAATATTTAAATCAAGATTAGAAATTATTCTAAAAGATATGCTGTGATTCAAACAGAAATTAATTCAAGGAAGTCATATTGCCTGTGTTGTGTGGGAAGTCAGACTAGATGATCACAGTGGTCTCTTTTTGCCCTTATAATCTATTAATAAAAACAAAACTGTACATACTTTTCTAATATTATTTCTTCATGGAAACAATTGTTGTAGTTGCCACAGGGATATTAATTACAAATTAGAGGGTAGATGTCCATGAGAAAGTCTTTTTAAAATATGGCTATGAAAAAGTAAAAAATGATTGCATTTGCTTTAAATTGATCAGTGCTATAAGTTTCCTTCTCAAAACCTTAGCATGGCCAACACCGAGCATTGAAAAATCATGAGTCAGGCCCTCCAAAATCATTATATTAAAAACAAATAATAAATTTGGAATTTTTTATTTGTATTCTAGGGTTGAAACCTTATGTGACCCCTGGGTCACATTTTCAAGGTTTTCTTCACAACTATGAGGGCAGTCCTATCAGTTTTCATCCTCACAGAAACCTGAACACTTTCAAAATATTAGCTTGGGATCTAAAATTAATTACTTTTCTATATACTAAAAATAATGTAGTGAACAGAGACTCTGGATTATTACAACAATCTGTAACACACTAACCCCCCTTTTTTGTCCTATGACTCCAAAGATATGAACAGCCTACTCTGCTTTCTTTGAATGGCCCCTTACAATATGGGCTACCTACTTATGCAAAACAATGTGTTCCACCTTGCATTTAGCTGTGAAGTGATGCTGGGAATTTTTTTCCTCAGACCTGAAGAAGAGCTCTATGTAAGCTGCAGGGCCATAACCAGGGTAGGGTAAACTGGGCAGCCATCCAGGGCACAAATCTACGGGGGGAGAGAGGGGGGAAATTATGAAAAAAAACTGGAAGGGGGCACAAATATGCTTGCATGCCCCAGGCACTAAAATGCCTAGCTATGCCTCTGGTAAGCTTGAAAACTTGTCTCTCTCACCAGCCATGTCTACATTAGTGAGCTTACAGCAGCACAGCTGAACTGATGCAGAGAACTCTCCCATTGACATAATTAAACCACCTCCAATGACCGCCAATAGCTTTTTCAGCAGGAGAGCATCTCTGGATAACAAAGCTCTGTCCACACTGGTGTTTCTGTCAGTGTAACTTATCTTACAACATAAGTTATACTGACAAAGGTGCTAGTGTAGACATAGCCACCAACAGAAATTGGTCCACTAAACTATATTACTTCACCCACCTTGTCTCTCTAATTGTAAATGAGTAACACAGACACACATTCCCTGTCGGCCCACAGAGCTCCAGGGCTATGACAAAATGCCTAGAATGAGGTGAATGGTATCAGAGGGGTAGCCGTGTTAGTCTGGATCTGTAAAAGCAGCAAAGAATCCTGTGGCACCTTATAGACTAACAGACGTTTTGTAGCATGAGCTTTCGTGGGTGAATGCCCACTTAGTCGGATGCAAGTAGTGGAAATTTCCAGGGGCAGGTATATATATATATATATATATATATATATATATATATATATATATATATGCAAGCAAGAAGCAAGCTAGAGATAACGAGGTTAGTTCAATCAGGGAGGATGAGGCCCTGTTCTAGCAGTTGAGGTGTGAAAGCCAAGGGAGGAGAAACTGGTTCTGTAGTTGGCAAGCCATTCACAGTCTTTGTTTAATCCTGAGCTGATGGTGTCAGATTTGCAGATGAACTGAAGCTCAGCAGTTTCTCTTTGAAGTCTGGTCCTGAAGTTTTTTTGCTGCAGGATGGCCACCTTAAGATCTGCTATTGTGTGGCCAGGGAGGTTGAAGTGTTCTCCTACAAGTTTTTGTATATTGCCATTCCTAATATCTGATTTGTGTCCATTTATCCTTTTCTGTAGAGACTGTCCAGTTTGGCTGATGTACATAGCAGAGGGGCATTGCTGGCATATGATGGCGTATATTACATTGGTGGATGTGCAGGTGAATGAACCAGTGATGGTGTGGCTGATCTGGTTAGGTCCTGTGATGGTGTCGCTGGTGTTGATATGTGGGCAGAGTTGGCATCGAGGTTTGTTGCATGGATTGGTTCCTGAGCTAGAGTTACTATGGTGCGGTGTGCAGTTACTGGTTAGAATATGCTTCAGGTTGGCAGGTTGTCTGTGGGCGAGGACTGGCCTGCCTCCCAGGGTCTGTGAAAGTGTGGGATCATTGTCCAGGATGGGTTGTAGATCCCTGATGATGCGTGAATGAACACACAATGGGTGCGAGGGGACAAGGGAACAGTAAAAATGAGGGTGTTGGTATAAATCAGTAGTCACTGTAGTTACAGGTATGTATCACGTAAACCCACAACCCACTGCCAAGGAATCCTTACCCCTCCTTACCCACCCACTCAGTGCCAGGGGCCTTTCAGCCCCCTGCATATCTGGGTGCCACAGGCCCCTGTCCCTCCCATTTCTCATTAGTGCCACAGGCCCCCTCACTCGCCATTATCCCTGCCAAGGGCCCTTCACCCACTATATCCTAGTGCAGGGGCCCCTAAACTCCCATTTAACACCTCAGGACCCCCTCTCTCCCTCATTTCCCAGGAGCACCAGAGGCCCCTCATCCCCCCCTCCGCCATATATCAGTTCCAGGGGATCATCAACCGCTATATCCTCAGAGTGCCAGCAGCCCCTCACCCTCACACCGCCATCACAGTGCCAAGGGCCCTACCCCTCATAGCCCAGCCACAGGTCCCTTCCCGCACGCTTCCGGGGCCTGGCAGCCGCAGGAGACGTGACGTCACGTCGGACCCCACCCCTGAGTCTCTCTCCTCCCGCCGGTTGCCAGGGAGCCGCTGTTGCCATGGTGGGTGCGCGATGCGCATGCGTTAGCTGGCGGAAGTACCCGGATATAGCAGGAGGCGGTGCTACCGCCGCCATCTTTGCCAGGAGAACAGTGAGCTGGTAGTGGCTGAGCATCCCGGACTCATCAGCCTCCATCCACCCCGTGTAGTCCCCGTCGCCGCCCCGTCTCGTGGACATGGACGATCGGGAGGACCTTGTGTACCAAGCTAAGCTAGCTGAGCAGGCTGAGCGCTATGATGGTGAGAGCCGGGAGGACGGGCGGGCCGGGTAGTGCCGGGGGAAAGGGAGGGAGCGGCCACAAAATGGCGGCGGCTGGGCAGGGGGGCAGAGGCGGCGGAGGGGGGCACGAACAAAATGGCGACTGGGATTGCCCCGCGGGATTGGAGGGGCCAGGAGTAAGGGACTAGGGTGGACGGGCGGCCTAGTCCTGGTGGGTGGTGTCTCGGCTCGGTTGTGGCGGGGGTCGGCGGCGACAATAACGGGGAATAAAATGGTGGTTGGGAAGGGCGAGTCGGGGGGGTGGGGACCCGTCCCCTTCTCGGCTCGATGGAGCCCGACAAAGAGACCCTGTGTCCTTTCTTGTGCCGTCACTAGCGCGGGCAGAGGTGGTTCCTTTTACTGGAGCCCTGCTGAGCAGTGGGCCAAAGAGGGCCGGTTCGGAGTGGTTGAGTCCTGTGGAGTGGGGGCCAGGTCACTTCGTCGCAGTCAACGTCCAGGACACCCCTTCCCCCTCGTGATCGGGGTTTCTGGCCCTTGGTGGGCCCTTCTTTACCTTCATTCCTCCTTCCCAGACCTGGCCCTCGAAGGTGCCTCGCCCTTTTTTGCCCACCATAGTTTGACGATGTGCCTTTTTAGATTGATTTTTTGTTACCCTCTCTACTCCCCCCGGCATACGCTATGGAGTTTATTAAATACAGTGTACTTCTCCCTGCCTGAAGTAAATGTAAATCTTATTAGTTTGTCGCCTTATGCTTAAAATTACAGTATTTTAGGTGGGGAAAATTCCTAAGCCTTGTGTTTTTTTTTCTTTAAAGTTCATGGGCTGTGCTGATTTAAATATTTGTAAGGTGTTAAATATCTCTGAGCACTAAGGCTATTTTTCCTGAACCTACACTTAGGTAATATATGCTGTTGGCATCATTTGAAAAATCTGCTTGTCATGCTTGCTTTAAACCCTTGCCTCTCATTTAAAACTAAATTAATTTGTCACTTATGAGTAAAACAATCTGAATGTGAAAGTAGTGTAAACCTAAAGAATACAGGTTTTCTGATCAGTTGGCTCTGTTGCCTTAGTTGCTCAATTTTTGTCCTGTCACTTGAGAAAGCTATGATCAGGATCTTTCCTACTCTTACTGCTGTTCAGAAGGAGGGGCAGTAAAACTGACAAGCACTAGGTCAGGTTCTCTCTGGAGCTACTACTATTAGCAATACATGCAAGCACTGAAGGATATATTTGGGGTGACAGGTGAGGACACAAAATGGAGCCATAAGAAGTGATAAGTCAAGGAAATGTTTACCTTTTGGAATAGCCATGAGGCTTGGGGGAGTGCTAGAACAGTGGCTCTCAGGCAGGGCTCTGTGTATCCTTGGGGGTAGCAGAGGTCTTCCAGGGGCTAGATCAACTCATAGATACTTGCCTAGTTTTACAACAGGCGACATAAAAAGCACTAGCAAAGTCAGTGTAAACTAATATTTCATACACTGACTTGTTTATACTGCTCTATATGCTATACAGTGAAATGTAAATAAAATATTCAATTTGATTTATTATTGTGTGTAAAAATGAGAATGTAGGCAATTTCTCAGTAATCGTGTGCTGTGACACTTTTGTATTTTGATGTCTCAGTTTGTAAGCAAGTAATTTTTAAGTGAGGTGAAACTTGGCGGTTAGTGAGGCAGATCAGAATCCTGGAAGGGGTACAGAAATCTGGAAAGGTTGAGAGCCACTGTGCTAGAGTAATTCAGAATTAAGATATTTCTTCTTTCCAGTAGCTAGAGAAGGGTTAAAAAACATTGTCTACATAAGGCCTAGTTGACAATACTAGGTTACTTGATATATTGGCAAATCACAGTGTAGATGTAGCATATATCGACAAAAGCACTCTTTGCTGGTAACTAAATCAACACTAGGGCTTTTACTGGCAACACTAGGGTTTTTGCTAGGTATGTTAGGGGTGTGATTTTTTTTTATTTTATTTTTTTATTTTCCCTTTCATGATCCTAAACAATCTAGCTATGCTGGGAAAACTTGTGTAGCTCAGGCCAAATTTGGAGCCCCAAGCAGGGTCTGTGAACAGCACCCTGGTAGGTATTTCTCCATCCTTCTCGGTGGCTTTTTGAGGTATGCATCTCTGCATGGCATTTCCCTGGTGGTACATCTTTCCTCTTAGTGTCTGGTAACTTTTCAAATTCTGCTATAGGCATTTGCAGTGCAAAGTAACCAGCCCTCCTGACAATTAGAATATTAATTTGTAGGATTTGCCTTTTGGTGAGAAGATTCACTATCTACTTTTTGTGCTTCTGTGAATATCTGTTCAGGAAAAAGGAAGCAGAACTGGTTACTTCAAGAGGTGAAGGGTTACGCACGCAGTGGTATGACTGGTAATGAGATTTTTCTGTTAATCAGGCTTTGCTAGAATGCAACATTTGTAGAGTCCAAAGCAGTTTGTTGGAATGGCTTTGTAAAATAAATTAAAGGAACGATGTCAGGTTAAAATAATTGTTAGAAATGCATTTTTGTATCTGTGCTTACCTTGGCATATTCATTGCGTATGTTGAACACATGCACCTGCATTGCAATATCAAGTATTGTGGTGATATCAACAATGCAAAAAGATGATGAAATAAGTAGACAGTCTTTTTGATTTGTCATGAGGACAAATGCAATGACTTCTAAAATATTTAGATCTCTATAGCACTTTTTATCTATAGATGTTGAAATGTAAGTATCTTTTCAGTTTTACAGATGGGGAAACTGAGGCATAAGGATTTGAAAATGGTTTGTACAAGATCACACAGTAGATCAGTGTCAAAGTTGGGAAGAGACCCCAGGTTTCCTGACTCCCAAGTCTTGTGCCCTTTCTACTAAACCATGCTGTCCCCTGCTATTTTTATAAACTGCTTACCAAACAATGCATCTTGTAATGTAAATAGTAAAACACAACGTGGGCCAGTCCTTGCATACCTTGGATGCTCTCACTGGTCTAAAGCTGTTGCCTCAAAGTAAAGAATAACCTACTTGAAGTGACATTGTTTATACAAAACATTGTTTGGGAAACAACTTGTAAATGAGATCTGGCTGACTTAGCCACAATCAAGGTGGATTTATTAAAATCAGAAGTTGTAGTTTTTGTTAAATTTTAATTGTCATTGTAATAGACACACATCTTGTTCAGGCAATGAGATTGCTTTGTCTAACTTAATGCTGTTTCTTCATTTTACATATTAACTTTGTTTAGTTGTGTGTCAAACTGAAGCTTTATTGTGTTACACTAAGACCATTCTTAAATGTTCAATATTGGTTGAACATAAGTGTCCTGTGAAGATAATAAATATTTAAGAATATCACTGAAGCAAAGACCTTAGGAGGATTAAAAAATGAATGGAATATATGGGTAAGAACATCATACAGAGAGATAATAGCAAGAATTTAAAAAAAAAAGGAAGCAATATAAACTCTATTACTGTATAAACCAGCTAACCAAAGACTCAAAGTAATAGCAAAAATTTTTTTGGAGTATATTACAAGCAGGAAGCCTGCTAAACAACTAGTGGGGTCACTGGACAGTGGAGATGATAAAGGAGCACTCAAGGATAATAAGGCCATTGTGGAGAAACTAAATGAATTCTTTGCATCAGTCTTCATGGCTGAGGATGTGAGGGGATTCCCAAACCTGAGCCATCCCATTAGGTGACAAATCTGAGGAACTGTCCCCGATTGACATGTCCTTAGAGGGGCTTTTGAAACAAACTGATAAACAGTAATAAGTCAGCAGGACCAGATGCTATTCACCCAAGAGTTCTGAAGGCACTCAGATGTGAAATTGCAGAACTACTAACTGGTTTGTAACCAATCATTTAAATCAGCTTCTGTACCAAATGACTGTAGGATAGCTAATGTGATGCCAAATTTTTTAAAAGGGCTCCAGAAATGATCCTGGCAATTATAGGCCAGTAAGCCTGACTTGAGTGTTGGGCAAACTGGTTAAAACTAATGTTAAAAAATTATATAGTACACAGGGTAAGAAAAGACTGTACATCTGAGTATAGGGCTTAGATTATCCACAAATACAAAGCATGTTTTAAAAGTCATAAGATACATGTAGTGCATAATCAGCAATAACCCAAATTTAGGTGAATAAAATTAACAATACAGTTTAGATATTAGCATCCAAGTATTTGAGTACATCACTCATGAAAAGTTTATACAGAGATTTGGTTGTGGAAAGCAAAATATATCAATGAGTGAAGATTGTCCCTCAATAATTGAGAATTTAGGGTAGGTTGTCCATTTAAAAACCTTCCATCAGAACAGAATTATCAGACACACAGATGAACATAATTTCTTGAGGGTGAGTCAGCATGTTTTTTGTAAAGGAGAATCACCCTATCTGCTAGAATTGTTTGAGGGCATCAACAGGCATGTGGACAAGGGGGATCCAGTGGATATAGTGTGCTTAGATTTTCAGAAAGCCGTTGACAAGGTCCTTCACCAAAGACTCTTAAGCAAAGTAAGCTGTCATAGGATAGGAGGGAAGGTTCTCTCATGGATTGGTAACTGGTTAAAAGATAGGAAACAAAAGGTAGGAATAAATGGGTCAGTTTTCAGAATGGAGAGAAGTAAATAGTGCTGTCTCCCAGGAGTCTGTCCTGGGACCAGTCTTATTCAACGTATTCATAAATGATCTGGAAAAAGGGATAAACAGTGAGGTGGCAGAATTTGCAGATGTTACAAAACTACTCAAGATAGTTCAGTCCCAAGCAGACTGCGAAGAGTTACATAAGGATCTCACAAAACTGGGTGACTGGGCAACAAAATGACAGATGAAAATCAATGTTGATAAATGCAAAGTAATGCACGTTAGAAAACATCCCAACTATACATATAAAATGGTGGAGTCTAAATTAGCTGTTACCACTCAAAAAAGATCTTTGAGTTATTTTGGAGAGTTCCCTGAAAACATCTACTCAATGTGCAGCATCAGTCAAAAAAGCTAACAATATTGGGAATCATTAAAGGGATAGATAAGACAGAAAATCTCATATTGCCTCTATATAAATCCATGGTACGCCTACATCTTGAATACTGTGTGCAGATGTAGCTGCCCCATCTCAAAGAAAATATATTGGAATTGGAAAAGGTACAGAAAAGGGCAACAAAAATTATTAGAGGTATGGAACAGCTGCCATATGAGGACAGAGTAATAAGACTGACTTCAGCTTGGAAAAGAGATGACTAAGGGGGGATATGATAGAGGTTTATAAAATCATGATTGGTGTGGAGAAAGTCAATGAGGAAGTGTTGTTTACTCCTCGTAACATGTGAATTAGGGGGTCACCAAATGAAATTAATAGGCAGCAGGTTTAAAACAACCAAAAGGAAGTTCTTCGCAGAACACAGTCAAGCTGTGGAACTCTTTGCCAGAGGATGTTGTGAAGGCCAAAACTATAAGAGTTCAAAAAAGAACTAGATAAGTTCACGGAGTATAGGTCCATCAATGGCTATTAGCCAGGATGGGCAAGGGTGGTGTCGCTAGCCTCTGTTTGCCAGAAACTGGGAATGGGGGGTGGGGGTGGATCAATGCTGATGATTACCTGTTCTGTTCATTCCCTCTGGGGCACCTGATATTGGCCAGTGTTGAAGACATGATACTGGGCTAGATGAACCTTTGGTCTGACCCAGTATGGCCATACTTATGTTGTGTTCTTGATTCCTATTTAAGGGATGTCAGAAAAATAACTTTCCTTCTTCCCTAATTAGGCAACTGTACTTGTTCCCTAATTCCCTTTTCTGAGATGGCTAGATCAGAGGTTCTTAGCCTTTTTCTTTCTGAGGCCCCCCCCGACATGTTGTTAAGAACTCCACAGCCCACCTGTGCCACGACAACTTTTTTCTGCCTATAAAAGCTAGAGCTGGCGTTAGGAGGTAGCAAGCAGGACTGGCGCCCAGGACCCCACACCACAGGGGGCCTTGCAAAGCTAAATTGCTCAGGTTTCAATTTCAGCCCAAGGTGGCAAGGTTCAGGGCCCCGGGCTTCAGCCCCGCGTGGTGGGGCTTTGGCTTTCTTCCCTGGGCCCCAGCGAGTCTAACACTGGCCCTGCTTGACAGACCCCCTGAAATCTGCAGTCCCCCAGAGAGCCCCAGACTCTTGGTTGAGAACCACTGGACTAGATGAACTTCTAGTCTGATCTGGTATGGCAATTTTGGTGTTTTCTGTGTAAAATGGGCTAATGCCCTTTTCGGGTTAAGAGGTAACTTGATCTTGGTCTGTAAGTACCTACACGTGGAAAAGATTTCTGATAGTGTGCTCTTTAATCTAGCAAACAAAGACGTCATAATAAGATCCAGGAGCTTGAAACTAGACTAATTCAGACTAGAAATTAGGTGAAAATCTTGTAACAGTGAAAGGAATTAACCAAAGGAACAATGTGTGGAGGGTTGATTTGCTATCACTTGAAATCATTAAATCAATGTCTTTCTAAAAAATATGCTGTAGCTTACCCAGTAGTTATGGTGGTGATGCAGGATTCACTAGTGAGATTCTACAGCCTTTGTTATGCATGAACTCTGACTAGATGAAAATAATGATCCAGTCTGGCCTTAAAAATCGATTTGTATGTAAAGTTAGTCTACTCTGGAAGCATGTTTAGTTTGCATAGCCAAGTACTGTAATCTTAGGAAATGCCAGATTTACCGTTGCCTGTGCAAGCTTAAATCTGCCCCCTTCTGCATATGCATTATGATAAAATTGTTTAATTATGTGATCAGACTTTTTTTTTTCCACAGGATCGTTGCCTCATTCTCTTACAAGATGGATGGTGCTCAGGGAATAAGGCAGCTCTTCAGTATTTCCTTGAATCCTTGTTCAGTGGTTAGGCCAATACCTTATTCACAGCATCCAAATGCTACAGTGAAAATACAATTATTTATTTATTCGTGGCTAGTCTGTGATCCTCACAGATCTGAGCCTCACAAACATCAGTGAATATTTCTTCTCAACTCTCTTGCGAGATAGCAGAGTATTTATTCCCATTTAACAGGGTGGGACTTGAGCCACAGGGATACTTAAGGCCATAACTTGGTCTTTACTAATTTTGCATTCCTTGCTAATTATTTCCCAATTTGGGACACCTAGGACCTTATTTTTCAGAATAGTTAGCATCTTCATAGGACTTCATATATATAAAGCACCATACAGACATTAACTCATTATTACAAAACACTTGAAATGTATGTGAGTAAATGTTGTATCTATTTTATGGATTGAGAAACTGTGATGGAGAGGCAAAGTAACTTGTCCAGGACCATATACTGAATCAGCAGAGGGGTGGGGTTAGGAGGCAGGACCACCCCCCTACCTGATACCCCTGTGGACATTTCTTCAGTCTTACTGCCAGAGCTGGGCATATTGAGTTTTCATTGCTTTCATAATCAGTAGTGAATATGCAAACTTTCTGTTGAGGTGTCTTGTCCATTATCACATAGGAAGTCTGGCAGAAGTAGGGATAGAACCAAATTCACCCAGGTGGCTGTTTTTAATTTCTGCTTGTTCTTTACATTTGACACTAAGGTACTTAGGTGTATTTGCTGTTAACAATGGGGAAAAATACAAAATATTGACAAAAAAAATCCTCAATATTGTAAACTAAAATGAAAGTTATATATTTTGGGTTCAGAAATATAAGAAGACTTGACCTGACACAATAATGGGGGGAGGGGACCCCAGAAAAAACTGTGTCTCGAGAAACAGTTTATTAATTTTAAATATTTCAGTTGTTAATAGAAAGGATTTTGAAGGGCTGCAATAACATCATTTTAAAAATTACCCTAATTTTTTCCTTATTAATTCTGAGAGAATATTTCATAAATTGCTTTGCAATTTTTCCCCAAAATTTCCAACTTTTCCATAGTGGGTCTTGGGGGAGGGGCGGGGGGCAGGGGAGGTGTATTTTTTTTCAGAACCCTCACAACTGTAGTAGGGCTGCAGCTGAACCATTCACGTTTGCTATTAATGTAATAGATTTGTACCTTTTTGAATTTGCAGAATTCATTGACTGTCTAAAAGAATTTTTTCTTTAGTTTCGGGGGCGGTCTAGATTTTGTCTGCTGTAACCTGTTAGGGAATAAGTAATTTCTTCCAGCTGCTGAGCTATGGGATATTCTGATGTGGGACTCTCCCTCATTCTCTCCTTTTGAAGCTGTTACTCTTTGTGTAGAGTCCTTGGAGTGGTGGGGGACTAGATTCTGGGTCTCTGACCCTCTGAAGTGGGTTCCCTAACCACCAGGCAGTAGAATAATTCTCTCTCTGGCCTAGTGACTTTTCAGATATTTAACCCAAGTGGAACAGCTTCAACAGGACATATAGTCATCTCCTCCCTGCCCCCCTTGCCTAACTAGAAGTTCTTAGGAAAATCTGGTAGTTTTAGAGCCCCGGGAGTTGAGGGATTCTGGTTATGCCAACTTGGGTTCACCCATGTACATTTCTCAGTTTTTTAGCCACTTTGAAGAAAATAATTCTTCTGTTTTTCCCTGAGCCCAGACTATTTGTATCAGCTATAAAGATCAGGTTTTTTACCCGGACCAGAATTGCTTAATCTGATTGTCAGGTTGCTAGATCGTTAAATCTTTGTATTTCTCTTGGTAAGACGCATCTATATTTGTAAAATCACAGAAACGTCCCACTAGGTGGCTGGTTGTTTAAGCAGTATTAATAGTTTTTTAAGGTTTTGGAGAGCCTAAAGAAATGATGTCTCTCTCTTGTCCCTCTCCCCTCCTCCTCTGCATTTGAGATTCAAAGGATGTGCTTGGAGTTAGGAACTAAAGGAAGTTTGGGGCTTGGTGACTCTTATACCCTTTGTACAAGTTTCCAAAGAAGGGTTTGATCTCTTACCAGAATGTTGGTAATTCAGGTAATCCAGGTTTGATTTATCCTCAACAGAATCAAAACAGCTGGATATAATGGGGCACACGGCCTAGTCCTCTGCATACCAGACTCGGAATGTGCCCAATTACTGAGTTCTCATGAACCTTTTAACTTTTGTGGATAAAGGCTGTTTCCTGGGCCATACTCATTCTGGGGGGAGAATGGGGAAGAAAGTTAGTGAATCCTTCTTGGAGTAGGTTAGAAGGTGGTGTCAGGGCATATGCTGGGTGCATCTTATAAAGGACCAAACTGTATCCAGCTCCTTTGCTTTGGCCATGGCTTTTATGAAGACCCATTTGGGTTAGGAATTTGGATTTGTCCTTCATGGCCCATGCAAAGGCTTGTGATCTCCCTTTCAAGGCTTTTCAGGCCTCTTCAGTCCAAAGATGGATGGGTTCCTGAGGAAACTGAAAACAGAGTAAAGTTAAGTTGTTGTTTTTTTATAGCAGTTATTCACAGAAGCACATTATGAAAATCAGTGTCTCCTCTGTCAGAGAACAAAATTCATAATTCCCTTTAGTGGTCTCAGTGTCAGGCAGAGCTGCATCCAGGCAACAGATTTGAAGGTAAGAGAACCTGCATCATGATTTATAAAAACCAGTTCTTTCTGTTTAATTTGTCCCAACTTATTTTGCCATGACATGTCATTTCTTATGCCTGGTCCTGGAAATCTGGACGGGGGGGAGGAGGATCATTTGTGGGACAGGTTCAATGTTAAGACCCTATTCACTTTTCACCTAACTGTGCTAAAAAGCACTATAGTTGATCCCATTGGAAAAGTACAGGCCACCATTAGTGGCTGATAAAACCTTTAGTGTCATGTCAGTTATTCGTCATGTGGAATCAACTCTGCCTGTAAGTTTATTTCTCACAACTGGTAAATGTGACGTCATGCTCAAGAACAGACAGGGACCTGCATTGTGTATTGAATGCCATTCTTTTGAATTGGAGGAAAGATCTCTCCTATATGCCTTTGTCAGTTTCTTTTGGCCCCCTAAGACTCCGAAGAAAATTTGCTAGGACAGAACCAAGTTGATGCTGATCATGCTAACCTGGGGATAGCAGGCTTGACTGTCAGTGTTGATACCTAATCATAGATAAAGTGCAGCAAATGGGTGACAATACCATATCAGTGAACAGCTGACAAATCTTATTGCAAGTTGGCTGAAGTGTTGTAAAGCGCAGGAGCCCCGCAACAGTCGCAGGTATGTGCACTAGACAAGGTTGTAAAAAAGTTTCACCTAACATTTCTCTAGTTCCTTCCATCTGAGGATCTTAAAAGCCATATTTTAAAAATTAAAGTTTCATCACGCTTATGGGGTGTCACGTAGCATTTCCATTTTACAGATAAGGAAACTGAGACACAACAATGTTAGCTAACTTTGCCCAAGATCGCACAGCAAGTTTATGGTAGAGCTGGGATTAGGATGCAGGGCTGAACCCCAGTAGTGGTCTCTGTCCACAAGACCCAGTGTTTTGGAGGGCAGAATGCCTTGCATAGTTATGTACCTATAGTGGTCAGAAATACTAAGGCATATTGGATGATTCTACTTAGAAGTGAATATAGAAATATTTTAGGATGCCTTTTTTACAAGCTTAGAAATCAACTGTTTGGTCAGAGTTAAAGCCACTCTTTAATCAAAAGCAAAATAATTTATGGAACCTATCTCTCACACAAGCTACAAAAACTACATATTATAATCATAGTTTCGTAATACTGCCACTAGTTAAGGTTGTCAAATGTTTGTTTGAAGACCCTGTTTGTAGTTTATAAATTTGCTGAATTTCAGCTCTTTGGGCCAGAATGTTCCATACTATATGATGTTTCAACAAAACGGTTAAGCTATTTCTGAGAAAGGGGTCACAGAAAAATATATTTTTCCTATGTTAAATTCTTACAGTGGATTAATTTAAAAGCACAAGTCCCTCCATACTTTCAGGTAGGGATTTGAAGTTTGACGGGGGTCACCTTACTGCTAGGAAAACGCCTTTGCTATCCAGGTGACAATCTGCCCAAATTTGGTTAAATTGTAAGCCTCTGAAAATCTCAGTGCACACATCCTTAGCAGAGGTTTGTTCTGGACTGGTAGCATTAATCTCCAAGGATTCTGTCTGCACTGAGCATGTGCCATACCAACACAATTTCTGCATGCAGACTGGACTGAACATTCATCATCCTTATGGTGCATCTGAGCATGTTCCAGCTTGGGGCTGCTCTGGTAACTGACCAGAAGGAGACAATGCTGCTATGGTTTGTGCTCCCCTAGCTGGTGACAGGTTGGCATGGAGAATGAGTAGATAGTCTGACTTGCTTGATTGTAGAAAGGTGAGGTGGGGAGGGTAACACTGGGGCAGGCTGCTGGTGGTGGCAATGGGAGCAGGGGTATGGAGACAGGATGGAACAGGCTGGGGATGCATCTGCAGGAGACAGCAGAAGTCTAGCCACTAGAATACACTTCCCTGCAGAACCTAGATTTAGAACCCAGGACTCTTGAGTTCCAACAGTCCTTTGCTGTTGGCAGATAGCTGTGAAAGCCAGTGGCAAAGTCTCTTATCCCCCTCCTAGGATTTATGTTTATGCTGCAGATAGACACCTCTGGCTGGCCTGTGGCACCTGGCTCAGGCTAAGGGGCTGTTTAATTGTGGTGTAGATGTTTGTGTTTGGGCTAGAGCCTGGGCTCTAGGACTCAGCGAGGTGGGAGGGTCCCAGAACTCAGCCTGAACCTTGAGGTCTAAACTACAATTAAACAACCCCTTGGCCCAAGCCCCGTGATCCCCAGTCTGTACGGGCCAGCGGCAGGTGTTTAATTGCAGTGTAGACATAACCGTAGTGACTGAAGTCCACATACAAGATAAGTCTGTTCCTGTTATCAGTTACCCTGTTAACTGTCTGGGCTGTGGTTCTAAAAGGTACCAACCATGGTGTAGGCTTGCATGGGAATCAGTGTGGTTCCATGTGATGGAATTTGTTTTGCCTTTTTTTAAAAGTAGGAAATTCTATTTACCCTCCTCCCCCAATTTTAAAATATCTTTGATTGCAAAGTCAAGCAATCAAAAGCTAGAAAATGTCAGAAAGATTTCTGTGCAACCTTAATTTGGCCCTTTTGTGCATAAGTGTTGTAGTGCAGTAGTTAATTTATGATTACATTCTATTTTTCCACGGAATCCTTTCTCATTAAGTGCACAGGTGGATGGTGCTCAGGGAACGAATCAGGGTTATATAGTGAATGAGGCTGTTTGTGGAACCTCTTGTGATTATTGAGCCTACAAATTTACCATAATTGTAAACTCAATTGTAAAAATTGTATGTGCAAGTTCATAAGTTGCTACAATAACCTGTAATAATAAATATTGATGGAAAATGTCTCGTTGCTTTCAACAATGCATGTTATAAACTGGTGCAAGAAAACCAGACAGACTAAATTAGTTAATAGAAAAAGGCCATGTTGATAAAATTCAAGGATTATGTTGAAATCATGTTTGGTAAAAACAGAATATGTGGAACCAAAAATTAATTAACCAAAATTGGTGTCAGATATTAGACCTAACTGATGGACAAAATAATGAGGGGACGAGCTATTCTATCCATCACTCCTTTGTTGGGTTTTTAAAGAGAGATTTTGGGGGGAAAGGCAGAAGGGTGAGAACAGATGAAGACTACTGAAGTGAGCTTCATCATGGCTGCCACCTCCACCATCTCCTGGACTTTTTTTTGTCCTAATCCTAAGTGATGTCCTGACCAGACTGGACCCCAGAGAGGAATCCAGATGACTTTGCTACCCCCTACCAGCTCCAGCTGAATCCCAAACACCACCTGAGATGAAATGGGATTGGACTTTAAAATTAGCAGCAACTCCAGCTCATCTCAGCTAACTTTTTTTCCACAAAAGGACAGTTATTACCATCTTGTTACTATCTAAGGCAGGGGTCGGCTACCTTTCAGAAGTGGTGTGCCGAGTCTTCATTTATTCACGCCTAATTTAAGGTTTCGCATGCCAGTAGTACATTTTAACGTTTTTAGAAGGTCTCTTTCTATAAGTCTATATTATATAACTAAACTATTGTTGTATGTAAAGTAAACAAGGTTTTCAAAATGTTCAAGAAGCTTCATTTAAAATTAAATCTAAAATGCTGATCTTATGCCACCAGCCTGCTCAGCTCGCTGCCAGCCTGGTGTTCTGTTCACCTAGGCCGGCTGGCGCAGGGCCGGCGGCCGGGACGCCTGACCTGGGGGTGTATGTGTAGGGCAGAAGGCTGGGGGTATGTGGGAGTTCAGAAGTCAGAGCAGGGGGCTATGGGGAGTGCAGGGCAGAAGGCTGTGGGGTGGGTTCAGGGGTCAGGGCAGAAGGCTGTGTGTGTGAGGGGGGTTCAGGGGTCAGGACAGAGGGCAGTGGAGGTGGGGGGGATTCAGGGGTGTGTGGGGGGGGTTCAAGGGTCAGGGCAGAGGGCTGGGGGTGTGAGGGGTGCAGGGCAAAAGGCCGGGGGTGTGGTGGGTTTCGGGGTCAGGGCAGAGGGATGGGTGTGTGTGGGGGTCAGGGCGGTGGAGGTGTGGGGGGTGTAGGGCTGTGTGTTGGGGGGGTGTAGGGAAGAAGGCTGTGTGGGGGGGGTCGGGTCAGGGCAGAGGGCTGGGGGGATGTGTGTGGGGGAGGGGGTCAGGGCAGAGGGCTGGGGTGTTTGGCTTGTGGGGGTGCTTCCAGCCCCCTGCCCTGAGCGGCTCATGGCAGGGGGCTGGAAGGGATATGCCCTGTTTTACCCCCTTCCCCAAGGCCCTGTCCCTACCTCTTTTCTGCCTCTATGGAGCAGCGAGCATGCTGCCACTCTTCCTCCTCCCCCTCGCAAGGGCCATCAGCTGATTGGCACAGAGCAGGAGAGGAGGAGGGGCAGGAAAGCAGCACCCTGGGGAAGAAGTGAGGGAGGGGGGAAGCTTGGCTGCTGCAGGACCAAGCTTCTGCCTCCTGCCCCCACAGGGGAGAGCGGTGGGCAGGACCATGGCAGGCAGCAGCGTGCCACTCAAAATCGGCTTGCATGCCTTGTTTGGCATGTGTGCTGTAGGTTGCCAACCCCTGATTTAAGGCTATGTCTACACTGGCACTTTTGTTGCTTGGGGTGTGGGGGGAAAAAAGACACACCTGAACGACAAAACTTTAGCGACGAAAAGCATTGGTGTGGACACTGCTTCATTGTCCACACCAATTCAATTCAATTCAATTTTCAATTGTCCGGAGCCATGCTCCCATTGACAAAGCTACTGCCCCTCGTTGGGGCAGGCAAACGGAAAAAACGTTCTCTCCGATAGCCAGGAACTGTTTATCACCCTGGAGACATTACCCTCCAAACCCAGGCTCCTGGACCTCGAAGGTGGAGAAGGCCCCTCTGGTGAGTGTACCTTTGTAAATATAATACATGGTTTAAAAGCAAGCATGTTTAATGATTAATTTGCCCTGAAGACTTGGGATGAATTCTCAGCCAGTAAAGCTACTGGAATGCAGTCAGGCAACATCCGTTTATCTCTCTCTGTGATCCTCAGGAGAGTGGTATCATTCACGGTCACCTGGTGGAAATAGGGGAATATTATTAAGGAGACATTCAGAAGTGGCCGTGCCTGCTGGGCTGTGTGCCCGTGGCTGAAAAGAAATAATTCCCGCTGTTAGCCATACGGGGGGTGGGGGGTGGTGGTGGTGGTGTGCTGCATGTTAACCTGAAAACCGTATCCCCTCCTTTAAATGGCCAACCCATTTTAAATGGTCAACCCAACTCTCCCTTTTTTCCTCCTGCAGTTGCAAATGTTTCAATGCTACCACTATCATCTCCGTCCCAAAGGGTAGCGCAGATGAGAAGGCGAAAAAAATGCACTCGCGATGAAATGTTCTCTGAGCTCATGCAGTCCTCCCGCACTGAAAGAGCTCAGTAGATGTGTGGCGGCAAACAATATCGGAGTCCAGGGAAACACAAAATGAACGCGAGGACAGGAGGCGGGATCAAGAGGAGCGGTGGCAGCAGCGTGATGAGAGGAGGCAGGAGGCAATGCTGAGGCTACTGGAGGATCAAACTGATGCACTCCATTGTATTTTGAGGTGCAGGAAAGGCAGCAGGAGCACAGACCGCCGCTGCAGCGCCTGTGTAACTAACCACCCTCCTCCCCAAGTTCCATGGCCTCCTCACCCAGATGCCCAAGAACGTGGTGGGGGGGAGGCCTCCGGCCACCCAACCACTCCACCCCAGAGGACTGCCCAAGCAACAGAAAGCTGGCATTCAATAAGTTTTTGAAGTGCAGTGTGGCCTTGTCCTTTCCTCCTCCCCTCTTCCGCCACCCCACCCGGTGCTTCCCTCCTCTCTGACCCCTCCCAGGCTACCTTGGCAGTTATCCCCCCATTTGTGTGACGAATTAATAAAGAATCCATGAATTTGAAACAATGACTTTATTACCTCTACAAGCGGAGATCAAATTGGGGAGGGGAGGGCGGTTGGCTTACAGGGAAGTAGAGTGAACCAAGGGGGCGGGTTTTCATCAAGGAGAAACAAACAGAACTTTCACACTGTAGCCTGGCCAGTCATGCAACTGGCTTTCAAAGCTTCTGTGATGTGCAGCGCGCCCTGCTGTCCTCTTCTAACCGCCCTGGTGTCTGGCTGCGTGTAATCAGCGGCCAGGTGATTTGCCTCAACCCCCCCCCCCCCCCCACCATAAAGGTCTCCCCCTTGCTCTCTCAGCTATTGTGGAGCACACAGCAAGCAGTAATGGTTTTGCTGAGGTCTAACGGAGTCAGTAAACTGCGTCAGCATCCCTTTAAACATCCAAATGCACGTTCTACCACCATTCTGCCCTTGCTTAGCCTATAGTTGAACAGCTCCTGACTACTCTCCAGGGTGCCTGTGTAGGGCTTCATGAGCCATGGCATTAAGGGGTAGGCTGGGTCCCCAAGGATACCTATAGGCATTTCAACATCCCCAACAGTTATTTTCTGGTCTGGAAAGTAAGTCCCTTGCTGTAGCGGTTCACACAGACCAGAGTTCCTAAAGATGTGAGCGTCCTGTACCTTTCCCGGCCATCCCACGTTGATGTTGGTGAAACGTCCCTTGTGACCTACCAGTGCTTGCAGCACCATTGAAAAGTACCCCTTTTGTTGTCCGGTCCCAAGATAGGGATATGCATTCCATCTCTCATCCCACCACAGTTAGGGAATCTAATTGCAGCAAAACCATCCACTATGACCTGCACATTTCCCAGAGTCACTACCCTTGATAGCAGCAGCTCAGTGATCACGTTGGCTATTTGGATCACAGCAGCCCCCATAGTAGATTTTCCCCCTCCAAATTGATTCCCAACTGACCGGTAGCTGTCTGGTGTTGCAGGCTTCCAGAGGGCTATCGCCACTCATTTGTGAACTGAGGGCTGCTCTCATCTTGGTATTCTTGCGCTTCAGGGAGGGGGAAAGCAAGTCACAAAGTTCCATGAAAGTGTCCTTACACATGCGAAAGTTTCGCAGCCACTGGGAATCCTCCCAGACCCGCAACACTATGCGGTCCCACCAGTCTGTGCTTGTTTCTCGGGCCCAGAATCGGTGTTCCACGGCATGAATCTGCCCCGTTACCACCATGATGTCCAAATTGCCAAGGCCTGTGCTTTGAGAGAAGTTTGTGTCCGTGTCCTTATCACTCTCGTCACTGTGCTGCTGTTGCTGCCTTACCTGCTTTTGCAGGTTCTGGTGCTGCATATACTGCGGGATAATGTGTGAGGTGTTTACAGTGCTCATAACTGCCGCGGTGATCTGAGCGGGCTCCATGCTTGCCATGGTATGGCGTCTGCAGGAGAGCAGAGTGGCAACAAAAGTGTGATGATGGTTTGCAGCCCTATTGTACCGTCTGCTGCCAGCAGCACCCAGGACACAACTGCGGCTGAGCTGGGTGGGCTGCATGTTTGCCATGGTATGGCATCTGTGCGGGGGAAAAAGGCGCGAAATGATTGTCTGCCGTTACTCTCACGGAGGGAGGCGCGACTGACATGTACTGAAAACCATCCATGACAATGTTTTTGCCCCATCAGGCAGCGGGAGCTCAACCCAGAATTCCAATGGGTGGCGGGAACTGTGGGATAGCTACCCACAGTGCAACGCTCTGAAAGTTGACGCTAGCCTCAGTATTGTGGACGCACTCGGCTGACTTAATGTGCTTAGTGGGGACGCACAGAATCGACTGTATAAAATCGCTTCCTAAAAAATTGACTTCTATAAATTTGACCTAATTTCGTAGTGTAGACATACTCTGTGGTATTAAGCAGGCTGAGGTCTCTGTATATCAGCTGTTCTCAAACTATGGGGAGGGCCTCCCAAGGGAGGTGCAAACTTTGTGCTTTTTTAAGAGCTCTGGGTGTCTGGGGCTCATGCGGAAGGGACGTGCACATGTGTTAGGTTGGGATAAAGAGGACAGCTGGAGCACTGCCACCTAGGCGTGGGTGTCTCCCCCCTCTCCCTCCATCCGGCACTGGAAAGTAGCAGGGCTCCAGCTGTCAGCCCTGAGATGGCCGTAGTAGTGCAGAAGTAAAAGTGGCAATAGGACGCCAAGTCTGCTGCAAAACTTGATATTGATCAATATCACTTTTAACATTGCCACCCTTCTATTCTAGAGCTGGGTGCTGGTATATGTACCGGCAGTTGGCGGTGTAAACTACTACAGACACAAAAGGCAATCCCAATCAAAAAGGAGGGGGGCGGGGGGATAGCTCAGTGGTTTGAGCATTGGCCTGCTAAACCCAGGGTTGAGTTCAGTCCTTGAGGGGGCCACTTAGGGAGCTGGGGCAAAAATCAGTACTTGGTCCTGCTAGTGAAGGCAGGGGGCTGGACTCAATGACCTTTCAAGGTCCCTTCCAGTTCTAGGAGATAGGTATATCTCCTATTATTATTATTATTATACGAGTTTGAGAACTACAGCTGACCCAACCTCATTTATTGCAGAAATTGGAAGTTGTTCAAAAATAACTAGGCACTAGATGTTTCAAGTTGGGCAGCCAAAATTAGTGGATGCGTGGCAACCTCAGCCTTCTCTTGGCTACTCATCTGTAAAACTGGGATAATATCCTCTTGTCTAAGGAGTGTTGTAAAGATAAATTCACATATTTTTAAAGCATTCACACTCCAAAATGAGCATCATAGGAAAATCCATATTTCTGTATTGTATTCTGTGTAGGGTTTAAATGGTGGAAAGCATGTAGCCATACAATGAATGACAAGGCTACAAAGAAATATTGAATAACTAGCTGTCCAGTGGACACTGTACATTCCATGCACTGAATGAGGTAGGTGTTCTGTGGAAAAAATACTATGTGATCCTGTAATAACTAGATCCTAATACGTACAAACAGGAAGAATATGGTTGCATAGACATTAGTTTTGGCATGTCCTAACTTTTGAGGGTTTGAATTTGAAGCTTTAACATTATAAGAGAATGTTTTAATTAATTTTAATATTTATATTGTACAAGTGCTCAGGCATCAATGAGGATCATGGCACTATACGAAGAGGTGGACCTGATCCCTGCCCAGAAGATTTCAGTGGTTTAATGTGGTCTAGTGTTACCGTGGGAATTTGTCTAATATTTTTAGAGTTGCTTGTCTTAAGTTCGCAGCTGTCAGCTGAAAGATGAGGAATCACAGGTGGAGGGGTAGGACTGAGTCCAGTTTGTTAAAAATGATCAGTGCATAATTCTAAAAATTTAATCTTTTACTGAATGGCCTGAAAATCTTGGTTGTGAGAAGGAATAAAGTAAATAAGCAACTCAGAAGTCTGTGGGGAATCTCTATTTAATATGCCTAATTTAGTAACCTTTTCCTCCCAGAAATGGTTGAATCAATGAAGAAAGTGGCTGGAATGGATGTGGAGTTGACAGTGGAAGAAAGAAACCTTCTATCTGTTGCATATAAAAATGTGATTGGAGCTAGAAGAGCTTCATGGAGAATAATCAGCAGCATTGAACAGAAAGAAGAAAACAAAGGTGGAGAAGATAAACTAAAAATGATTCGGGAATATCGGCAAATGGTAAGATCTAGTTAGTGAGATAATTATGTACTTGAATTAGAAAATTTTCTTCTGCTAAGGCAAAATACCATTTGACTGTCTGGCCTTGAGGGCTAATGAATCCTCGTTGAGTTCCAGTGGGTTCCCGGGGAGAATACTCGGCTGACAAAAACATTTTACTGATGGTTTAATCAAATGCATGTTGTCTTGCTCCCTCAATATTGTGATGCCTAAACACCCTCTTCCTCCTCCAAATTGCTGTGATATACAGGTGACACATGACAGAAGCAGAAGAGAAGACTGTTTAGAGTACTCTTGTCAGATGTTGTGTTCCAAATTGTGGATCTGTTTCAGTTAGCTTTCTTGAGGTCTTCTGCTGTTGGTGTGCTGTAAACAAAGCAGAATTGTGATGACTCGCTAATCCAGTTGATTTGCACCTGGTGACAGTGAAGTGGTGGTTTTTTTTTTCCTGTGACTTTTCCAATTATTTCCTAGATACAATTGCTTTAAGGATATTCTTGTCTCTGTGAATTTGAATTTTCTTCTCTGGGAGAAAGTTTTTCTACATGAATTTCAGTCTGACACTTAGAGGAGCTTTAGACTTGGTGGGGTAGTTTATTGACTACTAGTGGGGAAATGTTGAGGCCATTTTAGTAATTTGGCATTGCAACGCAAGGGAAAGCAAGGTACTGGTTTGATCAGGTCTTGTACAGCGAAAGTTGTCAACTGTGGTGTTTGATCTGCTGGGTTTAATGAGACATTCTGGTTCTCCTAGTCTCTCTTGTATTTAATACTGTAGGTGTCTGTTCTGCAATTGTATGAATTGACAAGGGCCGCTCTTGGGTGACTCTTCTGTCTGAAAGGTCCTAGACAATAGTGCCAGGCTTAGCTTATCTACTTTGAAGACACTTGCATGTGAGGTTCCACAGCGTGCCGTTTTGTCCAGCATATATTTAGAGCTGTTGATGGCATGGCATTATGTACATAAGAACATAACATAAGAACGGCCGTACCGGGTCAGACCAAAGGTCCATCTAGCCCAGTATCTGTCTACCGACAGTGGCCAATGCCAGGTGCCCCAGAGGGAGTGAACCTAACTGGCAATGATCAAGTGATCTCTCTCCTGCCATCCATCTCCATCCTCTGACGAACAGAGGCTAGGGACCCCATTCTTACCCATCCTAGCTAATAGCCATTTATGGACTTAGCCACCATGAATTTATCCAGTTCCCTTTTAAACATTGTTATAGTCCTAGCCGTCACAACCTCCTCAGGTAAGGAGTTCCACAAGTTGATTGTGCGCTGCGTGAAGAAGAACTTCCTTTTATTTGTTTTAAACCTGCTGCCTATTAATTTCATTTGGTCACCCCTAGTTCTTGTATTATGGGAATAAGTAAATAACTTTTCCTTATCTACTTTCTCCACATCACTCATGATTTTATATACCTCTATCATATCCCCCCTTAGTCTCCTCCAAGCTGAAAAGTCCTAGCCTAGCCTAGGCTCAACTACCAGCTCCACCCTTTTCCTGGTCTCTCCATGCCTCCCGTTTGGGCTGGAAGGGAGTATTGGGTGGAGGGAGGGAAATTAGTGCTGAGTGGTTGTGAAGAATGCGTTTACCAGCTAGATGCAGCAAGGGAGTTGTGAGGGGAGCCCCAAAGGCCATATGCCACATTGGAGCCCCATGTAACTAAATAGGTATAGAAACTGATTTAAATGAAACTGCAACTTTCTTTTGTAGATAAATTCTCAGAATGCCTTTCAAAAGAGTTCCTGAACAAACAGTAGCTTGCAGTGAGTGATGTGGACTGTTTGTAAGCAAAGTTACTACAACCACTGAAGTGAAATAACCTTTGAAATATTGGGTTTCTAAACTGGTTCTTGATACCATTGAATGACTGGGACCAGTGTCATTTCAGCGATGTAATTTTTATGAAGATCAGTGTTTTTTCCATAACTTTGTATTTAATTTTTTTTAAAAAAATGCAATTTTTAAGGCAGCACATTTAGGAGGGACTGCATCTCAGGAACTCCCTTGACCAAATGACCTTGAAGTCTAACACTTCCTGTGAATTCAGAGTGCTCTGAAATGTTGCCTTTTATTTGAAATTTTTGCTGCTGCCTCTCTTCTATTCCATGCGAGCTCCTAAATGTGTACTAAATTTTGTTACTTAGGCCTGGTCCACACTGGGGGGCAGTGTCGAGGTAAGATACGCAACTTCAGCTACGGGAATACCGTAGCTGAAGTTGCGTAAGTATCTTATCTTGACTTACCTCCCGTCCTCACCGCTCGGGATCGACGTCCGCAGCTCCCCCGTCGACTCCGCTACCGCCACTCGCTCCGGTGGAGTTCCGGAGTCGACGGGAGCGCGTTCGGGGATCGATATATCGTGTCTAGATGAGACGCGATATATCGATCCCCGCAAAATCGATCGCTACCTGCCGATTTGGCGGGTAGTCTGGATGTACCCTAAGATCAGCATGCGTGTTACTTTGGATCTTCTTTATGGATCTGTAAACTTTATTATTCTGCTTTTGAAGCTGGATCTTGGTGTGGGATACCAGATGAGCTTAGGAGCTGTCCAGTGATGAATTTGTAGCTGCCATTCAGTGTGTTCCCAATTGTGGTCAAAACAGTTTAAAAAAAAAAAAAAAAACAACAAAAAAACGTGCTATAGGGTTTGCCAAGTGGGTCCCAAGTGACCCAAATTTGCTCCACTAAATGTGCCTTGACCTCTCAGCTGGTATAGCAAGATTCAAAATAATCTGAATGTGCATGTGAATTTTAGAGCGCATTTTAAAATTGGTCATTAAACAGAAAGCTTTGTTCAGTCTTAACTATAGAAAGACCCCACTGCTCTTCCATAATATAGCAAATTCGTATAGAATCCAAATGTAGGTCTGGAAGGGACCTTGAGAGGTCACCTTTATCATGCTGGTGCTGTGAGATGGGATCAAATGTACTTAAACCATCCCTGGTGGTTGCTTGGAGCAGGGTCCCTGGGGGGCAGTCAGGAAGTAGGTGGGATGGCGGGGGGCAGTCAGGGGCAGGGGTTCTGGGAGCGGTCGGGGACGGGGAGAAGGGGTGGTTGGGTGGGACAGGGGTTCTGGGGGCGGTCAGGGACAGGAAATGGGGGGTTGGATGGGGCAGGAATCAGGGGGGGCATATAGGAGGTGGGGGCCAGTCCACGACCCCCTCACATAACTGGCCTTCCATATAATTTCCAAAACCCGATGCGGCCCTCAGGCCAAAAAGTTTGCCCGCCCCTGGTCTAACCTGTTGTTAAAAACCTTTGTTGCAGATTCCACAACCTCCCTTGGAAGCCTATTCCAGAGCTACCTGTACAGTTAGTTGACATTCCCTTCCTTTTCTCCTCCTCTCCCCACCAACCTTCTGCAGACTGTCTATTTCATGTCCTACCTTCAGTGGACATGGAGGACATTTGCTCAGTCCTCTTTATAATAACCCTTAACATATTTGAAGACGGTTATCAGGTTCCCCCTTAAGTGTCGTTTCTCAAGACTAAACATGCCCAATTTTTTTAGTCTTGCCTCATAGGACAAGTTTTCTACGCTTTTAATCATTTTGTAGCTCTCCTCTAGACTCTTCAGTTTGTCAGTCTGTCTTAGGGTGGAACCCAAAATTGGATGCGGTACTCCAGCTGAGACCCCACTGTGCTGAGTACAGCAGGACAGTTACCTCCTGTGTCTTACATGAGATACCCCTGTGGCTGAGTAACATTTTTGGCTCTCATTCAATTTGTGCTCTTCTGTAACCCTGAGATCCTTAGCAGTACTACTGCCTGCCCAGTTATTCCCCATTTTCTATTTGTGCTTTTTTTCCTTCCTAAGTGTAGTACTTTGCAGTTGTTATTGAATTTCATATTGTTGATTTCAAACTAATTCTTCAGTTTATCACGGTCACTTTGATCCTATCCTCTAATGTGATTGCAGTCCCTCCCAGCTTGGTATCGTATACAAATTTTATAAGCATACTCTCCTTTCCATTATTCCAGTTGTTAGTGAAAATATTGAATAGTGCTGGACCTCACTAAATACGTCCTCCCAGTTTGACAGTGGATTGATAACTCCTCTTTTGTATGGTTTTTCAACCAGTTGTTGTGTACCCACCTTATGGTGATGTCTTCTGGACCACATTTCCCTAGTTTGCTTATGAGAATGTCATTAGGGACGCTGTCAGAAGCCTTGCTAAAATCAAAATATGTCATGTTCGCTGCTTCCTCTATCCGCTTGGCCCGTAACCATGTCAGAGCAGAAAATTAGATTGCTTGAGGTGATTTCATTCTTGACAGATCCATTTTGGCTATTACTTATTACCCAATTACCCTTTAGGTCAGGGGTGGGCAAACTATGTCGGCTTGGCGCCGGGTCATGGGGCCGCATGGCCCCGCTCCAAGGGTCATGGGCCGCTCCACACATAGGAGCTGGAGAGGGGACAGGCCACTGCTCCCGGCAGCTGCTTGAGGTAAGCGCCGCTCAGAGCCTCTGCTCAGAGCCTCTACCACGAGCCTCTCCCCAACCCCCTGCCTCAGCTTTGATCCCCCTCCTGCTCTCCAAACCCCTCGATCCCAGCACCTTCCTACACCACAAAGTCCCCAGCCCCATCACAGAGCCTGCACTCCTAACCAGAGCTCTCACCTCCTCCCGCACCCCAACCCCAATTTTGTGAGCATTCATGGCCCGCCATGCAATTTCTATTCCCCGATGTGGCCCTCAGGCCAAAAAGTTTACCCATCCCTGCTCTAGATCCTTGCAAATTGATTTTGATATTTTGTTCCAATATCTTTCCAGGTATTGAAGTTAGGCTGACTGGACTATAATTTCCCTGATCCTCTTTGTTTCTCTTTAGAGATAGGTACTACATTTGGCCTTTACCGGGCCTTTCAGTCCTCACCCATCCTCCATGCATTCTCAAAGATAATCTTTGAGTTCAGAGATCAATTCAGCTAGTACCTTAAGTATCCTAGAGGTCCTGCTGACTTGAATCCATATAATTTATCTGAATAGGCTTTAATATGTTCTTCTATTCTGATGTGTGCTTCCCTTCCCCATTATTAATATTAATTGTGTAAGCCAGTGGTCCCCAACCTTTTCGTCTGGCAGGTGCCAGACGAAGGACCGTGGCAGCGGTCGAGCATCTGAGGAAATGCCAAATTTTGGCGACATTTCGGCATTGACGCCTCTGGATGACGTCGCTTGTCGGCGGTAAGCGGCGTCATCCAGAGGCGTTGGCCGCCGAATTTCGGCGGCATTTCGGTGGATGCTCGACTGCCGGCCAGGACATGGGTGCATTTAGATGCCCCCGCAGGCACCGGGTTGGGGACCCCGGTGTAAGCACTGGGTCATAATTAAGCTTTTTAGTAAAGACTGAAGCAAAATAGGCACTAAACACCTCCGTCTTTGTGATGTCTTCTGCAATTAGCTATTCTTCTCCACTAAGTAGTGGACTGTCATAGAATCATAGATTAGGGTTGGAAGAGACCTTAGGAGGTCATCTAGTCCAACCCCCTGCTCAAAGCAGGGCCACCCCCAACTAAATTATCCCAGCCAGGGCTTTGTCAAGCTAGGCCTTAACCTCTAAGGATAGAGATTCCACCACCTCCCTAGGTAACCTATTCCAGTGCTTCACCACCCTCCTAGTGAAATAGTTTTTCCTAATATCCAACCTAGACCTCCCCCACTGCAACTTGAGACCATTGCTCCTTGTTCTGTCATCTGCCACCAATGAGAACAGCCTATCTCCATGCTCTTTGGAATCCCCTTTCAGGTAGTTGAAGGCTGCCATCAAATCCTCCCTCATTCTCCTCTTCTGCAGACTAAATAGGCCCAGTTCCCACTCCGCTTGATACCGGCTGCCAACTAGACACTGAGCTGTTGATCACGAGCCGTTGATCACAACGATCTAGCCAGCTTTCTGTCCATCTTTATAGTCCATTATCTAATCCATACTTTAACTTGCTGACAAGCATACTGGGGGAGACCATATCAAAAGCTTTGCTAAAGTCAAGGTATATCATGTCCACGCTTCCCCATATTAGCAGAGACAGTTATCTCATAGAAGACAGTCAGGTTGGTCAGGCATGACTTGCCCTTGGTGAATCCATGTTGACTGTTCCTGATCACCTTCCTCTTCTCCAGGTGCTTCAAAATGGATTTCTTGAGAACCTGCTGCATGATTTTTTCCAGGGACTGAGATGAGGCTGTAGTTCTCTGGATTCTCCTTCCCTTCTTTAAAGATGGGCACTATATTTGCCTTTTTCCAATCGTCTAGGATCTCCCCCAATTGCCACAAGTTTTCAAAGATAATGGCTCTGCAATCACATCAGCCAACTCTCTCAGCACCCTCGGATGCATTGCATCCGGCCCCATGGAGTTGTGCATGTCCAGCTTTTCTAAATAGTCCGTAAGCTGTACTTTCACCACTGAGGGCTACTCACCTCCTTCCCATACTGTGCTGCCCAGTGCAGCCATCTGGGAGCTGACCTTGTCTGTAAAGACTGAGGCAAAAAAGGCATTGAGTACTTCAGCTTTTTCCACATTTTCTGTCACTAGGTTGCCTCCCCCATTCAGTAAGGGTCCTTCTCTGACCACCTTCTTGTTGCTACCATAGCTGTAGAAACCCTTCTTGTAACCCTTCACATCCCTTGCTAGCGGCAACTCCAGTTGTGCTTTGGCCTTCCTGATTTCACTCCTGCATGCTCGAGCAATATTTTTATACTCCTCCCTAATCATCTGTCCAGATTTCCACTTCTTGTAAGCTTCCTTTCTGTGTTTAAGCTCACTGAAGATTTCTCTGTTAAGCCAAGCTGGTTGCCTGCCATATTTGCTATTCTTTCTGCACATTGGGATGGTTGTTCCTGCACCCTCAATAAGGCTTTTTAAAAATACACCCAGTTCTCCTGGACTCCTTTCCCCCTCATATTAGCCTCCCAGGGGATCCTGCCCAACAGTTCCCTGAGGGAGTCAAAGTCTGCTTTTCTGAATTCCAGGGTCCGTATTCTGCTGCTCGCCTTTCTTTCTTTTGTCAGGATCCTGAACTCAACCATCTCATGGTCATTGCTGCCCAGCTTGCCACCCACTTCTACTTCTACCAATTCTTCCCTGTTTGTGAGCAGAGGAGCACTAGTTGGTACCTCCAGGTCTTGCACCAGGACGTTGTCCCCAACACACTTCAAAAACTTCCTGGATTGTCTGTGCACTGTTGTATTGCTCTCCCAGCAGATGTCAGGGTGATTGAAGTCCTCCTTGAGAACTAAGGCCTGTGATCTGGAAACTTCTGTTGTCCGAAGAAAACCTCATCTACCTCATCCTCCTGGTCTGGTGGTCTATAGCAGATGCCACCAGAACATCACCCTTGTTGCTCTTGCATCTAAACTTAATCCTAAGACTCTCAACAGGCTTTTCTCCAGTTTCATACTGGAGCTCTGAGCAAATGTACTGCTCTCTCATGTACAGTGCAACTCCTCCACCTTTTCTCCCCTGCTGTCCTTCCTGAACAGTTTATACACATCCACGACATTGCTCCAGTCATGTGAGTTGCCCCACCAAGTCTCTGTTCCAATCACATCATAGTTCCTTGACTGTGCCAGGACTTCCAATTCTTCCTGCTTGTTTCCCAGGCTTCTTGGATTCGTGTACAGGCACCTACGATAACTAGTCGATTGCCCTGCTTTCTCAGTATGAATCAGGAGGCCTCCCCTGTTGCACTCTCCTCCTTGTGTTTCCTCCCGATATTGTACGTACCTCAGGGCTTAGGTCTCCATTCCCTGGCGAACCTAGTTTAAAGCTCTCCTCCTCACTAGGTTAGCAAGCCTGCCAGCGAAGATGCTATTTCCTCTCTTTGTGAGGTAAATGTTATCTCTTCCTAGTGATCCTTCCTGGAACAACATCCCATGGTCGAAGAATCCAAAGCCCTCTCTACCTGCGCACCCACGCATTTACCTCCACAATTCAGTAGTCCCTACATAGGC
This sequence comes from Mauremys reevesii, assembly GCF_016161935.1. Taxonomy (NCBI): domain Eukaryota; kingdom Metazoa; phylum Chordata; order Testudines; family Geoemydidae; genus Mauremys; species Mauremys reevesii. The sequence continues at coordinate 24,819,680 of NC_052642.1, forward strand.
CTTTTCCTTCAACAAGGAGGATGGATGAGAACATGACTTGCACCTCAAACTCCTTTATCCTTCTTCCCAGAGCCACGTTGTCTGCAATGCTCAAGGTCATCCTTGGTCTAAGTCATCTCAGTCTAAGGGCAGACACTCAGTCACATCCTGAGTTCTAGCTCTAGGCAAGCAGCACACGTCTTGAGTTTCCCAGTCTGGATGGCAGATGGATGACTCTGTCCCTCTTAGAAGGGAGTCCCTGACCACCACCACCCATCTCCTCCTCTTGGGAGGGGTGGTCATGGAACCCCCGCCCTAGGACAGTGCTTCTCATGCCTTTCGGTCGATGGGGTCTCCTTCTGATCCCTTCCCTCAGATGACTCTTCCAAACCATTCTCCACCATAGTACCAGTGCAGAGCGCCTGAAAACGGTTTCTTACCTCTATCTGCATTGGTGGTACATGGGTTCTCCTCTTTCTTCTTCTGAAGGTCACGTGCTGCCAAATTTCTTCCCTGGTCTGCACTGCCCTCTCTGATTCTTCAGCATGCTATGCCTGCAGTATCAATTGCTGATTTCTATCCAGACAGTCTTCATTTTCTCTGATGTACTGTGGGGTTGGTACTTGGGTCTCTAGTCCTTTAACCTTCTCTTCAAATATGGAGACCTGCTTGCACTTGTACAGACGAAGTTGCTTCTGTCCTCTGGGAGAAACACACACATGGCATATCCTGTGCAGGTCACAACAGCTGATCGCTCGCTATCCATATTGTCTTTCCTCTAAAAGCCACTTCAGATGTATTTACTGCTCACGGAAGCCTGCACTTCCCTTTATTTTTGCTAGGTGTAACTCCTCTTGTTGCCTTATCCTTTCTGATTTTGTCCCTTCATGCTTGCGCTATTCTGTAGTATTCATCTTTAGCAATTTGGCCATGTTTCCACTTTTTATAAGATTCCACTTTTTTATAAGATTCCTCAGGGTACTACAGAGCTCCCGATAGAGCCATATTGGCTTCTTATTACAGTTCTTTCTGTCTTAGCTATTGTACCTTTATACTGTCTCTCTGAGGCTTTGGCTACACTTGCATTTCAAAGCACTGCCGCGGCAGCACTTTGAAGCGCTAAGTGTAGTCAAAGCGCCAGCGCTGGGAGAGAGCTCTCCCAGCGCTGTCCGTACTCCACCTCCCTGTGGGGAATAACGTACAGCGCTGGGAGCCGCGCTCCCAGCGCTGGGGCTTTGACCACACTGGCGCTTTGCAGCGCCGCAATTTGCAGCGCTGGAGAGGGTGTGTTTTCACACCCTGCTGCAGCGCTGCAAATTTGCAAGTGTAGCCTAGGCCTGAGAAACTGCCAGCTGTTCTGAACTCCTATTTTCCTTAGGTTTTCTTCCCATAGGGCCTTGTGTATGAGTTCTGAGTTACATCTATTCTTCGAGTGCTTGCCCATGTCGATTCCATTCTAGGTGTGCTCACCCACGTGCACAGATATATCGGAGATATTTGCCTTAGCTGTATCTGTAGGGCCCCCTGTGGTGCCCTCTGGAGTGCTGTGTTCATGGGGCAGTATATCGGGCACCACTGGCCCTACGCCCTGACAGTTCCTTCTTACCACCTGTGATGGTTGGTTGGAGCGCCTGGTCTTGCTTACCCAGAGCATTAGCAGTTCTTCGCTGTTCTGATTGTTCTCCTTTGTTATTTAGTCAGTGATTAGTTAGCTGTTAAGTGTTTTAGTAGTAGTTTAGTAGTTAGAGTCCTGGAGTGGGGCATGCCCCTCTCCCCAGTGTGGCAAACCCAGGCCAAATGGCTACAAAGGGGGGGGGGTAGGAATTAGTCCCAGGAGGATTAAAAGGCTTCTCCCTATCCATTGAGGAGAGAGAGCTGTGAGAAATTAGGTTCAGCTGGAACAGGGGTTACCAGGGAACTAATTTGGTTCAGCTGGCCCCAATTGCTGGTGACCTTTTTAAACCCTCCCTGGCAGGGAAAGGGGGGGAGTAAGAGAAGCAGAGAAGCTGCCAGCAAATAGGTGCAGCAAGGCTCTGCCCTCTTCCAGCAAGGAAGACTGCAGTCTGTCCCCAGAAGGGGAGTAAAACAGCAAGGGGCTGACTGAGAGGAGGATCAGCCAGACCCTGCGTGACTGGGAAGGCTTTTACTTTGCCCAAGCCTGTGTCTCCAAGGCAAAAAGGGACTGAGCCAGCTGACGAGAAGCAGGTACTTTGCCACATGAGGCTTTAAGCTGTGTTCTAAGTGCAGCTGGCCGATGCCCATCAGTGACCCTCACGAGAGTTGTCTGAAGGGCTTGGGGAAGTCCCATCGAAAAGACGAGTGCCGGATCTGCAAAACCATTGATCCCTGGACTAAAAAAAAGCGGGACATTTGGCTAATGGCCCTCCTCATGGAGACTGTTCTGCGCCCAACATGGGAGCCCTTGGACTCCACGCACAGTACTCTGGTGTCACCAGGATCCACCCGGCACCATTCCCCCTCACCAGTATTGAAGAAGCAGTCTAAGTCTGGTCTGCAGGCACCACGCAAGGAAATTTCGGGCAAAGGACCTGAGCTAGGCCTCATACCTGCAACGGAGGCTCTTTGGGGGGAGGGGGATTACTGCTTTGGTGGAACCCTCTAGCCCAGCCGGGGACCTGACTCCCAGGAGCGGTAGGGGCCCATTGCAGGTCTATCTGCGCCTGAGGTGGGGGGCTGACGGCCAAAGAACAATTAGGCCGACCGGCACCCTAGACACCTGGCCATATGGTGGATCCCGGCAAGATACTAGCTCAGACGACCAAGCTGGTGATGGGTCCGCCCCTAAAGGCAGTTGAACATCCCCGGACCACAGGCGTCATTCCCCTTCGCCACTGCCAAGGACCCCAGTACTGCAACACCAGTCTCCAGCCAGGAGGCCCAGATCTACTGCAGTCTCCGCCTACAAGACACCGGACTCCAGAGTCGTGACGCTGATCCCCTAATTCTCTATTCAGCGGTCTTCCTGTCAGAGATCGCTAAGGCGCTGGTCACCATCACCTTGCAGATCTCCTAGGGGTTGGTCCCCTCCAACTGGAGATTGTTCCTGGTTGCGGCACCGGTGGCTGGGGCCCTGGTACAGTTCTTTGGGCAGGCACCGGTCCTCGCCTTCCCCATACCGGTCACCCACAAGATTCAGTCGACAGACTCAGGCTTCCATGGCCCTGCCTTGGCCACCAGAAGGGCAGTGGTCTGGGTCGGAGGGACAGTTCAAGCCCTTCCTCTGTATGAGGCGAATCATCTCTCAGCCAAGAGCTCGCCAAGGCGTCTGCAGCACTGGCATTGGGTGAAGGGCAATGGCTTGCCCAGTGACAGTATTGGAACCTATAGGGGGTGCCTGTTAGGCTGGCATCATACTCCTCCCAGGCGGCATCGGAGAAGCCGTTGGAGGCGAATAAGGGGGTCTGTCCTGAGAGAGCCCCATTGCAGCTCATTCTAGACTATCTTCTGCACCTCAGACTTCAGGGCTTATCACTCTCATCCACCAGGGTCCATCTAGCGGCCATTTTGGCCTTCCACCCACTGCTTGAAGGCAGGTCAGTTTTCTCTCCAGATATCCCAGCCAGATTCCTTTTGGGCCTGGAGCGCCTCTACCAGCATGTCTGGGATCCTGTTCCTCCATGGGACTCGAATCTGGTGCTATCATGGCTCACCGGTATTCCCCACCCCCCATCGAACCTCTGGCTTCCTGCTCTCTCCTTCTCCTGTTGCTCTCCTAGAAGGTTGCACTCCTGGTCACAGAGGTGTCAGCCTGCCAGGTATCTGAGATTCAGGCGCTCACCTCAGAACTGCTTGCACAGTCTTCTACAAGGACAAGGTCCAGCTAAGATGCACCCTGTCTTCCTTCCTAAAGTAGTCTGTTTTATTCGAGCCGAGACATTTACTTATGCAGCTTCAGAAAGATATCAGGAGGGCTCTGGCCTTCTACATGGAAAGGACCAAGCCATTCTGCAGGTTGATGGAATTGTTTGTCACTGTGGCCGACAGGAAGAAAGGTCAACCTGTTTCCGCTCAAAGAATTTCTTCCTGGATAACTGCCTGCATTCGCTTTTGCTATGATCTAGCAAAGGTCCCGCTCCTGGCGATTGTCACCGCCCACTCTACCAGGGCACAGGCCTCTTTCGTGGCCTTTTTGGCCCACGTGCCTATTCAGGACATCTGTATGCCAGCCACCTGGTAGTCGGTCCGTACCTTCACGTCCTATTATGCGCTTACCCAGCAGGCCCAGGAGGATGCTTTGCAGTACTGCTCTACCAAGCTGCCAAATGATAAACTCGGAGCCCACCTCCATAGATACGGCTTGTGAGTCACCTAGAATGGAATCGACACGAGCAAGCACTCGAAGAAAACTGTTACGACAGGTAGGTAACCGTTCTCTTTGAGGTGTGTTGCTCATGTCCATTCCATTAACCACCCTCCTACCCCTCTGTCAGAGTTGCTGGCAAGAAGGAACCGAGAGGGCATAGGGCTGGTGGTGCCTGATATATTGCCGCATGAGTGCGGCACTCTAGAGGGCGCCACAGCCAGCCCTACGGATACTGCTAAAGCCAGAAGTCTCTGACAACTGTGCATGTGGGCATGCACACCTAGAATGGAGTGGACATGAGCAACATATCTCAAAGAACAACTGTTACGAAATGTAGGTAACCGTTCTTTAAGTCCATTGTTTCTGTTCAGCTGCTCTCACCTCCATCCTTTCCTTAGAATTATGAAATCATCATTTCATGATCACTTTCACCTAAATTGTGTTCTACCTTCAGATTTGCAACCAGTACTTCCCTTATTTTGCTCATGTTTGAGCTGCTTCGGGCGGGGGAAGGGCGTTCATAGTATAAGCAGCACTGGGCTCAAAGTAGGCTGGATTCTGCAAGGATTCCCTAGCTTTTAGAGTTTCTTTCCTCCTTGGACTTACACTGAGGGATAGATAGCTCAGTGGTTTGAGCATTGGCCTGTTAAACCCAGGGTTGTGAGTTCAATCCTTGAGGAGGCCACTTAGGAATCTGGGGCAAAAATTGGTCCTGCTAGTAAAGGTAGGGGGCTGGACTCGACCTTTCAAGGTCCCTTCCAGCTCTAGGAGATTGGTATATCTCCAATTATTACCTATTACCTTTACAGCCTAGCTTTGTCAACCTTCAAATCATTACTCCTGGGGACATTCTGCGCCAAAAAATTAAATTCTGCACATATTTTAAAGTTCTGCAAATTTTAATTGTCAAAATAACACTGCATAATCATGCCAGTTTCAATTATTCTGGTAATTTATTTCAAAATACCTGTCAGCAAGTATGTCTGTAACAATACAGAGACACACACAAATTCCCCCAGGAGTAGAGTAACAGATTCTTATGACAACCCAGTTCCTGTTTCTCTGCCCCTCCTCCCCTAGGTATCAAGAGGGAGAAACGGCCTGTTCCCAGGCTTGTATGGCGTTTCCTGTGTGCTGCCCTCTCCTTCCCTCAGGCAGTGTCGTCTTCCTGCAGCTGCCAGGAACCCTCTAGCTCCCTCCCCTTCTCCCAGGCAGTGTCTTCTATGTGCGAGCTGGGCTCTGCCAGGTCCAGTGGCCCCTAGTGGTTGCTAGCAGCACTGCAGCCCATTTCTCTGGGGGAAAGGAAATTCTGCGTGCACATTAATTTCCGCATTGCGCAGTGGCGCAGAATTCCCCCAGGAGTAAAATCATATTGCAAGGCCACCCAGCCCTGCAATAGGCCCAATAAATACATCACAAAATAAAGAAAATAGTCTTTGCTTTGTGGTTTGTAATTGATTTGTATATAATCACAAAGAAAATACCTTACAGATCTGTTCTAATTCAGAAGAATTGTAGATGGTGTGGTCATAGCAGACTGTCTTGTAACTATTACATTTGAATAATTAGTTTAAATACAGTAACTTTTGGTAGCTTGTGCTCTCACTGCTGGTCTTTGCTTTGTTAGTGCTGCCTGTTGCTGCTTTATTCTTTTCTTTTGGGATGTCTCTTAATAGTCACATGCCTCACAGGTTACCTTTTTTGGCTTTGTTTTTCTCTTGCATCTGGTTCTGCTCTTTGGCATATTTTTTTTATCTTGTTCATCTTCAGTTGGCTTTTCTTTATAAGGCAAAGCTCCAAGAATCTGTAGAAATGTATTGAATCCTTTGAGGGAGGTGTTTATAACCTAAAAGGGTGCCATGAGATGACCAGTAGGGTAGCTGGCTTGTGCTATTCCTCATTACAGCTATCTGCCAGTTTGTGGTTTTAATAAAATAAAGTTTAAAAAAAAAAGGGGGGGGGGAGAGCTAGGGGAGTTGTGCCAGTCTCGCAAAAGGCATCTCTAAGACCAGTCTAGATGATCTTGCAAAATATTTCCAGAGACACAATTACTGGTGTAACGTCCTTTTTGCAGACTTTTTTTAAAAGACTTTTTAAAGACTTTTGCATGTATGATGTGGGTACTAGCTACTTGTTACCATCTCTTCCCTCATGTACCTGTGAAAAGTTGAATTTTGATTCTCTCAAAGTACTTGGTAGACTTGAACATCTTAGGGTATGGCTACACTTGCAGATGTAGAGCGCTTTGAGCTAAACCAGCCTTCGGGGAGCGCAGTAGGGAAAGCGCTGCAGTCTGTCCACACTGACAGCTGCAAGCGCACTGGCATGGCCACCTTTGCAGCACTTGCAGCGGCATTATGGGCAGCTATCCCACGGTGCTGTGGCTTGTGGGAAGGGGGCAGAGGGTGCGGGGCATTCTAGGTCCTGTCCCAATGCCCTGTGATGCATTGGTTAACATCCCAGCAATCCCTCTGCTTCCATCCACATTTGGCACCATCTTTCAACATTCTTTGTGCTGTGCGCTGTGTCTTCCCTTTTGGTCTGCGGGAATGGAGCCCGAATTGTTGAGGAATATGCTGACGAGTCTCGCCAGCACATCATGTTTGGCAGTAGAGTTACTCCTTAAGATCCAAACTGACAGTGAGGATTCAGATGATACCGACGCGAGTAACGCATACGACACAAGATTGCTTGTGGCATTCACGGACATGCTCACCACCGTGGAACGCTGCTTTTGGGCTCGGGAAACTAGCACTGAGTGGTGGTCATGCAAGTCTAGGATTACGCGCATTGGCTGCAGAATTTTCAGATGAGAAAAGCCATTTTCATGGGACTGTGTGATGAGCTCGCCTGCACCCTGCGGCACAATGACACACGATTGAGAGCTGCCCTGACTGTGGAGAAGCAAGTGGCTATTGCATTCTGGAAGCTGGCAACTCCAGACAGCTACTGATCGGTCGCTAACCAGTTTGGAGTGGAAAGTCTACCATTAGAATTGTGTTGATGCAAGTTTGCAGGGTCATTAATCACATCCTGCTAAGAAGAACCGTGACTCTGCGTAACATGCATGACGTGGCTGGCTTTGCACAAATGGGTTTCTATAACTGTGGAGGGGTGGTAGATGGGATGCATATTCCAATTCTGGCACCAGCCCACCTAGCCTCAAAGTACATTAATCGGAAGGGGTATTTCTCTATGGTTCTCCAGGCACTTGTGGATCACTGTGGGTGTTTCATTGACATTAACGCAGGCTGGCCCGGAAAGGTGCATGATGCACACGTCTTTCAGAACACTGGCCTGTTCAGGAAGCTGCAAGCCAGGACTTTTTTCCCCAGACCAGAAAATCACCATGGGTAAAGTCAAAATGCCCATTGTGATCCTTGGAGATGCTGTTTACCCTTTAATGCCATGACTCATGAAACCCTACACAGGGAGCCTTGACAGCAGCAAGGAGGGGTTCAACAGGCTGAGCTGGTGCAGAATGACTGTGGAGTGTGCTTTTGGCCATTTAAAGGGCCGCTGGCACTCTCTGTATAGGAAGCTGGACCAGGCCAATGATAGCATCCCTGCGGTTATATCCGCGTGCTGTACCCTCCATAACATTTGTGAAGGGAAGGGTGAAAGCTTCTCTCAGGCATGAACTTTGGAGGTTCAACACCTGGAGGCTGAATTTGAACAGCCAGAGAGGAGGGCTGTTAGAGGGGCCCAGTGTGGGGCTGCAGGGATTATGGATGCCTTGAGGGAGCAATTTGAGGCTGAAAGCTAACAGTAATGTCTGGTGCCCTGCACGGGTGCCCTGCACGGGAGTGAAGTGCAGTGGTTCCAATGTTAGTAGGAATCTGTGTTTGCTACGCTGAATTGCAGTGCCTGTTGCTTTTCTGGGCTAAGGTATCTTTTACTTTATGCAACAATAAAGAATGTTTTCAAAGCCAAAAAAATCCATTTATTGAAAAGAAACCCAATTGCTTGGGAAACAGGGCAAGGGGGTGGGGTGCGGAACGGTACAATCACAGATTTGCATATGTCCTATTATCATACTCAGCCTTCCTATCTGGAGTGCTGTGCAATGAGTGCTGCACTTCAGGATGGCTATACTGCATGGTGATGGGGATTGAGTGCAGTGGGTAAGGGTCATAGTTTGCAGGGCTGGGTGGTGAAGCTACAGGTGTTGGAGGCAGCTGGTGGCGATAAGAACCTGGATGTTGGGGAAAGTGGGTTGGAGGTGACATGGGGGCACAAGGGAAAGAGTTTTGGGACAAGGGCTGCAGAGGGGAGTGGGCATAGTAGTTCTCCGCCTGCATGGCTAGGAGCACCTGGATCAAGTCTGCTTGGTGCTCCATTATGCTTATCAGTCAATCTGTGCTTTGCTGCTGGAGCTCCACGCTTTTGTGCCAGCGATCCGCATTCTGCTGGCAGATCCTCCTTTCACTCTCCCTCCACTCCTGTGCTTTTAGATTCTTGTTAAGTGACTGCTGCATTACTTCATGCAGCATGTCATCTTTGCTTCTGTGTGGCTTCTTCATGATTCTTTGCAGTCTCTCGGCCAGTGATAACACAGACGGCTGAGATCTGACGGTTGCATCTGTAAAGGCAAAATGCAACACTTAGAGGCAGCATTGTTCACACCAGACAGAGCAGTGCTTCCCCCGTACTTAAGGAAAGCAAGCACAGTCTACACAATAGCATAATTTGCCTGTCCCAACCCGAGCACACATAACCCATAGGATCCCCAAAATGGTGAGTAAGCACTGGGTCAAGGGGGACTGTTTCATGGCTGTACTGTCCTCTGAGTTTCTGTGCCTTGGGGAGAGCCAAGAGGTGCAGGGGGCCCCTATACTGAACCCTATGGCTGGAGCTGGGACTGGACAGCTTCTTCCCCCTCAAACACTGGTGAGGCCCAGCACCTTGCCATTGCTCCATACTGGGGATTGCCTGGCACGTGGAGGCATGGTCACCTGGAAAGACTTGCTGAGAGCACTCCACGCCTGGCTGAGCAAACAGGAAGGGGATTTTCAAAATTCCCAGAGAATTTAAAGGGCGGGTCTGACGGTTGGTCACCTGAGGGCGAAGGCAGGGCAGTAGAGTTCAAACTGATGACCAGAGTGGCTAGAACAGGCATTGTGGGATGCTTCTGGAGGCCAATCAGAGCGCATTAACAGATCAGGGCATCCACACTGGCGCTGTGGTGCTCCAGCAGGGGCACATCAAATGTTATTCCACTCACTGAGGTGGAGTACTAGGAGCGCTCTACATGCCTTGCCAGTATGGACTCGTTGTGAGTTGGAGTGCACTGGGCTGCTTTAATGCGCTCTAACTCGCAAGTGTAGCCATACCCCTAGTGTTGGTGGCAGGGACCTTGACTCTAGAATTTACTTCCTGCCTTGGTCCAATATAGTCAAGAGTGCAGCCTTCTAACTGCCTAGTTACTGTTTGTCACGATAGGGATTCTCAACCTTGTTCTTTCTGAGGCCCCCCAACATCCTATTAAAAACTCACGGCCACCTTATGCCACAAGAACTGTTTTTCTGCATATAAAAGCAAAGACCAGCGTTAAGGGGCAGCAAGCAGGACAACTTCCCGGAGCCCCATGCCACATGGGGCCCCATGAAGCTAAGTTGCTTAGGCTTCAGCTTCAGGCCTGGATGGAGGGGCTCAGGCCTCTGGGCTTCAACCCCAGTCGGTGGGGCTTCAGCTTTCTGCTCTGGACCCCAGCAAGTCTAATGCCAACCCTGCTTGGCGGATCCCCTGAAACCTGCTCGTGGCCCCGGACTCCTGGTTGAGAACTACTGCATTATGTGACGAGTCTCCCTGAATCTAGTTAATATTTATTTACAACTTTTAAAATACATACCTGTGCCCAGAGAAGACCAGCCCTGAGGTAGTTTTAAAAACTGAAAAATAAGATAAAGTATATTGGGGAAAATGACTTTGCTGTAGTTAAGAACTTCTGCATCTTCTTCCTCACTTTTTTCATTTTGACTGTTTGGTGACGTTATGGTCTTTTGATACTGTCCAAAAGAAGTTGAGTATCAGAGGGGTAGCCGTGTTAATCTGGATCTGTAAAAGCAGCAAGAAGTTGGACTCTCATACACACATGCTAGTTCCTATCTAAATTGGATTATTCTTCCTATTTTTTAGCATTTGGGATTGAATATTTCTTGTATCCCTTTATACTATTACATCTTCTTTGCTAATCTTTGCTTTTTTTTTTCCCCTCCTCCTTCCCCACCCTCCACCCCAGGTTGAGACCGAGCTGAAATTAATCTGTTGCGACATTCTGGATGTACTGGACAAACACCTCATTCCAGCAGCTAACACGGGCGAGTCCAAGGTTTTCTATTATAAAATGTAGGTGACTTGTGGGGTTTGGGCAAGTGCTATCCTTATAGTTTGCATAAAATATTGAAGTGAAATCAGTACTGGTAAATGTGCCAGATTAACAGTTATGGAGATGAAAATTTTACAGCCATGGAATAGGTACTGCATATAGAGTGGAAACGTAGTTCTCTCCACACTGTCCTACCATTTTTGCCTACTTCAAGAAATAAGATGATGGTTTGGTCATTGTGCCCAGTTAGTCCTTGTGTTGAACACCAAGAGGCTCAGTGACTAATTGTGATGGTACATTTTCTCATGGATGCCTGCCAACTAGAGAAAATGTATTCAGATCACCAAATAGCACTCAAGTGGAAACAAATTTTAATTACTATACGCTTGTAATTGGTCTTGAACAAGTGATACAGAATGAAAGGCTATTTACCCCCATTAGCAACCCACTGAACCATTCAGTGCTTTCTGTGTAAAATGTGTGTAATATATAAAAACTAGGTTAATAGAACACACCTAAATATTTAAATCAAGGAATGCCAACATTAAAATTGCATGTCTAACTTAAGTTCAGCCCCTTGTGCATACCCATCATGATAGTTGCTAATTCTGATATACTTTTTTCTTAAAAACTATATAATACCATGCAAATTTTCTTAAATATAGATGTATAGAATTGTGTGGTATTTTTCTATTATAGTTATAAGTAATTTAATTGTTGTAAACTTTCACTTAGTTTTTAAATGAATTTTAATTTTTCCAGTGTTCATTCACTATCCATTTTCTTTTTACCCATCCACATAGCCTTTCTGAGGTGCATTTCTGGGGTGGAGGCATCTTGCTACAAGCTTAAGTGGATTGTAAAAATTAGGGAAGTTCATTATTACTGTATTTATTTGTGTTTTATACTTATAGTTTTCATATATCTTCATGGACTGTCTGGAATACTCAGTAGTATATCATGTTACATATGTATCTGAGGTAATCTGAACTGAATGAGATGGAGCTAGATAAGAGTGTCATCAGCATATTGTGAAGGAACTTTTAGCCTGATCTCTTTACTAACCGTCCTAATGGCCTCATTTATGTTGACTAGGAAGTATGACAAAGTAAGCCCTAGGGATAGCCTCCTACTACCCTCTGAGCTTGAGGAATGAAACCACTTAAGGGCAGACCCATCCACTCCTAATAGAATATGTAGATAGATCAGAACATTTGTGACATCAGAGGTAGCTAATGTCAGCATGGACACCTGAATCTTTATCCATCACTGAGAAGGAATTGAGCACTGTAGTGTAGACTTCTGCTAAAGTGATGGGAGGGAGGGTTTTTCCATTGCTGTAATAAATCCATTCCATGGAGAGGTGGCAGCTAGGTCAACACAAGAATTTTTCATTGGTCTAGTTGCATCTACAGTAGGGGCTAGGTCGACCTAACTGTATCACATAGGGTGTTGATCAGGCCTCTGTGTATGATACTGACCAGTGGGTGAGTCTCCCATTTCGTGTTATCAAGCATTTCCTGCTACTTGTAAAAAGGTCCAGGATGGCTTCTCTAATGGTGGAATTCTCTTCTTTCTGGACTTGAAAATTGTCTCAGTAACTTGAACTTCAGTGAAACATATTCAGTGTTTTTTAGGAGTAGTGTGGTTTAGTTACTTCAAAAAGTGACACAGGACTTGCTTATTTATATTTTTTTCATGGCTGATTGTCTTACGTTCTTAAAAAGCATGTACCTTGTATTTTCTAGACATATATCTATAGTAAATGCCCATGCTATACCAATTTATTAATGTACAATTATTATCAACATTAACTGTTTTTTTCAACAGCTAATGTGAAATCAAGGAATCCTGAATCTGCGCTCTTTATTCTTTCAGGAAAGGGGACTACCACAGGTACCTGGCTGAGTTTGCCACAGGAAATGACAGGAAGGAGGCTGCAGAGAATAGCCTGGTGGCTTATAAAGCAGCTAGTGATATTGCAATGACAGAACTTCCGCCAACACATCCCATACGCTTAGGTCTTGCTCTCAACTTCTCTGTATTCTACTATGAAATTCTTAATTCCCCTGACCGTGCCTGCAGGTAAGTAATGTTTGAGAAGACTGGAAGGCTTCTTTAAAATATAAAACCAGCTACAGTGTAGCACATATAGCTTGTAAATTTGAATAACTACACTAGGGGCTGCTAACAGGGAGTTTTGCAAGGGAGTTTGGAAGGGGGCAAGGTTCACTTGCTGTTCTTTAAAACCTGTAAATTAAACTACATTCAAAACTTCTTGATTTAAACAAAGCCCTTTCATGAGCTAGGTAGCTGCAGGAGACAATGCAGGCAGAAGCCCAGCAACAGAGTGGGGGCTATCCAGTTTATTGTGCTGAGTGCAGCATGGATTACCTGCCCTGTGGGCGGGTGGTGTATGTGTGTATTTGGTGTAAGGAGCTCATGGCCCTCAGAGACCACGTACGGGCTTTGGAGGCCAGGGTGGCGGAACTGGAGGAGCTAAGGGAGGCAGAGAGGTATGTTGATGAGGTTTTCCAAGACACTGTAGAATTGTCCCACCTTCAGTCAGACAGCCCCTGCGCTGTTGAGGAGGATGAAAGGCCCAGGGAAGCAGAACAGTCAACAGGAGCAGAAGGAAACCTTCCCATAGTTGGGACCCTCCTTCCAGATGGTGTTAGGGTATCCTCTTGCACTGACGTTACCTCTCTGGGGAAGGGATCTCCAGTCACTAGGAAAAGGCAGGTGTTAGTAATGGGAGATTTCGATCATTAGAAACATAGATAGCTGTGTTTGTGATGACTGGGAGCACTGTATGGTGACTTGCCTGCCTGAAGGTTGCAGATCTCTCGAGGCATCTGGACAGACTTGTGTAGTGCTGGAGAGGAGCCGGTGGTCGTGGTACATGTAGGTACCAATGACATAGGGAGGGGTTGGAGAGACGTCATAGAGGCCAAATTTAGGCTGATAGGGAAGAGACTGAAATCCAGGACCTCTATGGTGGCGTTCTCAGAAATGCTCCCAGTTCCATGTGCAGGGCCAGGTAGAGCTTCAGAATCCCAATGCATGGATGAGACGATGGTGTAGAGAGGAGGGGTTTAGATTCATTAGAAACTGGGGAAACTATTGGGATGGGGGGAGCCTATACAGGAGAGATGTGCTCCACCTAAACCAAAGTGGAACCAGACTACTGACACTTAACATTAAAAAGGTTGCAGAGCAGTTTTTAAACTAGGAAATGGGGGAAAGCCGACTGCTGCAGAGGAGCACGTGGATCGGACAGAGACTTCTCTTAGAGGAGAGTCTATTGATAGAGATTTTCTAGGTTATAGTCAGGAGCAGAGAATGGAAGAGGATAATGTAAGGGCCAGATCAGCCGAGAAACATTCACATAAAGAATCGGACACATCAGTAAACAGTGACAAATTTTTAAAGTGCTTGTACACAAATGCTACAAGTCTAAATAATAAGATGGGTGAACTAGAGTGCCTTGTGATAAAGGAGGATATTGATATAACAGGCATCACAGAAACCTGGTGGACCGAGGACAGTCAATGGGACACAATCATTCCGGGGTGCAAAATATATCAGGAGGACAGAACAGGTCGTGCAGGGAGCGGAGTGGCACTATATGTGAAAGAAAATGTAGAATCAAATGAAGTAAAAATCTTAAGTGAATCCACATGTTCCATAGACTCTCTATGGATAGTCCTTTCATGCTCTAATAAGAATATAACATTAGGGATCTATTATCAACCACCTGACCAGGACATTGATAGTGATGATGAAATGCTAAGGGAAATTAGAGAGGCTATCAAAATAAAGAACTCAATAACAGTGAGGGATTTCAGTTATCCCCATATTGACTGGGAACATGTCACCTCAGGACGAAATGCAGACACAAAATTTCTCGATACTTTAAATAACTGCTTGTTGGAGCAGCTGGTACGGGTTCCCACAAGGGGAGAGGTAACTCTCGATTTAGTCCTGAGTGGAGCACAGGAGCTGGTCCAAGAGGTAACTATAGCAGGACCGCTTGGAAATAGTGACCATAATATAACAACATTTAATATCCCTGTGGTGGGAAGAACATCTCAACAGCCCAACACTGTGGCATTTAATTTAAAAAAGGGGAACTATGCAAAAATGAGGGGTTAAACAGAAATTAGAACCCAACTTAAATGTATTTCTCTCCTTTCCCCCCCCCGACCCCCATTAAGAAACACAGTAAAAGAACTAAAAAAGAGCTACCGTGGCTTAACCAGGTAAAAGAAGCAGTGAGAGATAAAAAGGCATCTTTTAAAAAGTGGAAGTCAAATCCTAGCGAGGTAAATAGAAAGGAGCATAAACACTGCTAAATTAAGTGTAAAAATTTAATAAGAAAAGCCAAAGAGGAGTTTGAAGAACGGCTAGCCAAAAACTCAAAAGGTAATAAGAAAATGTTCTTTAAGTATATGAGAAGCAGGAAGTCTGCTAAACAACCAGTAGGGACCCTGATGATCAAGATACAAAAGGAGTGCTTAAAGATGATAAAGTCATTGTGGAGAAACTAAATGGATTCTTTGCTTCAGTCTTCACGGCTGAGGATGTTAGGGATTCCCAGACCTGAGCCGGCTTTTGTAGGTGACAAATCTGAGGAACTGTCACAGATTGAAGTGTCACTAGAGGAGGTTTTGGAATTAATTGATAAACTTAACATTAACAAGTCATTGGGACCAGATGGCATTCACCCAAGAGTTCTGAAAATTCAAATGTGAAGTTGCGGAACTATTAACTAAGGTTTGTAACCTGTCCTTAAAATCGGCTTCTGTACCCAATGACTGGAAGATAGCTAATGTAATGCCAATATTTAAAAAGGGCTCTAGAGGTGATCCCAGCAATTACAGACCGGTAAGTCTAACGTCTGTACTGGGCAAATTAGTTGAAATAATAGTAAAGAATAAAATTGTCAGACACCTAGAAGAACATAAATTGTTGGGCAAAAGTCAACATGATTTCTGTAAAAGGAAATCGTGTCTTACTAATCTATTAGAGTTCTTTGAAGAAGTCAACAAACATGTGGACAAGGGGGATCCGGTGGACATAGTGTACTTGGATTTCCAGAAAGCCATTGACGAGGTCCTTCACCAAAGGCTCTTAGGTAAATTAAGTTGTCATGGGATAAAATGGAAGGTCTTTTCATGGACTGAGAACTGGTTAAAAGACAGGGAACAAAGGGTAGGAATAAATGGTAAATTCTCAGAATGGAGAGGGGTAACTAGTGGTGTTCCCCAAGGGCCAGTCCTAAGACCAGTCCTATTCAACTTAAATGATCTGGAGAAAGGGGTAAAAAGTGAGGTGGCAACATTTGCAGATGATACTAAACTGCTCAAGATAGTTAGGACCAAAGCAGACTGTGAAGAACTTGAAAAAGAGCTCACAAAACTAAGTGATTGGGCAACAAAATGGCAAATAAAATTTAATGTGGATAAATGTAAAGTAATGCACGTTGGAAAAAATAACCCCAACTATACATACAATATGGTGGGGGCTAATTTTAGCTACAACGAATCAGGAAAAAGATCTTTGCAGTGTGCAGAGGCGGTCAAAAAAGCAAACAGGACGTTAGGAATAATTGAAAAGGGGATAGAGAATAAGACGGAGAATATATTGCCCTTATGTAAATCAATGGTACGCCCACATCTTGAATACTGTGTACAGATGTGGTCTCATCTCAAACAAGATATACTGGCACTAGAAAAGGTTCAGAAAAGGGCAACTAAAATGATTAGGGGTTTGGAACGGGTCCCATATGAGGAGAGATTAAAGAGGCTAAGACTTTTCAGCTTGGAAAAGAGGAGACTAAGGGAGGATATGATAGAGGTATATAAAATCATGAGTGATGTGGAGAAAGTAGATAAGGAAAAGTTATTTACTTATTTCCATAATACAAGAACTAGGGGCCACCAAATGAAATGAATGGGCAGCAGGTTTGAAACAAATGCAAGGAAGTTCTTCACACAGCGCACAGTCAACTTGTGGAACTCCTTGCCTGAGGCGATTGTGAAGGCTAGGACTATAACAGCGTTTAAAAGAGAACTGGATAAATTCATGGAGATTAAGTCCATTAATGGCTATTAGCCAGGATGGGTAAGGAATGGTGTCCCTAGCCTGTTTGTCAGAGGGTGGAGATGTATGGCAGGAGGGAGATCAATTACCTGTTAGGTCCACTCTCTCTGGGGCACCTGGCATTGGCCACTGTCGGTAGACAGGATACTGGGCTAGATGGACCTTTGGGGTCTGACCCAGTATGGCCGTTCTTATGAGCAATATGCTGGGTTTCCTTGTTTTCTGCTGTATATAAGTTGAAAAGCTTTCTAATAAATTAACCACATAGGCGCAGAAGAGAAGCTTTGAAACTTCACCCAGTGTTAGGGCTCTGCCTTATGCATCTTTTAAGTAATTCAAGAGTTGGCGAGCATTCAAGGAGTCCAGATTAATTTAATTTATTTGGGAGAAACAAAAGTGACAAAGCAGAGAGTGGTAAACTAATTTGTAAAAATCTGAACTTTTCAGGGATGAATACTTCAAGTAGGACTGTCAAGCGATTAAAAAAATTAATCACAATCACGCTGTTAATAGAATACCATTTATTTAAATATTTTTGGATGTTTTCAACATTTTCAAATATTGATTTAAATTATAATACAGAATACAAAGTGTACAGTGGTCACTTCATATTTATTTTTTTACAAATATTTCCACTGTAAAAAACAAAAAATAGTATTTTTCAGTTCACCTAATACAAGTACTGTAGTGCAGTCTCTTTATTGTGAAAGAATAAAACTTTAGAGGCCTACAAGTCCACTCAATCCTATTTTTTGTTCAGCCCGTTGCTCAGACAGACAAGTTTGATTACATTTGCAGGAGATAATGCTGCCCGCTTCTTGTTCAGTGTCACCTGAAAGTGAGAACAGGTGTTTGCAGGCACTGTTGTAGCTGGCTTCACAAGATAATTACGTGGTAGATGTGCTAATGTTTCATATGTCCCTTGATGCTTCAACCACCATTCCAGAGGACATGCGTCCATGCTGATGGCGGGTTCTGGTAGATAACAATCCAAAGCAGTGCGGACTGACACATTCATTTTCATCATCTGAGTCAGATGCCACCAGCAGAAGGTTGATTCTCTTTTTTTGGTGGTTCAGGTTCTGTAGTTTTCTCAGCGGAGTGTTGCTCTTTTAAGACTTCTGAAAGCGTGCTCCTCCATACCTCGTCCGAGTATCATCAGCATGGAAGCATGTCCTCTGGAATGGTGGCCGAAGTATGAAGGGGCATACAAATGTTTAGCATATCTGGCATGTAAATACCTTACAATTAGGGATGTAAAATGTTAACCAGTAAGCATTAGTCTACTGGTTAACCTGTCTTAACCATTAACCTCTGGGCCGGCCAGAGGGGCCACAGCTGCACCACCTGGCTGGAGCAGTGCTGCCTGACCCTCGCAGCCCTGGCCAGCTGGCCCTTTAATTGGTTAACTGTTTAAAGGAAATTTTTTTAATCGTTTAAATAGTTAACTTTGTGAATGGTATTTACATCCCTATTTGAAATGCGGGCTACTAAAGTCCCATGCAAACACCTTTTCTTACTTTCTAATGACATTGCAAATAAGAAGTTGGCAGCATCATCTCCCGTAAACATAAAAAAAAAAAAACTTGCTTGTCTTAGCGATTGGCTGAAAGAGAAGTAAGACTGAGTGGACTTGTAGACTCTAAAGTTTTGCGTTCTTTTTGTTTTTGAGTGCAGTTATGTAACAAAAAAAAATCTACATTTGTAAATTACACTTTCACGATAAAAGGTGGCGCTACAGGCGTATTTTTCAATTCTCCTCATACTGTCTTTTTTATTTTTACAGTGAAAATTGTAACAAATAATATAAAGTGAGCAGTGTACACTTTGTATTCTGTATTGTAATTGAAATTAGTCTATTTGAAAATATAGAAAAACATCCAAAAACATTTAATACATTTCAGTCGGTATTCTATTGTTTAACAGTGCGATTTAAAAAAATTAATCAGCGGACTAATTTTTGAGTTAATCGAATGAGTTAACTGCGATTAATTGACAGCCCTAACTTAAAGCAATTACAATTTTAATTAAAGGCCATTAAATCTAATGAAGAAGGAAGCAGTATCTTTATTTTCAGTAAACTGCAGGGTATAGTGTGTAAGAGGGTGGCCCTGGCTGGAGCTCCCTTGTGTGTCAGGCCATGGCACAACCTGTGTGCCTGCCTCAGTTCCCCTTTCAGAATCCCGAGTAACTCCATTTCATGCTGTCCTGCTTAAACAGCCCTCCTTGGAACCAGTTTATGATGATAACATTGTACAAATGGTCCAGAATATCCCAACCCATAGTCCACTTATCACCCCAGTGCAAGTAGTCACTAAAATCCCAAGACACCTTCCCCCTCAATGTCGTGTATATCCTACACCAGTGTCTTCAGCCACACCTGGACTCTCAGTTCTCTTCTGCCCCTCTGCCAGGACAGCCACATCAGCCCTTCCAGCTAGAGGGCAACCCCACTGTTCTCAGTGGGAATGCCCACAACATCTCTGCTGATAGCTCACCTTTACCTTAGGAGCATCCTTCACTCCTCCAGCCCTCCCATTGTTCCCTTGGATCCAGCTTTCTGGTGTGGAGATGTCAATAAGTAAGCTTCTCTGCTGCTCCCCTGTCTTCAACCCTTGCCTTTGGCTCTCTTAGAGCCAGCAAGCACCTCCCTCTGCTGCTGTCTGGCATCTAGCCCTGGATCAGGGATGCTAACCAACAAACCTCTCTTGCTGCTTGCCTGCCTTGAGTCTTCTTCCAGGAACCACATACAGTCTTCTGGGTCTGGCAGCTCACCTGTCCCTTTCCCATCTGACTCAGTGGGTGCTCTTAAGTGAGCCCTCACTGACTAGGTCTCTTCTCCTTAGGTCCTAGGTACCCTCTTTTAAGCTCAATTGGAGTTAGCTGATGAGGCACAGGAGCATTGGCTCTTACCTTATTAAAGGCCCAGTGTCATCCTGTGACATAGCATCCAAGTGACTTTGAAGTCAATGGGACGTAAGCTCTTAAGTATTTAGGTGCTCTTGAAAATTTTACCCAAAACTGGTAGCTGTGGTCTCATTACTGAACTAAAAAAATCTTGTTTGTTCAATGAAACAAGTTAAGCTAGATACCTTTATAGGTGTTTGTTTTATGACATCTTACATATTAATCTGATATTTGTAGGTTGGCAAAAGCAGCTTTTGATGATGCTATTGCAGAACTGGATACACTGAGTGAAGAAAGTTATAAAGACTCTACACTTATCATGCAGTTGTTACGTGATAACCTGACACTATGGACTTCAGATATGCAGGGTGATGGTAAGTAGACATCTGCTCTAAAATGCTGCTCCACCCTTTATCTCCCCAAAAAAATTCAAGTTAAGCTAAAGGGGACCTGCAAGCATGTAGGTGTGGGGTGGATTTGGACTTGTGCACTTTTTTGTTTGATTGTGTTTTCCTTACAGCTTACAATAGCGAATTTCTATCTTCCCTTCTTATGTTGGATGATATGTTGGATCCTTAAAAGAGGTTTTCTCCCTGTTAAATTAAAATATTTGGTTTCAGTAATAACCCTTTTGAGGACAGAAGTTATTTTTCATTTAATCAGGTTTAATTTTCTTGGTGCTTGTCATCTTTCCAGTTGTCCATAGTCCATAAACCTGAACTTCTAATAAGTAAGTCTAGCAGGAAGACCAGTCTTCTTTCCCTTCCCCCTTAAGTTCCCTACTATCACCATTATTCAGGGTTTTTCTACACTTTAAAACAAACCAACCAACCTCAAAACACAAGCCTCCTATTTTTCCTCTTCAGGTCAGCGTTAATATCTCCATAGGCATTTGGATTCATGGTGAATGACTTTGTTCATGGAGGAATGAGTAAATGTTCCTAGTAGGACTGTCAAGCAATTAAAAAAATAATTGCGATTAATCGCACAATTAATTGCGCTGTTAATAGAATACCATTTATTGAAATATTTTAGATGTTATCTACATTTTCAAATGTTTTTAATTACAACACAATACAAAGTGTACAGTGCTCACTTTTATTTATTACAAATATTTATGCTATAAAAACAAAATAAATAGTATTTTTCAATTTACCTCATACAAGTACTGTAGTGCAATCTCTAGTGAAAGTGCAACTTACAAATTTAGTTTTGTTACATAACTGCACTCAAACAAAACAATGTATAACTGTTGTAGCTGGTGTCTGCAAGATATTTATGTGGCAGATGTGCTAAAGATCCATATACCTCTTCATGCCTCGGCCATCATTCCAGAGGACATGCTTCCATGCTGATGAGTCTCATTAAAAAAGGGTGTTAGTTACATTTGCAACTGAACTCCTTGGGGGGAGAATTGTATGTCTCCTGCTCTGTTTTACCCACATTCTGCTATAGATTTCAAGTTTATAGTAGTCTTGGATGATGACTCAGCACGTTTTAAGAATGCGTTCACTGCAGATTTGACAAAATGCAAAGAAGGTACCTGTGACGGGTTGGGTCACAGAAACCCCCTTGGGACTGCCACCTGATGTGCAGGGACTACTTCTAAGCCTTTTTTCCCTGGCAGCTTGGGACTTCAGTACCTTGCCTGGTTGTGCCAGACACACTAGCTGGCTACAAACATAGATCCAGGTCTGAACCACGTCCTCCACAAGCTGCAGGCTTAACTGAAAACAGCTTAAGAAGTACTCCTGTCTCCAACACCCAGATACCCTGCTCCCAATGGGATCCAAACCCCAAATAAATCCATTTTACTCTGTATAAAGCTTATACAAGGTAAACTCATAAATTGTTCACCCTCTAACACTGATAGAGATGCACTGCTGTTTTCTTCCCCAGGAATTAATTGCTTGCTCTGGATTAATAAGCAAAAAGTGATTTTATTAAGTATAAAAAGTAGGATTTAAGTGGTTCTAGGTAATAACCAAACCAAGTAAGTTACCAAGCAAAATAAAATAAAACACGCAGGTCTAAGCCTAATACAGTAGGAAACTAAATGCAGGTAAATCTCACCCTCAGAGATGTTCCAATAAGCTTCTTTGACGGACTAGACTTCCTCCTAGTCTGGGTTCAGCAATCACTCTCACCCCTGTAGTTATTGTCCTTTGTTCCAGTTTCTTGCAGGCATCTCTTTGGGGTAGAGAGGCCATCTCTTGAGCCAGCTGAAGACAAAATGGAGATGTTTCCAGGGGCTTATATAGTATCTCTCTTGTGGATGGAAACCCCCCTCTTCCCTGTGTAGAAACACAGCTACAAGATGGAGTTTTGGAGTCATATGGTCAAGTCACATGTCCATGCATGACTCAGTTCTTTACAGGCCGATGCCATTGCCCATATGCTAGTTTGAAAGTTCCCAAGAAAGCTCAGATGTGGATTGGTGTCTCTCAAGGTCCATTGTTAGTTAAGTACTCCCAATTCCTTGAATAACCCCTTCACACTATGTTTACCAAATCTGCCTTAGGTACTTCCTACAGCAAACACTTTAAATACAAACATAGAGCCAACACTCATAACTTCAGATATAAAAATGATACATGCATACGAATAGGATGAATACATTCAGTGGAACGTAACCTTTGCAAAGATACGTTACATGGCATATCTAGCGTAAAACATATTCCAGTTATGTCATATTTACACTCATAAGCATGTTTCTATAAAACATTATGGGGTGCAATGTTACGGTACCAATGTCAGATTTATAAAGATAGGTACAGTACTCGACCCAAGATTTAAGAATTCTGAAGTGCCTTCCAAAATTTGAGAGGGATGAGGTGTGGAGCATGCTTTCAGAAGTCTTAAGAGTAACACTCTGATGCGGAAACTGCAGAACCCGAACCACCAAAAAAGAAAATCAAGCTTCTGTTAGTGGCATCTTTAGCTATCTTTAGAAATCTCACATTGGTACCTTCTTTGCATTTTGTTAAATCTGCAGTGAAAGTGTTCTTGAAATGAACAACATGGCTGGGTCATCATCCGAGACTCATATAACATAAAATATATGGCAAAATGCAGGTAAAACAGGAGACCTACAGTTCTCCTCCAAGGAGTTCAGTCACAAATTTAATTAATGTATTTTTTTAATGAGTGTCATCAGCATGGAAGCATGTCCTTTGGAATGATGGCTGAAGCATGATGGGGCATATGAATGTTTAGCATATCTGGCATGTAAATTCTTTGCAATGCTGGCTCCAAAAGTACCATGCATCTGTTCTCACTTTTCAGGTGACATTGTAAATAAGAAGCGGACAGCATATCTCCCATAAATGCAGAGTTGTTTTTCTTAGCAATTGGCTGAACAAGAAGTAGGACTGAGTGGACTTGTCGGCTCTCTAAATTTTGCATTATTTTGGTTTTGAGTGCAATTGTTTTTAAAAAAAAAAATCTGTAAGTTGCACTTTCATGATAGAGATTGGTATGAAGTGAATTGAAAAATAAGATTTCTTTTGTTTATCATCTGTACAGTGCAAATAATTGTGATAAAAATATAAATTGAGCACTGTACTTTTTTTATTCTGTTGTAATTGAAATCAATATATTTGAAAATGTAGGAAACATCCAAAAATATTTATTACATTTCAATTGGTATTCTGTTTAACAGGGCTATTAAAACCTGCAATTAATCACAATTAATTTTTTTGAGTTAATCGTGTGACTTAATTGCAATTGATTTGACGGTCTTATTTACTAGCAGTGGTGGTAGTGATTAATTTGGTGGTGGTATTCCCTTAAAAATAAAAAATTGAGTGCCCCAACAGCATTGTGCTTGGGTGTAGAGCATTGATTAGTTGTTCTTTTCACAAGGATTAAAGAGGTTTATCTTGGTATCCTAGCCAGATTCCTATTTTTAAGTGTTTGTTGGAGGGTACAATCTTTTGAGCCACAGGGCTCTTTTTTTAGATCAAGGTGAGGAAGCAGTATGTCTGAGCTAAATACAGGTTGGGACAGATTGATAAACTGAAAGCGTAATGTGTTGGAGTTGGTCACTTGAAATGAAATAGGCAATCAGGGGTTAGATTGTTATCCATAAAGGGTTTGAAGTGGATAATTAAGGGGTAGTAGTTGGTGTGGTCTGTTAAATTGTTGTAATGAGCCATAAGACCAATGTCCCTCTTAAATCCATGTTTTCTTGTGTCTAGCAGAGCTATGAATTCAAGTCCCAGGCTTGTTTTTTTGAAAGGTGTTCTGCAGGTTTCCCCTGAGGAGAAGTATTGAAAGGTTAGGTATGGAGTGATCGCTTTGAAAAGTGTTCACCCACCAGTGATAGTGGTTTTTGTCTTCTATAATTTTTCTGTGTGAGATCATTCTAGAGCATAGTGATTGTCTGGTTTCACCCATATAGTTGTTGGGGCATTTGATGCACTGGATGAGGTATACCACATGTTGTGATAAGCATGTGTAGGACCCGTTAATATTGAAAGGTGTATTGTGGGGCAGTATTGATCATTGTAACTATAGAGATATCTGCAGGTTTTGCATCTGTTGTAGCAGGGTTCAATGCCACTTTGAGTTGTCTCTTGGTATGTGGCGAACTTGCTTCTAATATTGAACTTTGTAGGGTTATTCTATTGATAGTAATCTTTTTTCCTCAGAGTACTTGCCTCCATGTGCATGGGACTGGAAAATCATGCAAGTAGCATCTGTTGGTCCATCCCTGTGCTCTGGTTCTTCTCATGCTCTGCACAGAGGCTATAAGGGGAGGTGTGGACTGGCTCCCTCTTCAGTTCCTCCTTACCACAACCGCATGGCCTGAGCTGGAATTCTGTGTCTGGAACTATCCTCTCATTGTCTTCATTCCTGTAAATATAATTGTGTATAGTTTTACTGTTTTTATATTATTTTACTGTAGCTGCGTTTGTCCTCACCCTGGGGACCTTCTGTGCCCACTTTTGGGCGTACCACTATGCACAAAATTCTGGAGTTCAGTAACTGGCACCTGCCCTTGCTCTTTGTTAGTGACTACCTTTGGTGTCTTCAGCTTGCTCATACCTCAGTCAGGCACAGT
The DNA here is from genome assembly GCF_016161935.1 of Mauremys reevesii. NCBI lineage: Eukaryota > Metazoa > Chordata > Testudines > Geoemydidae > Mauremys > Mauremys reevesii. The sequence continues at coordinate 24,844,388 of NC_052642.1, forward strand.
TTCTGTCACTCCTTTCCATTCCGGAGCAGAGATGGACGAGAGCTCTGAGTGAAGAAGTTCCTCAGGGAGAAAGCCACGAGACTGTCAGTGACATACAGTTGGCGGAGATTCCCCATTTACCTCAGCTGTGGTCCTCAAACAGCACACCCTCCGAACATGAGCTTTGGAGCAAAGACTGGATCAGATCGATCTACAGACTGTCTCTTGGGCTCCTCATGAAACTAGGGAGTCCTTTCACAGGCATAAAATCAGATTTCCCCCATAAGCCTGCTTGAAGAGAAGGATCCCTCTCTAACTTCTTACAAGTTGGATGAGCCTTTGCACACAGGTCCCAACCATGAAGGGAAAATGTGCAGGAGTAAAGCTCCAGTGGTACTAACCTTGGTAACAAACACCAGTGCTGGCCGTGACCTCTAACTAGCTGAAGGACTGACAACTGTAACAACCAAAAGCTCCAACTGAGGTGCTCTTTCTTTCTCCTTGGTACTGGACTGACCCTGTAAAGACCCACTGACCACTAAGTCTGACATGGCATGGGATCTGACAGAACCAACAACTGGGACCCTTGTACCCCTGGATTGGCACTCCTGGACCCACAATCTCTTCTACTTTTGTGCCCAGTCCTTCTCAGGGAAACCCCAGAAGAGGATACAACCTCAAGGAGAAAAAATTACTTTCCTAATCCATTTGTGAGCCAGGGCTTCCTCACCAGCTCTGATGGTGGTACTGAATGAAGCAGGATCCAGCCTTCCCATTGGCTGAAACGGATGTCAAGATAAAACATCCTTCTGCCTCCCCGCCGCCTAGGTATTTCTTGGACCTGTCCTCTGCCCAGGTAGGGTCACCCTCCAGGAGATTGCTGGTACCCAATGCCTTGGGGCCCCCTCAACTAGCCTTTGATCCTTCTTACTGGCCCTGTTGGTGTCCAGAGGATCCTTATGCACAACTCCTTAGATACATGTGCTCTACTAGATAGTCACATAATCCCTCTCCTCCTAGACAATGGCACCCAACTCTATAGGAGTACATGGAAGAGGAAGATGATGAGCTGGTACCAATAGGCATACCCCCCTCCTTATTTGAGGAGCTTCACCACCCCCACCAGATTACCATAGGTACTATCAAGCTCTTGCAGAGGGTGGTTGCAGAACGTCACATTCCATTAGAAGTCCAAGATACACAGTATAAGCTTGTGGATATCCTGCAGTCCACAGAACCCAACAGGGTAGCTCTCCTGGTGAATGAAGCTGTTATGGAACCAGCTAGGCATACACTGACAATATGTACTCCTACCCCTAAAAGGGCTAAAAAACATTATTTTGTGTCTGTAAAAGGGGTAGTATTCTTGTTCTCGCACCCTGTCCCCAATTCCTAGTAGAACAAGCAGCCATGGAAAGATCCAAGCAGCAACACCTTAAGATCACCCTTCTCTATGTGGGTGCAACAGAATCAGTATCAGGGTCAGCAGGTATTTCTGCAGTTTTAGACTACCGTCTCACTCTAAAGACATCTGGTTTCTCTGTTAGCTCATTAGATATCAACCTAGCTGAATTAGTCCATTTCATCCTCTGGTAATGGCTATTCTATTTTTTACTCATGTGTTAACCACCAGTTTTCTAAAGGGTGTGACTGGGAACTTACTACTTCAGTCTCCTACTTTCATCACTTACTGGACCATCTTTTGAACTGTTGGTTGACCCTGTGCTTGATGTCCCATCTGTCTATGAAAGTTGCCTTCCAGGTTGCCATTGTCAGCCAAGGAGGGAGAGGTGAGCTTGGGGTCAATTGGGGCCAACCTGCCCCAGTCACTACATTTCATAAAGAGACGTTACCCCTTGGCCTCCACCCAAAATTGATCCTGAAGGTAATTTCTGAGTTGCACATAAACAAATCAATTCACTTACCAATATTCTTACTGAAGCCTCGTGCTTTTAGAGAGGAAAGGAGGCTTCATTCTTTCAGTGTCAGAACAAGCACTAGTGTTCAACCTGCAAAGAATAAAACCTGTTCAGAAATCACCTAGACTATTTGTTGCTGTAGCAGACCAACCACTGGCTGTTCAGACTCTTACTGCTCAAACTCTTAAGTCGATTTCTGGCTATATTCTCCTTTGCTATCAGTTGATGGATATCCCTACCTGGGAGCATTTCACTAGAGCACAGGCAGGATCAGTACCATCTCTCTGAGATGTGCCTATGCTGGACATTTTTAAGGGGGCAACCAGGAGTAACAGCTGTATTTTTCACAAGACATTATGCTTTGGTCCAAGCCTCTTCTGCTGATGCAACCTTGGGGTTTCCATTGTTACAGGCGTCTATACTGCCTGCATCCTTGCACCCCTTTCCGAATACTGCTTGTCATTCATCTGTGTGTGGAATACATATAGGAACCAGGACTTGAGGAAATAAACAGCACTTACTTGTAACTAGAGGTTCTTTGAGATGTGTGGTCCCTATCTGTATTCCACTACCTGTTCTCCTTCCCCTCTGCTTTGGATCATACCTAGATTTGTGGTAGAGAAGGAACATTAGAGGTGGCCAGTTCATGCTTTCCCTTATGCCCTCAGTGTAGAGCACGAGGAGAACCAGGGCACAGGTGTGGACCAAAGGATGCTACTTGGAAGACTTTACCAGTCTCAAATGGTGTTCATGCATACCCACATGTGGAATACAGATAGGGACCACACATCTCAAAGAACCTCCAATTACAGGTAGGTAACCTTAATTTATTGGGCTAGATCATTAATAGAGATCTAGACTACTCACCTTCTATTCCTACTTCCTTGAAGTCTGACATTTTCTGAGTAAGTGAAAGGAACCACAGACTCTTCCCTCCCACCCCCACCCCAAATGTCACCCTCGGTCCAAACTTCAGGTTTCACAAAGGAGCACACATGGTGCTCCTATGTGTTTCTAGAGCAGTGGTTTTCAACCTGTAACCTTTCCAAAGAGGTCCGCACCTCCATTTGAAATTTTTAGGAGTCTAGCAAATGAGAAAAGGTTGAAAGCCACTGTTCTAGACAGCATTTCAACTAGTGCAGAAAGTTCCATGTTCAAGTTTATGGATCTGTACAGATAGTATACTACACTTACTGGTAAATGCAGTCATCCCTTTGATTAGATGCTCAAAATCATTGTTCCTTTAGTATGGTGGTTGCCCTTTGATGAAACCAAGTGGGATTAGTGTCAGTGATGCACTGAAGTTTGCCTTGCTACCGTGAGGTACCAGTGCATTGTGTCTCATTCTAAGTAGCTGTGCTTAGTTGAATGCAAGTTCATTAAAATGTGTTCAGTAGAATCCATAGAAATTAGATAGGAAAAACTATTTATAGTAGGTCACTTTGTTCCTCTCCCTGCCAATGCAAATTATTCATTCAAGCGTTCATTTTTTGTTGTCCTAATCAAGTATTGGGCTTCTGCTTCCTTGGCTCCATGCCCTAGTAGTTTGCTTTTCCTGATGTTCCAACTGACTTTTTTTCCCTTTTTCAACTTAATCTCATTGCTTTCCTGGTGTTTATTATTAAACAGGATATCTGAAAACCCCTTGTCTGCTCATAAACTATTAAAAAATTATCTTCACAATTCTAACTAAAATAATGGGAAATTTCAGGTCAGCAAACTATGTTTACAAAATTGGAATTTGACTAGTGGACTGATTAATCTTTGTAAAAAGAAATAACACTGTAGTGATGATAGCTAGTATGTTAGAATATGCAACAATACAGTTACTAGTATGTGCGCCGCCCCGTCCCCCATAGGCAAGTAACAACCACACTGGATGCTTCTTGAGATCATGCCTTATCAGTCAATACACCTTCACTTTTTTTATCATCTTGGTGAGCAGAGCAATAGATATCATTGGGATGTGAGGTTGCTACTCAGAACCGCATGGGAGAAAAATATTAGTTACATTAATCACCTCCTGAAAATTAGGCTTGCTATGGATATTACAGACTTCGAATTGTGTAAGATGTTTGACTTGATACTGCCCAACATTTTGTTTAAAAACTAGAATATCAGATTAATTTTGGATACAGTAAATGGATTAAAAACTGGCTGATAGGTCTCAAAATGTAATTATAAATGGGGAATCATCAAAGGGATGTTTCTAGTGAGGTCCAACAGGCATTGGTTCTTGGCCCTAGGCTATTAAACACTTACTGATAACCTAGATGCAAACATCAAATCATCAGTGATAGTTTGCAGATGATCAAAAAATTTGGGGGACTGGTAAATAATGAACAGGACAGGTCACTGATTCAGTGGATTGCTTGGTAAGCTGGGCACAAGCAAACAGTGTGTTTTAACATGGCTAAATGTATGTGTTCTACAACAAAGAATGTAGGCCATACTTACAGGATGGGGGACTCTCTCCTGGGAAGCAGTGACTCTGAAAAAGATGAGCGGGTCATGGTAGATAATCAGCTGAATGTGACGCTGTGACCAAAAGAGCTAATATGATCCTGGGATGCATAAATGGTACTCTCAAACAGGATACTCCTGGGGGAATTCTGTGCCAAAAAATTAAAAATTCTGCACACATTTCAAAATTATGCATATGTTGTTTGTCAAAATAACACAATATAATCACTCCAGTTTCAGTTATTTTGGTAATTTATTTCAAAATATGTTAACAAGTATGTCAACACCCATAGCATCAAAAAAGATTCCCCCAGGAGTAGAGAGTTAAAGAAATCCCCATGACAACCCAGTTCCAGTTGGGGGGTTCTGGAGGGGGCTTCATGGGGCCCCTGGAGCCCAGACACCTGCAGTCCCCCAACTCCCCAGAGCCCAGCTGTGGGGCCTCCCTCCTCCCCCTAGAGCCCAGTTTAATGTGAAATATTGTTATTGATAAAGGTCTCTTTCTTTGACTTTGATTTTTCTAATATTAATACAATTTTTAGTAACTATGCTAAATTTAGAACTTCTGTAAAATCGGGGTTTGACTGGTAGTATCTGATTGTTAGGGCCCTACCAAATTCACACTTCATTTTGATCAATTTCACAGTCACATGAATTTAAAAATTGTAAATTTCATTATTTCAGCTATTTAAATCTGAAATTTCAGAGTGTTGTAATTGTAGGGGTCCTGACCCAAAAAGGAGTGGGGGGCAAGGGTCTCAAGGTTATTTGGGGGTGGGTGTTGCAGTAGTGCTACCTTTACTTCTGTGCTGCTGCTGGCGGCAGCACTGCCTTCAGAGCTGGAGAGCGGCAGCTGCTGACCAGGAGCCCAGCTCTGTAGGCAGAGGCGCTGCTGCCTGCAGAGCTGGGCCCTCAGTAATCAGCCACCACTCTCTGGCCACCCAGCTCTGAAGGCAGCAGCACAGGATACTACTGACAGAATTCAGTTCATATGGCCCGCATATTTCTGTGCCCCCCATGCAGAAAAATGTTAAAGAAATCTGCGGGGGAGACACACGTCTCTTCCCTGTCCGCCCAGGCAGCATATCTGTTCCAGCCTGGAGCAGCTGCAGAGATGCAGATCACTGCAGGGGGAGGAGGTCTGGGTGTGCGTGCCTGTGGGGAGACATTGATCACCTTGGGGGAGGGGCTGGCCAACAAGCGAGAGAGACTCTGTGCCTCTCGCTTGATAATGCGGCTCGAGGGGCGTGAAGGAGGGTAGGATTTTTTCTTATGCAGGAGGAAAGCTCTCTCCCCAGGCAGAAATGTAGCAGCCTGCCTAGTAAAATGTCACTTCTTGAGAATTGAAAAAAACACTTAATATTACTATCATGTTAACTTAAAAACAATCAATTTTCAGTAAAGAAACTAGCATGTGTGTTGAAAAAAACAAAACAAATACCCACCAACACTTTTTGTTGTTGTTGTTGTTGCTGTTGATGGTTAATTTATCTCCAGTCTCTGTGGCAGAAATGTAGCAGCCTTTCTGCATAGTAACATTAATTATCCTAGGGTTAGTTAACTGTTCCCATTCTCAGTCAATTCACCCAGGAGCATAAAACCTGTAAAAGTTTTAAGGCCCCTACATTACCAGGGTGATGTAAAGCCTTATAAATGTCAGCAAGGGAATCCGCTAGGAAGATCTATGCACTTTCTCACTTTTTTCCTGTGCCAAAGTGGCACAAGGGGTTAGATTTTTACTTACCCTTTTTTTAATAAAAGACTTTTGAGGGCAAAATAAAATATTTACCAAGTAGTCAATAAGATGTCAGGACAATCAGAAACGAGCACTTTCCAAACTACCCAGCTAGGTACAGGAGAATGATCAGCGAAACTGTATGACTTTCATGTGTGAAAGTCTGAGCAATTTAAAATGACATTCTACTTTTTTTTCCTCTCCTTTCTTTGGTGTTCTGTTATGTGATTTAAATGAAAATCCGGGATTGTAACTGGAATGCAGGGTATTAGTTACCAAGTATTTGGAACTTTCATGTGTGTTACGAAATGCTGAATAGTTATTGTGACTTTTTTCTGTATTGTAGTTTAAATAACTTACCAAAACAGTTGAAACTGGTGTGATTATATTGCATTATTTTGACAAATAAAATTTGCAGAATTTTAAATGTTTTGGTGCAGAATCCCCCCAGGAGTAGTGGGATTAAGAGTGGCATGGTATGGCATTGCCACCCTAAAATAACCTTGCAACTCCAACTCCCTTTTGGGTCAGCACTCCCAATTTTGAGAAATGCTGGTCTCCACTGTAAAATCTGTATAGTACAGGGTAAAAGCACAAAAAGACCAGATTTCACGGTTCATGATGTGTTTTTCATGGCCATGAATGTGGTATGGCCCTATTGCTTGTGAACCCATTTAATATGGGCACTGATGTGTACTGATGTATACAAAAAGCATAATGTATATGCACCTGTTTGTGTACATGTGAGAAATGCCTTAAAAAAAATGAAAGGGAGGACTTTATTTTACTATATAACTACTAATTTATCTGGTAAATCAGTGACCCAATAAAACTGTAGTTCTAGTTTGGCTTTAACTAATTCTGTTCACTTTTGATTGAATTCTGTAGGTTCTGTATCCCTGGTCCTTAACAAATTTGCTGTCACTGGGCTTCTACAGCTCTCCATCTCGTATCTTTTAACCATGTGTCATATCCAAGCTGTTAATTTATTTTCATGCTTGTAATCTTGTCTTTCATATGATTTCTGTTTTCCCCTTCTTTCCTGCTATGTAGATTCCTAAAGGAAAGTCCAACTGTTCATTTCCTAAAAACTCTACTTTGTAAGTCCTCATCATGGCTCAGTGAAGTTTTTCAGCTTCAGTTTTCCTCTTGTCACTAATAATGCTTTGCATACTATTATCCTGCAGCTGATAAATTGCTTGTATCTGACTCCAGTCCAGGGCTAAGCACTTTTCTACCCATTCATGACCTGTCTCCGCTACGCGGCATCAGATGTAACTGACCTGAATAGACCTAGGCGTTTTTGTAACTGGACTGGGTAGATATTAAGAAGATGTGGGCATGAAAAATACTTTCACTTTAGTCTGTTATATAGTATTTGCTTAAGTGTGCCTGTTAGAGCATGCTCAGATCTTCTGTACATATTAACCATCTTCCTGGGCTAGGTCTTCTACTGTTTTGCTCTTTAAATTGAGTTGATCTGTCATATAATTTTGTGTGGTGTTTTTTGTACAGGTAGGTTTTTTGTTCACCATAAATTATATCTTCCAAAATCTCCCTTACATTGTACCTAGTGCTAATCCTGGAGATGCCCTTTGCAGGCATTTTGATTGGAAGCTAAAAGTCATTTGACTGATTTGATTGGTTTTTACAGCAAATTGTTTGAATGGACAATCCTGTTTATATGTTGTCCCTGGAGGCAGAACTATTTCATTGTGGTTAAGAGTAGTATAGAAAAAATGTACCTGAATTACTTCAATTGATTTGACCCATGCACATGTTGCAGGACTAGCTTTCGTATGTTAAGAATTGTTCACTTTATGTAGTTCCATTGGATTTCAGGAAAAGGCATAGACAGATGGCAAGCATGCTTCTAGTTGGGGGAGTGGGAAGGGACAACTTGTTTAGACCTCATTGAGGCAACAGTTCAGATGAAAAAGCTGGTGTTTCACTGCATGTTGCAGCCCAGGTAAATAGCTCCAAACTAATTGACATCAAACAAGAAGCATGAGAGAGAATCTGCCTAAAATGTCTTCTTTAATAACTTCAAGTCCAGGATTCTTGGCTTGTTTTTCTGCATTAGAGTTGCAAAGTTGGAAACTGTATTCATACCAGTTTTGATTGGTAACACTAATATACTGTGCAACTTCAGTGGCGCTCTTTTGCAAAATTGACTGTAGCACTGAGACTGAGGTGGCCTTCTCGTCACTAGAAGGGGCTTGCCTGGTATAGCTATCCTCATAAACTCTCCCAGTGGAGATGCTGCCATTACAGGCAACAGTTTTTTTGGCAGAATAGCTTATACTAGTTCCTTGAACAAAATAAGCTATATCAGCAAAAGGACACTTTGCCAGAGGAAATGCATCTACACTTGGGCTTTTGCCAACGTAGCTATGTTGATTGGGGATGGTGGATTTTTTCCCACACACCTAAATGAGAGCTATGCCAACTAAAGTTCCAAATGTAGATCAGGCCTAAGCAAAATGAGTGGCAGATGTTTCATTTTTTAAATACCATTTCTTCATTTAAGTCAACATTGTTCATTTTTTAACAGTAAAAGTTAGATTATTAGGGAAGTACGATTTGATCTGTTGTATGGTTGTAGTCGTCGCTAGGTTTGTGTTGATTTTCAGTTATTCCATAATTTTGACTTGGCTGTGCCTTTTTAGAGAGCATCTAGTTTGATATGTGCATCTTTTCATTGTCAGTTTATTGGTTCTTGGATGGCTCTGTCCTAGCTGGGAACATGTACTAATAGCCTGTGGCATAATTCAGTGTTTAAAAAACGTGGCAAGCTTGGAGTGCAGAACTTTTTCTTTGGAAGGACTTTGCATTAAAACTGGTTTTATAAATATGTTCTATATATGATTAAACTGCATGAAAACAGTCAATGTCAAGATGTTAGCAACTTTGTAGGTTTCCTGTATAGAAATGATGAAGCAGCTGACTACATTTTTACACCTTTTGTAGGTGAAGAACAGAATAAAGAAGCGCTGCAGGATGTGGAAGATGAAAACCAGTGAGACACCATGGCCAACAAGAGAACCCATCTCTGACCACACCCACCCTCCCCAACAAATCCCTCAGTGTCACTCTGAGAACCACCAAATCTGACTTTTACATTGGGTCTCAGACTTTAGGTTCCTGCCCTCTTGGGTTTCTTTTTTTCCTTTTTTTTTTAATTTAATTTTATTTTTTTGGGGGTGTTTTTTTGGTTTTTTGTTTTTGGGGGGGTTTGGGTTTTTTTTTTGTTTTTACACAGTTTAAAAGTTCTTAAAGGCAAGAGTGAATTTCTGTGGATTTTACTGGTGCCAGCTTTTAGGTTCTTTAAGACACTAACAGGACTGCATAAAGATTTTTTCAGCATTACTGTATTGTCTTCTGCCAGATGTGACAATTATTATTATAAGTGAATATTACATCTGAAAGCCATTAGACTTCTAGGGGAGAGATTTGTTATCGCACTGTAGGGCGCATGTGATGGCATTTTTCCTTTTTTATAATTGTTTAAACTGAATTTTATACCAGTGTTTAAACTTAATTGGGTGTTTAGCTTGAAGTTTCAGGTTGCATTGGAACGTTTATTGTAGTGATTTTACTGTTTTAAAAAAAAAAAGTTTCCAAACTGCTGAAATGTTGCTGAAAAATTTGGTGCTGGTAACAGTTCAACAATCCGTGGCTGCTCATTCTTGCCTACTTTTTACTTTTCCTCAAAGCAGGTTAGCATTGAAGGTGGCATTGAAAAGCCTGCATGTGTGTTCAATATTTTTTTCCCCTTCCCCATCCCTATTCCCCCCTTCGCTCGCTCAACCTCTTTTGTTCAGTATGTGTAACTTGAAGCTAATTTGTACTACTGGATATCTGACTGGAGCCACAGATACAGAATCTGTATTGTTCTTACTGAAACACAGCATGGAATTAACATTAAACTTAAATAAAACAAACCTAAATTAAAAAATGCCAAATATTACTGTGAGTTCCTCTTTTATACTTGGATAAGAATTTAGCTAGAGTAGACGTTCATGTATTACAAGTAGGAGGAAAATTTGAATATATCAAAGGAGCGGGAAGGGTAATAGGAATAAAAATATATATATGCAGGATAGCTTACATTTAAACACTAGTAACAGAAGTATTTGGTAAAGAAATTCAGACAGGAGCGAAGTTCTCACTGAGTTTTTAAGGAGCTTGTTTCTATACTATGTGACAGATTTTCACAAGTTACTAGATTTTGGGTGCCCAACTTGACCCTTTTGAAATCAGGTCCCCTTTAAGGTGTCTGTGGTTGAATACCCAAAATTGCTGTAAAAGCAACAAAGAATCCTGTGGCACCTTATAGACTAACAGACGTTTTGCAGCATGAGCTTTTGTGGGTGAATACCCACTTCTTCGGATGCCAAGTGGGTATGCCAAGTGGCATCCGAAGAAGTGGGTATTCACCCACGAAAGCTCATGCTGCAAAACGTCTGTTAGTCTATAAGGTGCCACAGGATTCTTTGTTGCTTTTACAGATCCAGACTAACACGGCTACCCCTCTGATACTTGACACCAAAATTGCTGATCACTTTTGAAACTTGGTCCCCATTTCTAAAGAACTGGAGCCATTAGTGTATCTAACACAGGCTGTATGTTAAAGTGCTCATTGTTTCTGCCAGATCTGTTACAATGGGGTTCTTCAGCCTACCTGCAGCTTGGAGGCAGAACCAGACATGTCAGTCACTGGCTGTGGGGTATTGTCTTGCCTCCAGAAGTTCTCTCCATTTTTTTCTGCTGTCGCAGCAGCAGCAGGCAGGCTCAGCCATACCTCTCTGCTGCCCCGGTGTTCTGAGAAAAATTTCAAACTGTATTTCAGATGTTTAAACTAAAATGTGGTTCAGTAATGTTAACCAGCTGTGTCCTAGGGCTGTTTGCTTTTTCTGGGTGAGACTGTCCCCTCAGCTGCACTTCCCCTTCTGAGGATGGAGTAAGGCGAGAAAAGCCAGAGGCAAAAGGAAGGGTCTTTTCATGGTCTCCCCTTGTTGGGAGCTTAGCTGGTTCTGCAGATAGGATGTAATTTTTCCTCAGCCCAGCCCAAGTGGATTGCCTCCGCATGCCCTTTCTCCCTCCTGCCAGGCAGGTTGGGAGAGGGTAGCTCCACTGGGTAAGAAGCAGCCCAGTTTGGATAGGGTTTCACTTCAGGCAGGAAAAGAGGCAGGGGATTGGAAAAGAGAACAGGGAGAGCATTAGCCACTTGAAACATTTTCAGAGCATTGGAGTCCATTTTTGCTCCTACTGCTGAAGCAGGATGAGAAGGCAAACTGCCAAAGGGGAAATAAATAGCGTAGTTTACCCTGCTCACCTCCACAGAGAATCAAATCGTAAAATATATATATTTTTAAAAGGTGAGCTAGACTCAGAAGAGTGAACTGTGTATTGTGAAACTATGCTTAGGAGGTCTGCAGCTGCCCCAGACAAAGGTTATAGCTATGTATCCAATATCATTCATGCTGGAAAGACTGAATAATGGGATAGGGATTTTATACCACCCTGAAAGAACTGGGAAAATATCTGGTTGGGGCCAGCAGCAACTGCTGATCACCATGTCCTAATACCAATGTTCCCAGATTCTGTTGCAGGGTGTTGTCTCCACCACCTTCTGCCCCCAGCATCTGACTACGGAGTGATGAGAGGGACAGCAGCTCCAGCTGTGGAAGAACTGGCAGGTACTAAGGGGCCTCAGCCCATCTCTTATTTATTTCTACTGGTCTGCCCCGACCTCCATATTATGAGGCCAGACAGTTCCTTAGTGGGCACCAGTCAGAATTTAACCTGATAGCCACATTTATCTTCAGTAGTGAAAATATCCCTGGTGGTCAGGGCCTCAGTGGTTCTAAGTGGGGGAGATTTTTACCTGAAGGAGTGGTCTCCTCACTCTGTAGGCCCTTCCCAGGCAGCCATGTCTAGCCAGATATTGTCAGCCCCCTCCTTCGTAAAAACAACCATGATCTGTCATCTGACACCCTAGGTTCCCCCTGAATGCTTTCACAAGCAATGCTTACATGGGAAGACAGAATTGCAAGTATGGTTCCTCAACCTTTCTAAGGCGGGGCAGGGGGCACAGGGCCGTTGTAGGACGGTTTTTGGATCAGATGATGCAGGTTCCTGGCCATCTTAGTGATATGATGGTAACTATATGAAAAGAAGCTGAAGTTTTTCTGTCAGAAAAATAAACTAACAAACCTGGATCCTGCCAGATGCTATAGAAAGAAATACAGGTCAAATGGCAAATTGAAGCAGCCCATGAAGTACAGGGGGAGAAAATACCTCCTTGCAAGTGTTTCCTAGAACAAGAAGTGCAGGGTCAGTAGCTGCTCGGTGGCCTCAGAACTATCTGCAGGTCTCCCACGAGCCCTTTCCAGAGTTAGAACATTCCTATGCAAAGGCTGTCAAGCGATTAAAAAGTAAGCAGGCAATTAATCACACTGTAAAACAATAATACCAAATATTTGTCCATGTTTTCTACATTTTCAAATATATTGATTTCAGTTATAACAAAGAATACAAAGTGTACAGTGCTCACTTTATATTTTTATTATAAATTTGCACTGTAAATAAAGGAAGAGAGAGTATTTTTCAATTCACCTAATGCAAGTACTGTAGTGCAGTCTCTTTACCATGAACTTACAATTGTAGAATTGTGTGTTTAAAAAAAAAAGTGCACTCAGCGTAAAACTTTAGAGCCTATATGTCCAGTGAGCCCTGCTTCTTGTTTAGCCAATTTCTCAAACAAGTTTGTTTACATTTGTGGGAAATAATGTTACCTGCATCGTGTTTAAAATGTCACCTGAAGGGGTGAGAACAGGCATTTGCATGGCACTGTTGTAGTTGGCCTCACGAGATATTTATGTGCCAATGCATTAAAGATTCATATGTTCCTTCATGCTTCAACTACCCTTCCAGGGAACATGCATTCACTGCTGATGACTGGTTCTGCTCGATAATGATCCAAAGCAGTGTGGACTGACAGTGACATTATATGATTAAAATATGACAATGTAGATCGTTGTTGCTACCACTGTTACATAATTGCAACAAAAGTATGGCATGTAAGTTGTCTATGGAAAAGTTATGATTTGTTGAATGATTGCTACTTGCATGTATTCATCATTTTTATTTAAATCTGAAGTTTATTAATTACCTGTATTTCAAATGTTTGCTCCTGTGGTAACACTTACAAGGTATTAAGTCAGCACATTGTGAATGAAGTATTCAAGCTGATAGCTCATCAGCTAACACAGTGGACCTGGAAGAAGCTTATCTACATCTAATGTACATACTGAATATGTTCTAACTAGAGTATGGGTAATGGCCTCTGTTCTGACTAAGTGAAGCAGCCATGGACATTTGGTTTGCCCATCTCATGCCAAACTAACTCCATCTTGTTACCTTTAATTTTCCACAAACTAGCTTGACTTAGTGTAGACGTGGTCATAGTTGCAAAAAGTCTATACTGCTCATTGAGGGGGTTTTATGATGTTGGTGGAGCAGTGGAGTTATATCAGGAGGAGCACTTCAGTGTGTACACTGCCACTTTTGTCAACAAAACTGAATTGTAGACAAGGCCTAAGTTATGGTTTGGCAGCCTGTAGTGCTTCATCACGTAAGTTGGAATAGTCTGGATGTGTAATGTTGGTATTGGTTGTACTAAAATATGTATGTTGGTCAGATGAGTCCACTTTATCGAATGGGTCAGGTCATAAATACCCTGGCATAAATTTTTGTTACATGCAAATTTTATTAGAAATTATTTTAGGTCTTTTTCCCAGATCAGTGCTTAAAGCTAGTGACTAGTATTCTCAGTTCATTGCAGTACTGTATGAGAAATATGTCTATGAGAGAACAAGTATCAGAGGGGTAGCCGTGTTAGTCTGGATCTGTAAAAATGAGAGAACAATTATCAGTTCACAACTCTAAGAATGATCAGTTACCCAAAGTTTAAGCTATGGAACAAGGGGCTATGTTTTGGGTTTTTTTTTGTTTTTTTGAGTTTGAACTTTTAGCATTCTGTCTTGTATGAGTAAGTCTTATGTCAGCACAATCCCTTTTTATCATCTAAAAGGGATTGTGTCTCAGTCCTTGTTTCCAAGGGATGGGAGACTAAATTCTTTCTCCTATGAGAAGCTTGCTTTTGCAAGCTATTAGGAGCTTGTTTATATTCAGAGTTAAAAGCACTGATGTTGGATATACCTTTAGTTAAGCAGAATTTCCAATATGTAGTTTTAGCATTTTTAGAAAAGTGATCTTACACGTTTTTCATTCCTCATCTGACCTTGCCTCAGTTACAGTTTAGTGTTTGTCTGCACTGCAGTATTTACTGAAGATGCTACTTACGGTGCTTGGAGAGCTTCTCCCGTTGGCAGAGGTCCACCACCTGCCCAAGTGGCAGTAGTTGCATGATAAGAGATGCCTTCTGATTGACGTACCACTGTCTACAGCTGAGGAGTTAGATCAGTATAACTAGTGCTGAGGCATGTGGACTTACTTAATACACCCCTCAGTCACATATTTATACTGCCTTAAGTTTTTAGTATAGACCACACCTTAATCATCTTCACTTAGCTCAAACTGACATCTCTTCTTGGGTGCTTTGCCTCCAGCAGTCAAAGGCCTGATGGGACTGGGTCGGAGACAGCATTTATATTTGTGCAGTATTGGTATGCAATGGCCAACAGCAGGACTTGGCTCATTGGTGTTCTACTAAACTTCTGCCTTCACCAGTCAAATAAATAACTGCCACTAATGACCAAACTTAAGCTTCAGGCACAAGCTTGCCCGATGATGATACTTTTAGAAGCACAGCATTCATTAGAAGGTAAGAATTGTATTGGTTTTTAGGGTAGCTGCTAACAATAAACACAGTTGTTCACCTGTTGAATATCCTTTATATTTCTAAAAAATAAAACAACTAAAATAAACCCTCATCTTTTTTGGTTATAAAAAAAATTTATTTAGCAGACTTTAGGGATTCTATCGGTGTATACAGCATTAATATAGTATATACCCTACAGGGTGTACAGCATTCCAGGCTTGATGCAGTGTTTGATAACACACAGAAGTAGGGGAAAAAAACAAAGTATTAGTGTGAGCTCATTGCATACCAGTGGCAGCATGTTTGGGGTTTTTTTAAGCTTAAAGGGTGTGTGCCATTGCCCCCTGATTACAGCTGGTAGACCCTGCCCCAAAGAAGGCAAGTACATGGTGCTTTGCACTACCAGTAGACTTTTAACTGTGGCAGTTGCAGCTTACTGTGATGCAGCTGTTTACTAGAAAGCAGTTCACCTCCAAGCTTTTTCCTCCTAAATTTATGTATTTAAAAAAAAAAAAACCTCTTCATATTTAGCTCTATTTGCCTCAGTAGCACTCTTCCTTCCCCTACCCCCTGTGCAGTTTTGGTGAATATTTTAACATACACAGTTCACTCTTAGCTATAGAGTAAAATGATATAGCATGGAATTTAATGGTAAGGATTCCACAAAGTGCAGCCACCATGTGGCCAAGCTGGTTCCATTTAAAACAGTGTTTGTGGAAGGCTGTTTCTAAGGTCTGTGTTTATTTTGAGAATGCAAACCCCTAACTACCCCTGCTGATGTGTAGGGATTTTACCTATGGCACTGCTGAATAACTGCAGCACATAGCAACTTGGGCAGAGAGACCACGGGCTTTAGGGGAGGTATAATTTTATAGCAGAACAGGTCACTTGTGAATCCTTCACTAGTACTACTAAGGCATGTGGCCAGAGCTAATAAACACCTGACGGTTCTTTCAGGCATTTGGGGGGGGGGGGGGCGCGAAGAGCTGTGTGTGTCTGCAGTCTTTTCCACACACGCATGCACATGTTGGGAAGGTGGGCATAAGAAACAGGCACTACAGCATTGGGGGGTGCACCACGTTTGGAAGCAGGATCCATATGAGGAAAGATAGGTGCTTTAAAAGAGTACATTTGCTACATTACCTTCCATAATTGTTTTTTAAAAGTCTCAAAAGTTCCCGTAGAAGCTCTGCTTTTCTTAGTGCAACTCACCCACTGAGCTAAAAAAATATTTACAGAATTTTACTCATTTATATATGGCTTCTTACTATTTTTATACAAAGCTTCAGAAAGCAATAAAGCAAAATTGTGCATAAATTGTTCTCTGATAAAGTATGTCACTTTGGAGTTGGACAATACAGATACAATACTGTATTTCTTAGGATCATGCTTTTGTACATATCATGACAGCTCAGAAAAAGTTTGTAATTTCACTTCAGGGCTTGGTCTCTGCATGAACAACAACCTTGACTTCTACTGAACACAGCCATGTTTATGACTTTTATGAGCCCCAGCTGTAAAAACAAACTCAGACCCAAGGCAGTTGCTAGTAAGAGAAGGTGCTTTCTCCCCCCCTCTCTTTTTTTGGTCATTTCAGATTATATTTTGTTTTCACTTTGTTTTATGGAAGTGCAGTTCTTTGGTAACTATTAAACGAAATGAGCAAAGCAGCAAAAAAACCTGCAGGGAAGTACTTCCAGCCACTGGTATAAAAGGCAAGCCAGACTGACGGAGGAACAGATCCTTTCGTGCTGACAAATTTTATCACCGAGAATTCAAACGAGGAGCAACCTGAGGAGAAAGTGGAATGGAAACAAAGATACTGTAAATATTAACAATTAGCCCATGAAGATACCAAAGTCTGGACTGGAATAGTGTTACCCTGTACGGGATGCAGAATAACTAAGAACCTGTCCTGAGTTGTACTGTGTTTCGGCCTACAACTCCCATCAGCCACCGCGGAATTAGCGGCGCGGTAGAGAGGCGGGGTCCGCTGCCCGCTACTCGCAGCGGCCCCGGCGCCTTCGGTTTGGGCGGGAGGCGCTCTCGGCAATACAGCTTCCGGCTGCAGAGCGGGGCCGGAAACGGAAGTTGTTGGAAGAGGAAGTGATATCAGCGGTCTGAACACCGACCGCGGTAACCAGGGAACTCGGTTTCGTTCTGCGTGAGTCGCTTCCATTATGAGCGACGTACCCTGGGAGGTGTAGTTTTCAAAGTGCTGCCTCCGCCTTCGGCATGTTTGGTACCGGCACGTCACAGCCAGTGACCCCAGCGCGCCGCAACCTTCCTTCCCAACGCCCCCACAACCTTCCCCGACCCCTCCGCACCCCCAACGCGCCGCGACCTTCCCCGACCCCCGCACTCCCCAACCTTCCCCGTCCCCGCACCCCAACGCGCCGCGACCTTCCCTCCCAACACCCCCAACCTTCCCCGTCCCCTCGCACCCCCAGCGCGCCGCGACCTTCCCTCCCAACACCCCCAACCTTCCCCGTCCCCCGCACCCCCAGCGCGCCGCGACCTTCCCCGTCCCCCGCACCCCCAGCGCGCCGCGACCTTCCCTCCCAACACCCCCAACCTTCCCCGTCCCTCGCACCCTCAGCGCGCCGCGACCTTCCCTCCCAACACCCCCAACCTTCCCTCCGCACCCCCAGCGCGCCGCGACCTTCCCGTCCCCTCGCACCGCCAGCGCGCCGCGACCTTCCCTCCCCCCGCACTCCCCAACCTTCCCCGTCCCCGCACCCTCAGCGCGCCGCGACCTTCCTCCCAAACACCCCCAACCTTCCCGTCCCCTCGCACCCCCAGCGCGCCGCGATCTTCCCGTCCCCTGCACCCTCAGCGCGCCGCAACCTTCCTCCCAACACCCCCAACCTTCCCCGTCCCCTCGCACCCCCAGCGCGCCGCGACCTTTCCCGACCCCGCACCCCCAACCTTCCCGTCCCCCGCACCCCCAGCGCGCCGCGACCTTCCCTCCCAACACCCCCAACCTTCCCGTCCCTCGCACCCCCAGCGCGCCGCGACCTTCCCTCCCAACACCCCCAACCTTCCCTGACCCCGCACCCCCAACCTTCCCTGCACCCCCAGCCCCCAACCTTCCCGTCCCTCGCACCCCCAGCGCCGCGACCTTCCCCGTCCCCGCACCCCCAGCCCCCAACCTTCCCGTCCCCTCGCACCCCCAACCCGCCGCGACTTCCCCACCGGCCCGCCGCAACCCCAGCCCGCCGTGACCCTCCCCGCCCACCGTGACCTTCTGTAACCCGCACACCCCCAGCCCGCTGCAACTTTCCCTGCACCCCAAGCCTGCCTCTGTCCCCACCCCCCGCACACCCAGCGCTCCGCGACTTCCCTCCCACCCAACGCAGCCTTTAGGAAGTGTGGGGCCCAATTCCAACATTTTCTGCAGGCTGGCAGGGATGACTTTAAATGTAAAAACAAAAAAACAAAAACAAGCCTTTCATTTCTTAGCAACCGGTTTCTAAAAAGTTCTGATTTAAGGGATGTGCCACAGTATGTATTTTTTGTACCAATAGGGTTACCAAACATCCGTATTTTCCTGGGAGGAATCCCGGACAGCAAGTTAAGAACCAAAAAGCCTGACCCTATGTAGTGCCCCTGATTACCTCCTTTAATGGCAATCCGCTTACAGGTTTTGATGGTTCTTTTGGATCCCGCCACCCACTCAGCAGGGTGAATCTTTGTTCTTTTTTATGATGAAATTATTTGGCAGTGCTTCCACTCCCCTCGCTCCTGGAGCCTGACAGGGTCACCAGGGCAGCTTGGGTGGAAAATTCTAACTACAGAGGAATCCCCACTTACTTGCCAGATAGTTGGAGACTTCCAGGAAATAACACAACACACACAAATATATTCAACACAACACTTATATTAAATAGGCAACAAATACAACATAACAGGGCGAAACACTATTTTTAGGGTCACCGGTGCCCACACTTAAAATACCCGTGACTTGATGTAACAAGTGTAAGATCAGTGTCCTGTTGGTATGTGTACTTTGCTGATGACCTATACAATTCTCTGCAGTGGTTTAGCAGTGTGGCTGACAGGGTTCAGTACAGCCCAAAGGACCCACAAGCGGGAGGAGGTGGTGAATCCCTCCAAGGGTGTAATAAGCAGCAGGTTATAAAATCCTCAAACCCTTACTCCCTGGCTTGAGGACACAATTCAGGGAGTAGAGGTTTCCCCAAAACAAATTCCCTGACTAACTAACTAAAGACAGTGCACTCACGAACTCCATGAATGACCTTCAGGTTTGAAGATGGCTCTGGACTCCTCAGTCACTGCAGAGGGGCTGCGGTCTGCTGGCAGGGATCCTCCTCAGACAGGAGTCAGGCTGCGTTGGTCCCAGGATCTCCCCTCATCACAAAGGGGTGCAGGGCTCAAGGTGTAGGTTATACAACTACCCTCACATCCAAGCGGTAGCCTCCTGCCCAGCCTCCAGTCACACACTTAGTGGTCAGCTTCCCTGGACTAGCAGCGCTGACCATTTGGGGACTGGTCTCACCAGGGAGCTGGAGGTGAACCCAGCCTGGCTAGGGAAATTTCCCAGCAAACGCTACAAATTGGGAATCATCCATGGGGAAGGAAAACCCAGCTGGGGGATCTGTGGTTGGGTCCCAAGAGGCCAGTTCTCAGGGGGAACCTGCCTGCAGGCCTGGGACTCCCCAGCTCCCCACACAGCCAGTCCTGCCCTGGCCCTCGCTGGCTCCAGCCTCTTTCAAATGGCTTCTCCCCTTTCCTGAACCACCTGGGAGGGCATCTCACTCCCTATTGGTTGCCGGGCAGACTCTGAGTTTGCCTTGGCTCCTCCTCCCTGAGCTGCCCGCAGACAGAGCTCCAGGAATCAAATTTAAAATTTAATTTTAAATTTAAAAATTCCTCCTGGACGGCAGTTTAAGAACCAAAAAGCCTGACATCTCTGGGAAAATATGGATGTATGTTAACCCTACCTAAAGTTATTTTTTAAAAAGATGGGCCTGAACTAGAAATGAGCTCTGTTTCACATGTGTGGGTCCCTGCTGTTCCCTGGGGGTGTGCTAGGGTGACTAGCTATCCTGATTTTATAGGGACAGTCCCGATTTTGGGGTATTTTTCTTATATAGGATCTTATTACCCTCCACTTGCTGTCTGGTCACCCTAAGCTGTGCACATGTGTGGGTCTCAACTGCTCCCTGTCCCCCTTCATTGAAGCAGGTGTGCAGGGTTGCTGCCCTGGGAACTGCAGGACACCAGTGGACATGGGGCTGGCTGGAGGTAGGGTCTGGCTGCAGGCAGGGCAAGGGATGCGGAGCTGGCTGGAGGCGGGGGCATGGGGTGGGCTGGCTGGCTGTCTTCAGGCAGGGCCGCTGGGGGGGGTGCAGCATGGGTTGGCAGGGCTGGAGACAGAGCAGTGAGGGACTGTCTGGCTTCAGGTGGGGGGTGTGGCAGGGGTTGGCTGGAGACAGGGCAGGGGGTGCAGGGCTGGCTGCGGGCAGGGAGTGCAGGGCTGGCTGCAGACAGGGCCTGGTGCGGGCAGGGCAGGGGGTGCGGGGCTGGCTGCAGACAGGGCCTGGAGTGGGTAGGGCAGTGGGTGCGGGGCTGGCTGCAGACAGGAGCTGGCAATGAGCAGGGCAGGGGGTGCAGCAGGGGCTGGTGTGGGCAGGAGGTGCGGGTACAGGGTGTACAGCCCACCCTGTATGGTAAGTGCTCCCTCCCCCACCGGGATAGCAGCAGTAGCCTGAGGCTCAGAGGCTATTTAAAGGGCCCGGGTCTCCCCTGCTTCCACCACCCTGGCCCTGTAAATAGCCGCCAGAGCCCTGGGGAAGTGGCAGGGCTCATGCGGCTATGTCCAGGCTGCTCAGGTCCACTTCTGCCATATTCTTGTCCGATTAGGGCTCCTGGATGATTCATCTGCAAATTAATAAAGCCAAGCAAGAACTATCACGCAACATAGCAGACAGAGATGCTAAAGTTTTTTTTGTCCCCCCCTCCTCCCCACCCTTCTGCTGGATTTAGTACCAAGGAAAACAACATCATGCATCAGAGGCTACTGCCTTCAGGCGATAGAAAGGGAGTGAGAGCATCGAGACTCTGAGCATTGTTGATGGCATGCAAAAGCCGTCCACCTGGGAGCCGAGGAGATGCCGCTGTCAGTGAGATAAATGTCTGGTTTGGTGAAAGCTCTGTGTCGGGGCCCCCCTAGCTCCAGGTAGGGAAGCCCCATTAGCTGGGGCTGGGTTTGTAAGAAATAGTTCCTGACCAGCTGTGCTTACAAGGGAGAAAAGGTCCCCGTTTTCAGAGGTTGCTCATTTCTGTCATCAGAAACAGTGTCTCCTCCGCAGCAGAAGGTTGCATCCAGGAGGATGACTCCAGGTGGTGAGTATTTTTTACTTCCTCCCACGTTTCTCTCTCTCTCTCTCTCCTCTAATGTATTGGCCAACACACACTCTGTCTCTCTGTCCCTCTCTCTCTTTGTCCTTGCCTCTCCTTGTGCTGTCTCCCTTCGTAGGACATGGGCAGGGGTGTAGGTGTGCATCCCCACAGGCTAGGTCTTGTGAGCTATGAACAAGTAGGGGCCCAAAATCATGCAGGGTAGCGGGCGCAAGAGTGGAGTGGATACTCTTGATGTTGACTATCTGTTTGAGTGTGTAATGCTGGCTGATGCATGGCTTTTGCAGCTGCGCTGGCAGAGGCATTGTCCAGGAGCCCTACCTGGAGGAGAGACTCTCAGAAGTGGACCTGATCACCCTGAACATCCTTCTAAGCAGACATGAACAGTCCTCAGCTTTCTCCCTCCTGCATAATTGGCTGTGAGTAAATGGTCAGTGCTTGGAATTCCTTATCTGTACTTGCTATAATTTTCTTCAGACACCATGTGCATCCTCATTGGGTACAGGGCTCTGTGGGATTAAGGCTGGGGAAGGGACCAGAGTTGCAGTTGCCTGGGCTACTAGGATGATCCGAGGAATGGAAAACCTGTCTTATGAAAGGAGACTCAAAGAGCTTGGCTTGTTGAGCCTAACCAAAAGAATGTTGAGGGGGGATATGATTGCTCTTTATAAATATATCAGAGGGATAAGTATTAGGGAGGGAGAGGAATTATTTAAGCTTAGTACCAATGTGGACACAAGAACAAATGGATATAAACTGGACACTAGGAAGTTTAGACTTGAAATTAGCTAAAGGTTTCTAACCATTAGAGGAGTGAAGTTCTGGAACAGCCTTCAAAGGCGAGTAGTGGGCGCAAAAGACATATCTGGCTTCAAGACTAAGCTTGATAAGTTTATGGAGGGGATGGTATGATGGGCTAGCCTAATTTTGGCAACTAATTGATCTTTGATTATTAGCAGGTAAATATGCCCGCTGGGATGTTAGATGGGGTGGGATCTGAGTGACTACAGAGAATTTTTTCCTTGATGCTGGCTGGTGAGTCTTGCCCACATGCTCTGGGTTTAACTGATTGCCATATTTGGGGTCGGGAAGGATTTTTTCCCCCAGGGCAGATTGGCAGAGGCCCTGGAGGTTTTTCGCCTTCCTCTGCAGCATGGGGCACGGGTTACTTGCTGGAGGATTCTCTGCAGCTTGAGGTCTTCAAACCACAATTTGAGGTCTTGAGTAACTCAGACATAGGTTAGGGGTTTGTTATAGAAGTGGATGGGTGAGATTCTGTGGCCTGCATTGTGCAGGAGGTCAGACTAGATGATCATAATGGTCCCTTCTGACCTTAAAGTCTATGAGTCTAAGCGAAAAATCAAGCTAATTCCATTTCAAAATATGCCAATCCCTAAGAACCCCAAAGCTCTGTGACTAGATCTCACCTGGTGTGTAGTCTGGGACTGCGGTGGGCCCGCTGTGGACTCTCTTCCCCTCTTTCCTCCTGCTTGCCCCCCGACTGCTGGGAGCCCATAAAAAAAAAAAAAAAGGCAAGACGCTACAACAAGGAACAACCTACAAGCCAAAAACTAGCCAACAAGCAACTCACGAGCCAATTAAGCCAAAAACTAGCCCAATTGCTGCATATTTTTCTGCGGGTTTGGCATTTCTGTGCCAAGTCTGCAGTGCAGAGTGGCTTTTTCGGTGGTTGTTGCAAGGGGTCTGTAGTGAGTTGGTGTGGCTCCCCCCCTTGCCCAGCAGAAGGAGTGCCCTTGCAGACACCCAAGTGGGCGGAGCCACCACTGCCTGTTCCCGCCCCCAGAAGTCAAGGGGCGGGACAGGAAGTAGGAAAGCTGGCCGCCGGAGCTCAGTCAGGGCCCAGCCACCACAGGGAGCAGACATGCTGCCAGGAGCTCGCGACTGGGAAACCTCCGGGACCCGAGGCAGTTGCCCGGACTGGCCGGAGCTTCCCCGCGCCCACTATGAGGAGGAGCCGCCGGAGCCTCCCTGCGCCCATTACTGGGAGGAGCCGTTGGAGCTTCCCCACGCCCACTACGAGGAGGAGCCGCCGGAGCCTCCATGTCCCTGCTGTTACCCGGAGGAGCCGCCTGAGCCCGCCTGGCCAGAGTTCCCCGAGGAGCTGCTGGACCTGCCACCAAGCCCCAGTCGAGAGGAACCTATGCTGGTGGACTGGCCTGGGACCGATACCATGGACGAGGTAAGCCCTGAGGGGGGAACTGGAAGTAGCCTGGGGATAGCCGACCCCAGTCAGGCTGCAGACACATACGAGCCTATGTCAGTGTGTTGTAGTCAGGACCCCACTGACCTGCAGCGGTGATAGCCACTGCTAGGGCCCCGGGCTGGGACGCAGTGGAGTGGGTGGGGCTGCGTCCCCTCTGCCACCCCATTCACGGGTGGCAGTATTCCCCCTCACCCAACGCTCAGGTGTAAGGACCTGGTCCTATATACCAACCTGTTGCTGCTCAGCCCCTGCACCAGAGGGCCTGAGCCTCCCCTTGAAATGTGATTGCTGCTCAGCCCCTGCACCAGAGGGCCTGAGCTCCCTTGAACTGTGTACTATTGCTCAGCCCTTGTAACAGAGGACGTGTAGTGAGTCGGTGTGGCTCCCCTCCTGCCCTCAGGAGGGTCGAGCCCCGGCGCGAACGATTACAGGGTCCTTTCTACTTTTTGTCCTAAATGTGTAATGGGAAAAGGGTTGAGGGTGGAGTCCCACTGTGTGGGAGAGGTGAAAAAAGCCTACCCGACATTGCCGACTGAGAGGGTAACTTAATTATTTACCTCCTTTGTGCTGGTTTTAGTACCAAGAGAAAAGAAGTCACGCGTCAGAGTCTACTGTCCTCACACAATTGAAAGTGAGCAAGAGCGACGAGACCACGAGCATTGTTGATGCGATGCAAAAGCCGTCCATCTGTGAATGGAACCGCCACCACTCCCAGTGAGATAAGTGTCTGGTTTGGTGGTTGCTCTGCTCACGGCCCACCTCCTGGTAGGGACACCCCGTTAGCTAGGGCTGGGTTTGTAAAAAAAGGTTCCTAACTAGTGGTTACGAGGGAAACAAGGTCCCCATTTTCAGGGGCTGGTCATTTTTCTGTCCACAAGCAGTGTGTCCTCTGCAGCAGAAGGTTGGATCCAGGGGGATGACTCCAGCTCGTGAGTTTCTTGACTCCCTCCCATGTTTTTCTCTCTCTCTCCTCTGTGTTGGCCAACACACACTCTCTGTCTGTCTCTCTCTGTCCTTGCCTCCTCTTGTGCTGTCTCCCTTCGTAGGACACAGGCAGGAGTGCTAGGTGTGCATCCCCACAGGCTAGGTCTCAGGAGCTATGTACAAGTAGGAGGGGATGAAAATCATGCAGGACAGTGGGCGCTAGAGTGGATGGGTGTCTGTCAATGTTGACTCAGTCTCTGTTTATCGAGTCGGGCGGATGGAGATGGGATGAGAGAGGGAGGCAGGGATGAGGACAAGATTAAATACACCAATAGAACTCTGTGTAGTGATGGTACTTGCTTGGCTTTATTAGTTTCCAGAGGAATCATCCAGGAGCCCTAGCTGGGTGAGAATATGCAGAAGTGGACATGAGCAGCCTGGACATTCTTCTAAGGAGACATGAACAGTCCTCCGCTTCCTGCTTCCCGCTTAACTGGCTGTGAGTAAGAGGTCAGTGCTTTGAAATCCTCATCTGTACTCACTGTAGTATTTTTCACAGCCCGTGTGCTTCCTCGTTGGGTATGGGGCCCTGTGGTATTAAGGCTGGGGAGGGACCAGAGTCTGCTGTGCAGAGTGACTATGTCGGGTGCCGTTGCAAGGGGTGCTTTTGGGTGTAATGGGAAGAGGGTTGAGGGCGGAGCCCTGCCATGTGGGAGAGTTGAAGGGAAGAGCCTAGAAGACATTATGAACTAAGGTGGTAACTGATCTGTTTTCTCCCCTTGTACTGGGTTTAGTACCAAGGGAAAATAAGTCACGTGCCAGAATCTACTGCCCTCATGCGATGGAAAGCGAAGGAGAGCGATGACACTGCGAGTATTGTCGATGCCGTGCAAAAGCCGTCCAACTGGGAGCGGAACAGCCGCCACTCTCAATGAGATAAGTGTCTATTTTGGTGATTGCTCTGCTCACGGCCCTCCCTGCTCCTAGTAGGGACGCCACATTAGCTGGGGCTGGGTTTGTAAGAAAATGTTCTTGACTAGCTGTAGTTACGAAGGGCACAAGGTCCCCATTTTCAGAGGCTGCTCAGTTCTCTGGCCAGGAGCGGCGAGTTCTCTGCAGCGGAAGGTTGGATCCAGGAGGATAACTGCAGGTGGTGAGTTGCTTGCCTTCCACCCGTGTTTTTCTCTCTCTCTGTCTGTCCTCTAGTATGTTGGCCAACACACACACTCTCTGCCTCTCTCTCTCTCTCTCTCCTTCCCTTTCCTTGCGCCATCTCCTTTCATAGGACACAGGCAGGGTGCTAGGTGTGCATCCTCACAGGCTAGGTCTTGGGAGCCATGGAGAAGGAAGAGCAGAGAAAAATCATGAGGGGCAGTGGGTGCTGAGGTGGTGCGGTGACTCTGATTACTCATCTCTGTTCACGAGTCGGGCTCAGGTAGATGACAAGGGAGAGGAAGGCAGGGATGAGGGCAAGATTTCATGCATGACTAGAACTTTTTGTACTGATGGCTCATGCGTGGGTTTTGCAGGTGCACTTCCAGAGGAACTGTCCAGGAGCCCCAGCCCGAGGAGAAGCTGGCAGAAGTGGATCTGATCAGCCTGAACATCCTTCTAAGCAGACATGAGCAGTCCTCAGCTTTCTGCCTTGCACATAACACTTTATGACTTTTAGCAGCACGGCTGAAGCTTAAGATAAATGCATGGTAGAGGCTGAGTACAGGCGGCTGCTTCACTTTAGGTGGGTTTGGTTTCTTATAAAAGTTTTCCTCCTTTTTCTGGGTGTGGGAGGAGAATTTCCCTATTTTGGGAGTAGCTGTGGGGTTACATCCAGGGGAAGAAACAATAGTCTCTTCTGCATAGTGACTCTCTTGGGTGCAGGTGCAACAGGCTGCTCAACATACAAACATTAGAAGGGCAGTACTTGGTCAGATCAAGGATCCATCTAGCCCAGTGTCCTGTCTTCTGACAGTGGCTAATGCCAGGTGCTTCAGAGGGAAGGAATGGAACAGGGAATCGAGACGTGATCCATCCTGTGTCGCCCATTCCCAGTTTCTGGCAAACAGAGGATAATGGCACCATCCCTGCCCATCCTGACCAATAGCCATTGGTAGACCGATCCTCCATGAATTTACCTAGTTCTTTTTTTAAACCTGTTATAGCCTTGGCTTTCACAGCGTTCTCTGGCCAGGAATTCCAGAAATTGAATGTGCATTGTGTGCTTTTTAATTGTATCTATAAAGGTGTAATGGGAGATGGGAGAAGAAGAACATACACAATATTGCAGATTCTGATGATAACTTTTGTTTTTCCCTCCTTGTGTTGTGCTTAGTACCACAGACAAAGAAGTCAAGGGTAAGAGCCCACCCCTGTTGTGAGATGGAAAGCGCACAAGAGCCATGAGACAGCGAGCATTGTTGATGCCAGGATATGCAGATACCGTCGAGCTGGAAGTGGAGCAGCCATGACCATCAGTGAGAAGTGTCTGGTTTGGGGAGGACTCTGGTAACGGCCCACCTGCCTCCAGGATGAGAATTGTCGTTAGCTGGGGCTCGGTTTGTAGGAAAAGGTTCCTGAGTAGCTGTGGTTAGGAGAGAGACACGGTCCCCATTTCACGGGCTGCTCATTTCTCTGACCATAAATGGTGTTTCCTCTCTAGCAGTCAGGGCTGGCTCCAGGCACCAGCTTATCAAGCAGGTGCTTGGGGCGGCAACTCCTGAGCGCGGCGGCACTTTCAGGTATTCGGCGGCAATTCAGCAGAGGGTCCCTCACTAGGAGCGAAAGACCTCCTGCTGAATTGCCACAGATTGCGATCGCGGCTTTTTTTTTTTTTTTTTTGGCTGCTTGTGGTGGCAAAACCCCTGGAGCCGGCCCTGCTAGCAGTAGGTTCAATCCAAGGGGATGACTCCAGCTGGTGAGTTTCTTGCCTTCCTCCTGTGTTTCTCTCTCTCTTCTAATGTGTTGGCCAACTCTCTCTCTCCTCCCCCCCCCCCTTTGCCTCTCCTTGTGCTGTTTCCCTTCATAGGACACGGGCAGTGGTGCTAGCTGTGCATCCCCACAGGCTAGGTCTCGGGAGCCATGAAGAAGTAGGAGGGGATGAAAAGCATGCTGGACTGTGGGTGCGAGAGTGGAGCGGTGACTGTCAGTGTTTACTCGGTCTGTATTCATTGAGTGGATTTCACGCACCAATAGAGCTATATGTAGTGATGTCTCATGCTTGGCTTTTGCAGCTGCGCTTCTAGAGGAATCATGGAGGAGCAGCAGCCGAAGGAGAAGGTGGCAGATGTGGACCTGAGCAGCTTGGACATTCTTTTAAGCAGAGATTAACAGTCCTCAGCTTTCTGCCTTGCATATAACTGGCTGTGAGTAAGCGATACAGTGTTCAAAGCACTGAACTCCTCACTTAAAGTTGCCCTGGTTAACGTTGTTACGTTGCTGATCAATTAGGGACCATGCTCGTTTAACATTGCGCAATGCTCCCTTATAACGTTGCTTGGCAGCTGCCTGGTTTATCCAGTCCTTGCAGGAAGAGCAGCCCGTTTCAGCTAGCTGGTGGGGGCTTGGAACCAGGGTGGACCGGTAGCCCCCCATCAGATCCCCGCTTCCCTAAGTTTCCTGAGCGGCAGCCACCCAGCAGGCTATCAATTGCTGGCAGTTCAGCTGTCCTCCCCCCCTCTGCCATGTGCTGCTCCTGCCCTCTGCCTTGGAGCTGCTCCCCGGAGCCTCCTGATTGCTGTGCAGGGGAGAGGGGAAAGGGGGGCTAATGTCAGGGTGTCCCCCTCCCCCTAATCCTGCCCCCCACTTACCCCGTCCCCTTCTCCATCTAGAACAGGGTGGGGACAGGACAGGGCTCAGGGTGGAGAGAGCCTGCTGCCTGCAGCTGCTGTCTCAACTTCCTGAACTACTTAAAAAGGCAATGTCCTTAAAGTGGTGTCAGTGCACTTGAAGGGGCAATGTGCATCTCTCACTCTCCCGCCCCCCCGCCCCACACACACAGGGTGTGTCTCTGTCTCTCTCTGCCATGCTGTCTCCCCTCCCTCTCTCCATTTGTGCTGCCTTGTAGAGTGTGAGGTTACATTAACAACAATGCGTTAACCCTTGAGGGCTCAGCTGAGTGCTAGTTCATCATTTAGCAGTAAGGCATTCCCTGGGAAATATCCCACCCTCTGACTGCACCACCTCAACCAAGCTTCACAACCATCATTACTGGTTACAGTATTAAATTGTTTGTTTAAAACTGATACTTTTAATTCCTCATCTTTACTTGCTCTAGTATTGTTCACAGGCCATGTGCTTCCTCACTGGATACAGGACTCTGTGGTATTAAAGCTGGGGAGTGGCCAGAGTCTGCTGTTCAGAGTGACTGTCAGGTGCTGTTGCAAGGGCTGCTTTTTGGCTGAAATGCTAAAGGTGTCATGGGAAGAGTGTTGAGGGCGGAGTGCCGCCGTGTGGGAGAGGTGAAAAGAAGAGCTAACGCGACGTTGCCTGCTTAGACGGTAACTTATTTTTTCCCCTTGTGCTGGCTTTAGTACCAAGGGAAAAGAGATCAGACGTCAGAGTCTACTCCCTTCATACATTGGAAAGTGAGCAAAAGTGATCGGACCGCGAGAACTATTGATGCTACGGAAAAGCCGTCCAACTGGGAGTGGAACAGCTGCTACTCTCAATGATAAGTGTCTGTTTTGGTGATTGCTCTGCTCATGGCCCCCTTGCTTCTGGTAGCGATGCTCCGTTAGCTGGGGCTGGGTTTGTAGGAAAAGGTTCCCGACTAGTGGTTATGAGGGAGACAAGGTCCCCATTTTCAGGGGCTGCTCAGTTCTCTGGCCAGGAGCAGTGTGTCCTCTGCAGCAGAAGGTTAGATCCAGGAGAATGGCTGCAGGTGGAGAGTTGCTTGCCTTCCTCCTCTCTCTCTCTCTGTTCTCTAGTACGTTGGCCAACACACACCCTCTCTCTATCCTTACCTTTCCTTATGCTGTCTCCCTTCTTAGGACATGGGCAGGTGTGCTAGGTGTGCATCCCCACAGGTTAGGTCTTGGAAGCCCTGGAGTAGTAGGAGGGGACGAAAACCATGTTGGGCAGTAGGTGTTAAAGTGGAGTGGTGACTGTTGGTGTTAACTCGGTCTCTGTTCGTCGAGTGGGGCCGATGTAGATGGGATGGAAGAGGGAGGCAGGGATGAGGCCAAGATTTCAAGCACCAATAGAGCTGTGTAGTTATGGCTCATGCTTGGCTTTTGCAGCTGCGCTTGCAGAGGAATTGTCCAGGAGCCCCAGCCCAAGGAGAAACTGGCAGAAGTGGATCTGAACAGCTTGGACATCCTTCTAAGGAGACATGAACAGTCCTCAGCTTTCTGCCTTCTGAACAACTGCCTGTGAGTAAGCGGTCAGTGCTTTCAATTCCTTATCTGTACTTGCTGTAGTTTTCTTCACAGGCCATGTGCTTCCTCGTTGGGTACCGGGCACAGTGGTATTAAGGCTGGGGAAGGGACAGGAGTCTCCTGAGCAAAGTGACCATTTTGGATGCAGGTCCTGTCTAGTTGCAGGTGTAAAGTAATAACGGGAGATGGATTGAGGGCGGAGCTGTGGGATACAGGAGATGTGAAATGAAGGACTACGCAACATTGCAGACCGAGATGCTATTTTTTTTTCTTTTTCTCCCCTCTGCTGGGTTTAGTACCAAGGAAAAAGAAGTCACACGTCAGAGTCTACTGCCCTCATGCGATGGCAAGTGAGTGAGAGCAGCGAGCCTGTGAGCATTGTTCAGGCCAGGCAAGAGCCGTACATCTGGGAGCCGAGGAGATGCCACTGTCACTGAGATAAGTGTCTGTTTTGCTGAGGGTTCTGTTCACGGCCGATCTGACTCCAGGTAGAGACACCCTGTTAGCTGGGGCTGGGTTTGTAAGAACAGGTTCCTGACTAGCTGTGGATACGAGGGAGACAAGGTCCCCGTTTTCAGGGGCTGCTCATTTTTCCATCCACAAGCAGTGTGTCCTCCGCAAGAGAAGGTTGGATCCAGGGGGATGCCTCGAGCTGGCGAGTTCTTTCCCCTCCTCCTGCATTTCTCTCCCTCCCTCTCTCTCTCTTTCTCTCTCTTTTCTGTACTGTGTTGGCCAACACACACTCTCTTTCTCTCTGTCTGTGTCCTTGCCTCTCCCTGTGCTTTCTCCCTTTATAGGACACGGGTAGGTGTGGATCCCCACAGGCTAGGTCTCAGGAGCCAGGAAGAAGTAGGAGGGGATGAAAATCATGTGGGGGTAGTGGGTGCGAGAGTGGAGGCAGGTATTGTAAAATATCTAGCACGGTAGCATGTTGGACAGTGATGGCTCTTCCCTAGGTGGTTTGCTGCTCTTGCAGAGGCCCGCTCAAGGCCAATGGAGCCGCCCCAGACAGAGGAGAAGCATTTGGAGGAACGAGACCTGCACAATCTAGATGTTTCACTTGGCAGTGGAGCTAAGGAGTGCTCTCGTGATATTCGAGGAGCAGGTGCTCGTTTTTGTGAAATGATATTTCTCTATCCAGTATCTGCAGAGTGAGGTGCCTTGTGGAGACCAGAGAGATGCTTCTCCTATCCATGGGATGGGTCCTGGGGAAGGTCCAGCTCTGCCTGTGGCTGGCAGTGGTCTGGGATTGTCCCTTTCCTGGAGGGCTGTAGCTCCTTAGGAGTGGTGAGTATTTTAGGCCCTGGGTAAGCTGAAGAAGAATAAAGAAGGAGGGAGCAGCAGCCAGTGACGTGTGTGTCCGTTGTTCTTCCATGCACAAGTGGTGACCTAGCTTACAAGTGTTCTCTCTCTCTCTTTTCAGTCGTACTGAGATTGGTCAGATGAGAGATCGGCCAACCTGTGGCAGAGACCAAAGAAGGAGCAGCCACCCAGAGCCCATCCCTAGGGATGGAAGCCGGACAATGATCTGCAGAGTAAGAGCAAATGGAAACTTGCTGAAGTTCAGTATTGAGGGAGGGCTGCAAATACTCTTGTCAGTGGAGAGAATTTGTGAGTATGGGGAGGGCCCCTGAGGAAAGGCCTCGGCATCTCACGGGGGCACGATAAGCTCGGGGGAATCCTTTGTGCCCTCTCAAGGAATTGTCAGGTGCTATGGAGTCTTCCCAAAGTGCAATAACTCTTTGTGGAGAGCCAGGAAGGTGACTACAGGTGCTGAGTTTGCCTCCTTCCTGTATGTGTATCTCTGCTCTCATATGTTGGCCAACATGTGCGCGCTCTCTCTTTCTGTCTCTCTCCTTGTCTCCTTGCATAGAACATGGGCAATGGTGGATGCTCACAGTCTAGGGCTGGAGAGCCTGCATCCCACTGGGGCATTGGGAGGGGGAAGAGAAGCATGATGGGTACTAGATCCTCCATTGGTAGTGGTGGGGGTGACTGTAGGAGTTGACTCTGACTCTGTTCATCAAGTGGGGCTGATGTACGGTGGGTGAGAGAGGGAGGGAGGCATCTCTCACACCAATAGAACTTTGGGCAGTGACGGCCTCTGTGATGGGTTGGATCACAGACACCCCCCTGGGAGCTGCCAACTGATGTGCCAAGTCTACCTCTGCCCCTGCTTTCCCTGCTAGCTTAGGACTCTAGCACCCTCTCTTGCTGAGCCAGATACTCCCATCTGCTCCAACATAGACCCAGGGTCTGAATTACTTGCCCCAAAGCTGCAGGTTTACCTGAAAACAGCTCACAGAAGTGTGCTTGTCTTTAGCACTCAGATGCCCAACTCCCAATGGTGTACAAACACAAATAAATCCGTTTTACCCTGCATAAAGCTTATACGGAGTAAACTCATAAATTGCTCATCCTCTGTAACACTGATAGAGAGAGATGCACAGCTGTTTGCCCCCCCTCCAGGTTAACTCTGGGTTAATTAATAAATAAAAAGTGATTTTATCAATACGGAAAGTAGGATTTAAGTGGTTCTAAAGAGTAACAGACAGAACAAAGTGAGTCACCAAGCGAATTAAAAAGCGCAAATCTATGTCTAATCAAACTGAACACAGATAATCTCACCCTCAGAGATGCTTCAGTAAGTTTTTTTTCCTCAGACTGGACCCCATCCAGGCTTGGGCACAATTCTTTCCCTGGTACAGCTCTTGTTCCAGCTCAGGTGGTAGCTAGGGGATTCTTCATGACTCCATGGAGCTATAAAGGTGTAATGGGAGATGGGAGAACAACCACCTACACAACACTGCAGATTCCGATGATAACTTCTGTTTTTCCCTCTTCTGTTGTGCTTAGTACCACGGAGAAAAGTGAAGGGTAAGAGCCCACCTCCGTTGTGAGATGGAAAGCACCAAGAGCTGTGAGACCACAAGCGTTGTTGATGCCAGGCTATGGCGATGCCGTCAATCTGGGAGTGGAGCAGCCGTCACCATCAGTGAGATAAGTGTCTGTCTGGTTTGGGGAGGACTCCAGTAACGGCCCACCTGCCTCCAGGCTGAGACTTGTCATTAGCTGGGGCTCGGTTTGTAGGAAAAGATTCCTGTCCTGCTGTGGTTACGAGGGAGACAAGGTCCCCATTATCAGGGGCTGGTCTTTTCTCTGTCCACAAACAGTGTGTCCTACGCAGCAGAAGGTTGGATCGAGGAGGATGACTCCAGCTGTTGAGTTTCTTGACTCCATCCCACATTTTTCTCTCTCTCTCCTCTAATGTGTTGGCCAACACACTCTCTGTCTGTATGTCTGTGTGTGTGTGTCTCTCTCTCTGTCCTTGCCTCTCTTTGTGCTGTCTCCCTTAGTAGGACACGGGCAGGTGCGTTAGGTGTGCATCCCCACAGGCTAGATCTTGTGAGCTATGAACAAGTAGGGGACCAAAATGATGCAGGGCAGTGGGCGCTAGAGTGGAGTGGTAACTGTGGATGTTGACTGAGTCTCTGCTCTAGTGGGGCTGATGTGGATGGGATGGGAGACGGAGGCAGGGATGAGGGCAAGATTTCACGCATCAGTTGAATTTTGTGTAGCGATGGCTCTTGCTTGGCTTATTTGCTGCGCTTACAGAGAAATCATCGGGGAGCAGCAGCAGGAGGAGAAACTAGCAGACGCGGACCTGGGCATCCTGGACATCCTTCTAAGCACAGATTAACAGTCTTCAGCTTTCTGACTTCCACATAACTGGCTGTGAGTAAGCGGTCGGTGCTTCGAATTCCTCATCTGTTCTCGCTCCAGTTTTGTTCCTGGTTGGGCACATAGCTCTGTGGGGTTAAGAGGAGGGAAAGGCACAAGTCTCCTGTGCAGAGTGGCTATTTTGAGTGTAGGTGCAACAGGCTGCTTTCTAGTTGTGGTCCTGAAGGTGTAACGGAAGAAGGGTTATGGGTGGAGGTCTGGGGTGCGGTAAATGGGAGAAGAACTTATGTGATGTTGCCAACTGAGATGCTAACTTGTTTGTTTCTCCTCCACTCCCTTGTGCTGGGTTGAGGGCCAAGAGAAAAGAAGTGGAGGGTCAGCATCGGCTCACCTCATGTTACGGAAAGCGAGTGAGAGCGACGAGATTGCAAGCATTTTGGATGCCAGGCAACAGCCGTCCAGCTGGGAGCAGAGCAGCCGCCACAGTCAATGAGATAAGTATCTGTTTTGGTGATTGCTCTCCTCACTGCCCACCTGAATCCAGATACAAATGCCCCATTAGCTGGGACTGGGTTTGTAACAAAATATTCCTGACTAGGTGTGGTTCTGAAGGAGACAAGGTCCCCATTTTCAGGGGCTGCTTATTTCTTTGTTCACAAGCGCTGTGTCCTCTGCAGAAAAAGTTGGATCCAGGAGGTTGATTCCAGGTGGCGAGTTGCTTGCCTTCCTCCTGTGTTTTTTTTTTCTCTCTCTCTCTCTCTCTTCTCCAGTACGTTGGCCAACACACCCCCTTTCTCTTTCTGTCCTTGCTTTTCCTTGTGCTGTCTCCCTTCGTACGACACGAGCACGTGTGCTCGGTGTGCACCCCCACAGGGTAGGTCTCGGGGGCCATGATGAAGTAGGAGGGGATGAAAATTGTGCAAGGTAGCGGGCGCTGGAGTGGAGGGGTGACTGTCAGTGTTAACTTGGTCTCTGTTCATCAAGTGGGGTAGATGTAGATGGGCTGGAAGAGGGAGGCAGGGATGAGGGCAAGATTTCAAGCATCAAT
This sequence comes from Mauremys reevesii, assembly GCF_016161935.1. Classification (NCBI taxonomy): domain Eukaryota; kingdom Metazoa; phylum Chordata; order Testudines; family Geoemydidae; genus Mauremys; species Mauremys reevesii. Next base: position 24,878,965 of record NC_052642.1, read on the forward strand.
AGAGATGTGTGTAGTGATGCTCATGCTTGGCTTTTGCAGATCCATTTCCAGAGGAATTTCCCAGGAGCCATAGCCAGAGGAGAAGTTGGCAGATGTGGACATGATGAAACTGAACATCCTTCTGAGCAGACACGATCAGTCCTCGGCTTTCTGCTTCCCGCATAACTGGCTGTGAGTAAGAAGTCGGTGCTTTGAATTCCTCATCTGTTCTTGCTGTACTTTTCTTCACGTGCCGTGTGCTTCCTCGTTGGGCATGAGGCTCTTTGGCATTAAGGTGGGGGAAGGGCCAAGAGTCTCCTGAGCAAAGTGGCTATTTTGGGTGCAGTTACAATGGGTCCCTTCTAGTTGCAGGTGTAAGGTAGTAATGGGAGATGGGTTGAGGGCAGAACCGTGGGATACAGGAGCTGTAAAATGAAGAGACTACGCGACATTGCAGACAGAGATACTATTTTCTTTTTTTGCTTTTCTCCCCTCTGCTGGGTTTAGTACCAAGGAAAAAGAAGTGTCACGTCAGAGTCTACTGCCCTCGTGCGGTGGCAAGTGAGTGAGAGCAGCGAGCCTGTGAGCATTGTTCATGCCAGGCAAGAGCCATCCATCTGGGAGTTGAGCAGAGGCCACTGTCACTGACATAAGTGTCTGGTTTGGTGATTGCTCTGCTCACGGCTCATCTCCTGGTAGGGACACCCCATTAGCAAGGTCTGGGTTTGTAAGAAAAGGTTCCTAACTAGTGGTTATGAAGGAGACAAGGTCCCCATTTTTAGGGGCTGGTAATTTCTCTGGCCAGGAGGGGTGTGTCCTCTGCAGCAGAAGGTTGGATCCAGGGGGATGACTCCAGCTCGTGAGTTTCTTGACTCCCTCACATGTTTTTTTCTCTCTCTCTCTCTCCTCTAATGTGTTGGCCAACACACACTCTGTCTGTCTGTCTCTCACTCTGTCTCTGTCCTTGCTTCTTCTTGTGCTGTCTCCCTTCATAGGACACGGATAGGAGTGCTAGGTGTGCATCCCCACAGGCTAGAACTCGGGAGCTATGAACAAATAGGAGGAGATGAAAATCATGTGGGGCAGTGGGCGCTAGAGTGGAGCGGTGTCTGTGGATGTTGACTCAGTCTCTGTTCATCAAGTCGAGCGGATGTGGATGGGATGGGAGAGGGAGGCAGGGATGAGGGCAAGATTAAATGCACCAGTAGAGCTCTGTGTAGTGATGGTACTTGCTTGACTTTATTAATTTGAAGAGGAATCATCCAGGAGCCCTCGATGGGCAAGAATATGCAGAAGTGGACCTGAGCAGCCTGGACATCCTTCTAAGGAGACATGAATAGTCGTCATCTTTCTGCCTTCTGCATACCTGGCTGTGAGTAAATGGTCAGTCCTTTCAATTTCTCATCTGTACTCGCTGTAGTATCCTTCACAGGCCGTGTGCTTCGTCTTTGGGTATGGGGCTCTGTGGGATTCATGCTGGGGAGGGGCCAGAGTGACTATGTCGGGTGCAAGGGCTGCTTTTTTATTGTAATGCTAAAGGTGTAATGTGAGATGGGTTGAGGGCAGAGCCGTGGGATACAGGATTTGTGAAATGAAGAGACTGCAACATTGTAGAGGGAGGTGCTAATTTTTTTTTCATCTCCCCCCTCCTCCCACCCCGCTGGGTGTCACATCAGAGTCTCCTGCACTCATGCAATGGAAATCAAGTGAGAGCAAGAGGACCTCGAGAATTATTAATGCCACGAAAAAGCTGTCCCACTGGGAACAGAATAGCCGCCACTCTCAATGAGATAAGTGTCTGTTTTGGTGATTTCTCTGCTCACAGTCCATCTTGCTCTTGGTAGAGATGTCCCGTTAGCTGGGGCTGTGTTTGTAAGAAACTGTTTTTGTCTAGCTGTGGTTATGAGGGAGACCAGGTCAGGGGCGGCTCTAGCCATTTTGCCACTCAAAGCATGGCGGCATGCCGTGGGGGGCGCTGTGCCGGTCGCCGGTCTCGCGGCTCTGGTGGACCTCCCGCAGGCATGCCTGCGGATGCGCCACTGAAGCTGTGGGACCAGCGGACCCTCTGCAGGGACGCCTGCGGGAGGTCCACCGGAGCCGCCTGCTGCCCTCCTGGCGACCGGCAGAGCGCCCCCCGTGGCATGCCGCCTCAAGCACGCGCTTGGCATGCTGGGGCCTGGAGTTGCCCCTGGACCAGGTCCCTATTTTCAGGGGGTGCTCAGTTCTCTGGCCAGGAGCGGTGTATCATCTGCAGCAGAAGGTTAGATCCTGGAGGATGACTCTAGGTGGCAAATTGCTTGCCTTCCTCCCGTGTTTCTCTCTCTCTCTCTCTCTCTTCCCCCTCTAGTATGTTGGCTCTCTCTCTCTCTCTCTGTCTCTCTCTCTGTGTCCTTGCCTTTCCTTGTGCTATCTCCCTTCATAGCACACGGGCACACGTACTAGGTGTGCACCCCACAGGCTGTGTTTCAGGAGCAGTGAAGAAGTAGGAGGAGACGAAAATCATGTGGGGCAGTGGGTGCTAAAGTGGAGTAGTTACTGTTGGTGTTAACTTGGTCTCTGTTCATTGAGTGTTGCCGATGTAGATGGGATGGAAGAGGGAGACAGGGATGAGGGCAGGATTTCAAGCACCAATAGAGCTGTGTGTAGTGATGGCTCATGCTTGGCTTTTGCAGCTGCGCTTGCAGAGGAATTGTCCAGGAGTCCCAGATGGAGCAGAAACTGGAGGAGGTGGATCTGAGCAGCTTGGACATCCTTCTAAGGAGACATTCAGAATGCAGAAATCTGAGGACTGTTCATAACTGGCTGTGAGTAAGAGGTCAGTGCTTTCAATTTCTTACCTGTACTCGCTGTAGTTTTCTTCTCAGGCCGTGGGCTTCCTCATTGGTGTCATGGAGTTTGGTGGAGACAAGGCCCTGCACCCCCGGCTTCCTGCCATTCACAAAGACTCTCAGCCAGCCAGTAAAACAGAAGGCTTATTTAGATGACAGGAACACAGTCCAAGACAGGTCTTGCAGGTACAGATAACAGGACCCCCTCAGTTAGGTCCATCTTGGGGGGCGGGGGGCCAGGCGGCCAGAGCCCCGTCTGGGCTCCCCTCCATTTTCCCAGCCAGCTCCAATCGGAGACTCTCCAGCCCCTCCTGTCTGGTCTTTCTCCCTTTCCTGGGCCAGGAGGTCACCTGATCTCTTTGTTCTCTGACACCTTCAGTTGGCCCCTTTTCAGAGGAGGGGCCCAGGCCATTAGTTGCCAGGAGAGAGTGCCGGCCATTCTCTATGCAGACAGTATCACAGGGGCCCTCTAAGCTTTGCAAAAATCATACACCCTGATCTCCCACACCTAGATATTTAAGAAAGGTGTAGGGGAAATTGAGGCACCCACACAGTATTCAGAGAAAACATTCAGAACATTCCCACTTGGTCACAGTTGGGTTTAGGCTCTTTGGGATTAAGGCTGGGGAAGGGACAAGAGTCTATTGAGCAAAGTGACTATTTTGGGTGCAGTTACAATGGGTCCCTTCTAGTTGCGGGTGTAAAGTAGTTGAGGGTGGAGCCAGGGGACACAGGAGCTGTGAAATTAAGAGACTACTTGACATTGCAGACAGAGATGCTAATTTACTTTGTTCTTCTCTGTGCTGGGTTTAGTGCTGAGGAAAAAAAATCACACGTTAGATTCTACTGCCCTCATGCGATGGAAAGCGAGCGAGAGGGATGAGACTGCGAGCAGTGTTCATGCCAGGCAAGAGTCATTCATCTGGGAGCTGAGCAGACCCCACTGTCACTGAGATAAGTGTCTGTTTTGCTGAGGGTTCTGTTCACGCCCCAGCTGACTCCTGGTATAGACACCCAGTTAGCTAGGGCTGGGTTTGTAGGAAAAGGTTCTTGACTAGTGGTTATGAGGGAGACCAGGTCCCCATTTTCATAGGCTGCTCAGTTCTCTGGCCAAGATCGGTGTGTCCTCCGCAGGAGAAGGTTAGATCCATGAGGATGACTCCAGGGGGTGAGTTGCTTGCCTTCCTCCTGTGTTTCTCTTTCTCTTCTCTACTCTACTGTGTTGGCCAACACACATTCTCTCTCTCTCTCTCTCTCTCTCTCTCTCCCTTCATAGGACACGGGCAGGAGTGCTAGATGTGTATCACCACAGCCTAGGTCTCAGGAGCTATGAAGAAGTAGGAGGTGATGAAAATCATGCAGCGTAGTGGGCACTAGAGTGGAGCAGTGACTGCAGATGTTGATTGTCTCTGTTCGAGTGGGGATGATGTGGATGGGATGGAAGAGGGAAGCAGGGATGCGGGCAAGATTTCAAGCACCAATAGAGCTTTGTGTTGTGATGGCTCATGCTTGGCTTTTATAGGTGCACTTGCACAGGAATTGTTCTTCAGGAGCCCCAGCCCGGGGAGAAACTGGCAGAAGTGGACGTGAGCAGCCTGGACATCCTTCTAAAAAGACATGAACAGTCCTCAGCTTTCTCTCTCCTGCATAACTACACTTCACGACTTTTAGGGGCACGGCTAAAGTCCAAGATAAATTCAGGGTAGAGGCTGAGTACAGACGGCTGCGTCCCTTTAGGTGGGTTTGGTTTCTTATAAAAGTTTTCCTCCTTGTTGTGGGTGCAGGAGGAGAATTTCCCTATCTTCTAAGCTGCTGATCTTCCAGGACAGAGAGGAGCGGGTTCTTCTGAGCAGTGGCCTGCAACCAGGAAGGTGAGTACAGATGCTGAGTTGGTCCTTCTTCCTATGTGTGTGTTTGTGTGTCTCTCCCTAAGCTCTAATATGTTGGCCAGTATGCTCACGCTCTCTCTTTCTCTCTTTGTAGTCAAGTACCAGAGGGGTAGCCGTGTTAGTCTGGATCTGTAAAAACAGCAAAGAGTCCTGTGGCACCTTATAGACTAACAGACGTTTTGGAGCATGAGCTTTCGTGGGTGAATACCCACTTCGTCGGATGCATCTGACGAAGTGGGTATTCACCCACGAAAGCTCATGCTCCAAAACGTCTCTCCTTGTACTGTCTTCTTGCATAGAACATGGGCAGTGGTGCATGCTCGCAGGCTCTCCAGACCAAGCCTGTGAGCAGGCATCACACTGAGGCATTGGGAGGGAGAAGAGAAGCATGATGGGTACTAGATTATCCATTGGTAGTGGCCGGGGTGACTGTGGGAGTTGACTCTGACTCTGTTCATCAAGTGGGGCTGATGTAGAGTGGATGGGAGAGGGAGGGCGGTATCTCAGACATCAGTAGAACTTTGCGCAGTGATGGCTCCTGCTTGGGTTACAGGCTGTGTTTGCAGAGGGATCGTCCAGGAGCCCAGACAGAGAAACTGGAAGAAGTGAACCTGAGCAGCCTGGACATCCTTGTAAGCAGAGATGAAGAGTCCTCAGCTTTCTGCCTTCTCCATGACTGGCTGTGAGTGAACAATTATGGCCTCTATTCCTCCTCCGTACCACTCTAGTTTTCCTCGGAAGCCATGAACCTCCTTGTTGGCCATGGGGCCCTGTGGGATTAAGACCAGGGGAAGGGACAATAGTCTCCTCTTCACAGTGACTCTCTTGGATGCAGGTGCAAGGTGCTGCTTAACATACAAATGTAAAAATAACAATACTGGGTCAGACGAAAGGTGCATGTAGTCCAGTATCCTCCCTTCCGACAGTGGCTTCGGTCAGAGGGAATGAACAGAACAGGGAATCACCGAGTGATCCATCTCCTGTTGCCCATTCCCAGCTTCTGGCAAACAGAGGCTATGGACGCCATCCCTGCCCATCCTTACTAATAGCTGTCGATGGACCTCTTCTCCATGAATTTACATAGTTCTTTTTTGAACCCCATTAAGCTTAAGCCAGCATTCTCTGGTGAGGAGTTCCACAGTTTGTGTGTGCACTGTGTGCTTTTTAATTGTATCTATAAAGGTGTAATGGGAGATGAGAGAAGAAGAACCTACACAACATTGCAGATTCCGATGATAACTTTTGTTTTTCTCTCTTGTGCTTAGTACCACAGACAAAGAAGTCAAGGGTAAGAGCCCACCCCCGTTTTGAGATGTAAAGTTCACAAGAGCCGTGAGACAGTGAGCGTTGTTGATGCCAGGCTATACAGATGCCATCGAGCTGGGAGTGGAGCAGACGTCACCATCAGTGAGATAAGTGTCTGGTTCGGTGAAGACTTTGCTAACAGCCCACCTGCCTCCAGGCTGGGACTTCTCGTTAGCTGGGGCTCAGTTTGTAGGAAAAGGTTCCTGAGTAGCTGTGGTTAGGAAGGAGGCAAGGTCCCCATTTCAGGGGCTGCTCATTTCTCTGTCCATAAATGGTGTGTCCTCTCTAGCAGTCAGGGCTGGCTCCAGGCACCAGCTTATCAAGCAGGTACTTGGGGCGGCAACTCCTGAGCAGGGCAGCACTTTGAGGTATTCAGCGGCAATTCGGTGAAGGGTCCCTTACTAGGAGCGAAGGACCTCCAGCTGAATTGCCACAGATCGCGATCGTGGCTTTTTTTTTTTTTTTGGCTGCTTGTGGCGGCAAAACCCCTGGAGCCAGCCCTGCTAGCAGTAGGTTCAATCCAAGGGGATGACTCCAGTTTCTTGCCTTCCTCCTGTGTTTTTTTTTTTCTCTCTCTTCTAATGTGTTGGCCAACACTCTCTCCCTGTGTCTATCTCTCTCTGTCCTTGCCTCTCCTTGTGCTGTTTCCCTTCATAGGACATGGGCAGTGGTGCTAGCTGTGCATCCCCACAGGCTAGGTCTCGGGAGCCATGAAGAAGTAGGAGGGGATGAAAATCATGCTGGACAGTGGGTGCGAGAGTGGAGCGGTGACTCAGTTGTTTACTCGGTCTGTATTCATTGAGTGGATTTCACGCACCAATAGAGCTGTATGTAGTGATGTCTCATGCTTGGTTTTTGCAGCTGCGCTTCTAGAGGAATCATGGAGGAGCAGCAGCCGAAGGAGAAGGTGGCAGACGTGGACCTGAGCAACTTGGGCATTCTTCTAAGCAGAGATTAATAGTCCTCAGCTTTCTGCCTTGCACATAACTGGCTGTGAGTAAGCGATACTGTATTCAAAGCACCGAACTCCTCACTTAAAGTCGCCCCGGTTAACGTTGTTACATTGCTGATCAATTAGGGAACATGCTTGGGTAACATTGGGCAATGCTCCCTTATAACGTTGCTTGGCAGCTGCCTGGTTTATCGAGTCCTTGCAGGAAGAGCAGCCCATTTCAGCTCGCTGGTGGGGACTTGGAACCAGGGTGGACCGGCAGCCCCCCATCAGCTCCCCGCTCCCTTAAGTTCCCTGTGCGGCAGCCACCCAGCAGGCTATCAATTGCCGGCAGTTCAGCTGTCCCTCCCCCCCACTGCCATGTGCTGCTCCTGCCCTCTGCCTTGGAGATGCTCCCTGGAGCCTCCTCCTTGCTGTGCAGGGGAGAGGGGAAAGGGGGGCTAATGTCAGGGTGTCCCCCTCCCCCTACTCCTGCCCCCCACTTATCCCTTCTCCATCTAGAGCAGGGTGGGGACAGGACAGGGCTCAGGGTGGAGAGAGCCTGCTGCCCGCAGCTGCTGTCTCAACTTCCTGACCTACTTAAAAAGGCAATGTCCTTAAAGTGGTGTCAGCGCACTTGAAGGGGCAATGTGCATCTCTTGCTCTCCCCGCCCCCACCCCCACACAGGGTGTGTCTCTGTCTCTCTCTGCCATGCTGTCTCCCCTCCCTCCCTCCATTCGTGCTGCCTTGTAGAGTGTGAGGTTACTTTAACAACAATGCGTTAACCCTTGAGGGCTCAGCTGAGTGCTAGTTCATCATTTAGCAGTAAGGCATTCCCTGGGAAATATCCCACCCTCTGACTGCACCACCTCAACCAAGCTTCACAATCATCATTACTGGTTACAGTATTAAATTGTTTGTTTAAAACTGATACTTTTAATTCCTCATCTTTACTTGCTCTAGTATTGTTCACAGGCCGTGTGCTTCCTCGTTGAGTACAGGACTCTGTGGTATTAAGGCTGGGGAGTGGCCAGAGTCTGCTGTTCAGAGTGACTGTCGGGTGCTGTTGCAAGGGCTGCTTTTTGGCTGAAATGCTAAGGGTGTCATGGGAAGAGTGTTGAGGGCGGACCGCCGCCGTGTGGGAGAGGTGAAAAGAAGAGCTAGCGCGACATTGCCTGCTTAGATGGTAACTTATTTTTTCCCCTTGTGCTGGCTTTAGTACCAAGGGAAAAGAAATCAGGCGTCAGAGTCTACTCCCTTCATACATTGGAAAGTGAGCAAAAGTGATCGGACCACGAGAGCTGTTGATGCTACGGAAAAGCCGTCCAACTGGGAGTGGAACAGCTGCTACTCTCAATGATAAGTGTCTGTTTTGGTGATTGCTCTGCTCATGGCCCCCTTGCTTCTGGTAGCGATGCTCCGTTAGCTGGGGCTGGGTTTGTAGGAAAAGGTTCCCGACTAGTGGTTATGAGGGAGACAAGGTCCCCATTTTCAGGGGCTGCTCAGTTCTCTGGCCAGGAGCAGTGTGTCCTCTGCAGCAGAAGGTTAGATCCAGGAGAATGGCTGCAGGTGGAGAGTTGCTTGCTTTCCTCCTGTGTTTCTCTCTCTCTCTCTCTCTGTCTCTCTCTGTTCTCTAGTATGTTGGCCAACACACACCCTCTCTCTATTCTTGCCTTTCCTTATGCTGTCTCCCTTCTTGGGACATGGGCAGGTGTGCTAGGTGTGCATCCCCACAGGTTAGGTCTTGGAAGCCCTGGAGTAGTAGGAGGGGACAAAAACCATGTAGGGCAGTAGGTGTTAAAGTGGAGTGGTGACTGTTGGTGTTAACTCGGTCTCTGTTTGTCGAGTGGGGCCGATGTAGATGGGATGGAAGAGGGAGGCAGGGATGAGGCCAAGATTTCAAGCACCAATAGAGCTGTGTGTAGTTATGGCTCATGCTTGGCTTTTGCAGCTGCGCTTGCAGAGGAATTGTCCAGGAGCCCCAGCCCAAGGAGAAACTGGCAGAAGTGGATCTGAGCAGCCTGGACATCCTTCTAAGGAGACATGAACAGTCCTCAGCTTTCTGCCTTCTGAACAACTGCCTGTGAGTAAGCGGTCAGTGCTGTCAATTCCTTATCTGTACTTGCTGTAGTTTTCTTCACAGGCCATGTGCTTCCTCGTTGGGTACAGGGCACAGTGGTATTAAGGCTGGGGAAGGGACAGGAGTCTCCTGAGCAAAGTGACCATTTTGGGTGCAGTTACAATGGGTCCTGTCTAGTTGCAGGTGTAAAGTAGTAACGGGAGATGGTTTGAGGGCGGAGCTGTGGGATACTGGAGATGTGAAATGAAGAGACTACGCAACATTGCAGACCGAGATGCTAGGTTTTTTTTTTTCTTTTTCTCCCCTCTGCTGGGTTTAGTACCAAGGAAAAAGAAGTCACACGTCAGTCTACTGCCCTCATGCGATGGCAAGTGAGTGAGAGCAGCGAGCCTGTGAGCATTGTTCAGGCCAGGCAAGAGCCGTCCATCTGGGAGCCGAGGAGATGCCACTGTCACTGAGATAAGTGTCTGTTTTGCTGAGGGTTCTGCTCACAGCCGATCTGACTCCAGGTAGACACACCCGTTAGCTGGGGCTGGGTTTGTAAGAACAGGTTCCTGACTAGCTGTGGATACGAGGGAGACAAGGTCCCCGTTTTCAGGGGCTGCTCATTTTTCCATCCACAAGCAGTGTGTCCTCCGCAAGAGAAAGTTGGATCCAGGAGGATGCCTCGAGCTGGCGAGTTCCTTCCCCTCCTCCTGCGTTTCTCTCTCTCTCTCTCTCTCTTTTCTGTACTGTGTTGGCCAACACACACTCTCTTTCTCGCTGTCTGTGTCCTTGCCTCTCCCTGTGCTTTCTCCCTTAATAGGACACGGGTAGGTGTGGATCCCCACAGGCTAGGTCTCGGGAGCCATGAAGAAGTAGGAGGGTTGAAAATCATGCAGGGTAGTGGGTGCGAGAGTGGAGGCAGGTACTGGAAGGTCTTGTGCACCTTTAGTGTTTTTGTCAGTGAAGGCTCGTCCATAGGTGGTTTGCTGTTCTTGCTGAGGGCTGCTCCAGGGCAGCGGAGCATCTGCAGGAAGCAGACCTGCACAATCTAGCTGTTTCGCTTTGCAGTGGAGCCGAGGAGCTCTCTTGTAATATTGGAGGAGCAGGTGTGTGTTTTTGTGAAATGATATTTTTCTATCCAGTATCTGCAGAGTGAGGTGCCTTGTGGAGAGCAGAGAGATGCTTCTCCTATCCATGGGATGGGTCCTGGGGAAGGTCCAGCTTTGCCTGTGGCTGGCAGTGGTCTGGGATTGTCCCTTTCCTGGAGGGCTGTAGCTCCTTAGGAGCGGTGAGTATTTTAGTCCCTGGGTAAGCTGAAGAAGAATAAAGAAGGAGGGAGCAGCAGCCAGTGACTTGTGTCCATTGTTCTTCCATGCACAAGTGGTGACCTAGCTTACAAGTGTTCTCTCTCTCTCTCTCTTTTCAGTCGTACTGAGATTGGTCAGATGAGAGATCGGCCAACCTGTGGCAGAGACCAAAGAAGGAGCAGCCACCCAGAGCCCATCCCTAGGGATGGAAGCCGGACAATGATCTGCAGAGTAAGAGCAAATGGAAACTTGCTGAAGTTCAGTATTGAGGGAGGGCTGCAAATACTCTTGTCAGTGGAGAGAATTTGTGAGTATGGGGAGGGCCCCTGAGGAAAGGCCTCAGCATCTCATGGGGGCACGATAAGCTCGGGGGAATCCTTTGTGCCCTCTCAAGGAATTGTCAGGTGCTATGGAGTCTTCCCAAAGTGCAATAACTCTTTGTGGAGAGCCAGGAAGGTGACTACAGGTGCTGAGTTTGCCTCCTTCCTGTACGTCTATCTCTGCTCTCATATGTTGGCCAACATGTGCGCACTCTCTTTCTGTCTCTCTCCTTGTCTCCTTGCATAGAACATGGGCAATGGTGGATGCTCACAGTGTAGGGCTGGAGAGCCTGCATCCCACTGGGGCATTGGCAGGAGGAAGAGAAGCATGATGGGTACTAGATCCTCCATTGGTAGTGGTGGGGGTGACTGTAGGAGTTGACTCTGACTCTGTTCATCAAGTGGGGCTGATATATGGTGGGTGAGAGAGGGAGGGTGGCATCTCACACACCAATAGAACTTTGGGCAGTGACGGCCCCTGTGATGGGTTGGATCACAGACACCCCCCTGGGAGCTGCCAACTGATGTGCCAAGTCTACCTCTGCCCCTGGTTTCCCTGCTAGCTCAGGACTCTAGCACCCTCTTGCTGAGCCAGATACTCCCATCTGCTCCAACATAGACCCAGGGTCTGAATTACTTGCCCCAAAGCTGCAGGTTTACCTGAAAACAGCTCACAGAAGTGTGCTTGTCTTTAGCACTCAGATGCCCAACTCCCAATGGTGTACAAACACAAATAAATCCGTTTTACCCTGCATAAAGCTTATAGGGAGTAAACTCATAAATTGCTCATCCTCTATAACACTGATAGAGAGAGATGCACAGCTGTTTGCCCCCCTCCAGGTTAACTCTGGGTTAATTAATAAGTAAAAAGTGATTTTATCAATACGGAAAGTAGGATTTAAGTGGTTCCAAATAGTAACAGACAGAACAAAGTGAGTCACCAAGCGAATTAAAAAGTGCAAATCTATGTCTAATCAAACTGAACACAGATAATCTCACCCTCAGAGATGCTTCAGTAAGTTTTTTTTTCCTCAGACTGGACCCCATCCAGGCTTGGGCACAATTCTTTCCCTGGTACAGCTCTTGTTCCAGCTCAGGTGGTAGCTAGGGGATTCTTCATGACTCCATGGAGCTATAAAGGTGTAATGGGAGATGGGAGAACAAGCACCTACACAACACTGCAGATTCCGATGATAACTTCTGTTTTTCCCTCTTCTGTTGTGCTTAGTACCACGGAGAAAGAAATGAAGGGTAAGAGCCCACCCCCATTGTGAGATGGAAAGCACCAAGAGCCGTGATACCACAAGTGTTGTCGATGCCAGGCTATGGCGATGCCGTCAATCTGGGAGTGGAGCAGCCGTCACCATCAGTGAGATAAGTGTCTGTCTGGTTTGGGAAGCACTCCAGTAACGGCCCACCTGCCTCCAGGCTGAGACTTGTCATTAGCTGGGGCTCGGTTTGTAGGAAAAGATTCCTGACCTGCTGTGGTTACGAGGGAGGCAAGGTCCCCATTTTCAGGGGCTGGTCTTTTCTCTGTCCACAAACAGTGTGTCCTATGCAGCAGAAGGTTGGATCGAGGAGGATGACTCCAGCTGTTGAGTTTCTTGACTCCATCCCATGTTTTTCTCTCTCTCTCTCCTCTAATGTGTTGGCCAACACACACTGTCTGTCTGTGTGTGTGTGTGTCTCTCTCTCTCTCTCTCTCTGTCCTTGCCTCTCCTTGTGCTGTCTCCCTTCGTAGGACGCGGGCAGGTGTGTTAGGTGTGCATCCCCACAGGCTAGGTCTCGTGAGCTATGAACAAGTAGGGGATCGAAATGATGCAGGGCAGTGGGCGCTAGAGTGGAGCGGTGACTGTGGATGTTGACTGAGTCTCTGCTCTAGTGGGGCTGATGTGGATGGGATGGGAGAGGGAGGCAGGGATGAGAGCAAGATTTCACGCATCAGTTGTATTGTGTGTAGCGATGGCTCTTGCTTGGCTTATTTGCTGCGCTTACAGAGAAATCATCGGGGAGCAGCAGCAGGAGGAGAAACTAGCAGACGCGGACCTGGGCATCCTGGACATCCTTCTAAGCACAGATTAACAGTCCTCAGCTTTCTGCCTTCCACATAACTGGCTGTGAGTAAGCGGTCGGTGCTTCGAATTCCTCATCTGTTCTCGCTCCAGTTTTGTTCCTGGTTGGGCACATAGCTCTGTGGGGTTAAGAGGAGGGAAAGGCACAAGTCTCCTGTGCAGAGTGGCTATTTTGAGTGTAGGTGCAACAGGCTGCTTTCTAGTTGTGGTCCTGAAGGTGTAACGGAAGAAGGGTTATGGGTGGAGGTCCGGAGTGCGGTAAATGGGAGAGGAACTTATGTGATGTTTCTAACTGAGATGCTAACTTGTTTGTTTCTCCTCCACCCCCTTGTGCTGGGTTCAGGACCAAGAGAAAAGAAGTGGAGGGTCAGCGTCGGCTCACCTCATGTTACGGAAAGCGAGTGAGAGCGACAAGATTGCAAGCATTTTGGATGCCAGGCAAGAGCCGTCCAGCTGGGAGTGGAGCAGCCGCCACAGTCAATGAGATAAGTATCTGTTTTGGTGATTGCTCTGTTCACTGCCCACCTGAATCCAGATACAAACGCCCCATTAGCTGGGGCTGGGTTTGTAACAAAATATTCCTGACTAGGTGTGGTTCTGAAGGAGACAAGGTCCCCATTTTCAGGGGCTGCTCATTTCTTTGTTCACAAGCGCTGTGTCGTCTGCAGAAAAAGTTGGATCCAGGAGGTTGATTCCAGGTGGCAAGTTGCTTGCCTTCCTCCTGTGTTTTTTTCCTCTCTCTCTCTCTCTTCTCCAGTACGTTGGCCAACACCCCCCCTTTCTCTTTCTGTCCTTGCTTTTCCTTGTGCTGTCTCCCTTTGTACGACACGAGCACGTGTGCTCGGTGTGCACCCCCACAGGGTAGGTCTCGGGGGCCATGATGAAGTAGGAGGGGACGATAATTGTGCAAGGTAGCGGGCGCGGGAGTGGAGGGGTGACTGTCAGTGTTAACTTGGTCTCTGTTCATCAAGTGGGGTAGATGTAGATGGGCTGGAAGAGGGAGGCAGGGATGAGGGCAAGATTTCAAGCATCAATGGAGATGTGTGTAGTGATGGCTCATGCTTGGCTTTTGCAGATGCATTTCCAGAGGAATTTCCCAGGAGCTGTAGCCAGAGGATAAGTTGGCAGATGTGGACATGAGGAAACTGATCATCCTTCTGAGCAGACACGAACAGTCCTCGGCTTTCTGCTTCCCGCATAACTGGCTGTGAGTAAGCTGTCGGTGCTTTGAATTCCTCATCTGTTCTTGCTGTACTTTTCTTCACATGCCATGTGCTTCCTCGTTGGGCATGAGGCTCTTTGGCATTAAGGTGGGGGAAGGGCCAAGAGTCTCCTGAGCAAAGTGACTATTTTGGATGCAGCTACAATGGGTCCCTTCTAGTTGCAGGTGTAAAGTAGTGATGGGAGATGGGTTGAAGGCAGAACCGTGGGATACAGGAGGTGTAAAATGGAGAGACTACGCGACATTGCAGACGGAGATGCTATTTTCTTTTTTGCTTTTCTCCCCTCTGCTGGGTTTAGTACCAAGGAAAAAGAAGTCACACGTCGGAGTCTACTGCCCTCATGCGATGGAAAGTGAGTGAGAGCAGTGAGCCTGTGAGCATTGTTCATGCCAGGCAAGAGCTGTACATCTGGGAGCCGAGCAGAGGTCACTGTCACTGAGATAAGTGTCTGGTTTGGTGATTGCTCTGCTCACAGCTCAGCTCCTGGTAGGGACGCCCCATTAGCAAGGTCTGGGTTTGTAAGAAAAGGTTCCTAACTAGTGTTTATGAAGGAGACAAGGTCCCCATTTTCAGGGGCTGATCATTTCTCTGGCCAGGAGGGAAATGTGTCCTCTGCAGCAGAAGGTTGGATCCAGGGGGATGACTCCAGCTCGTGAGTTTCTTGACTCCCTCACATGTTTTTTTTTTCTCTCTCTCTCTCCTCTAATGTGTTGGCCAACACACACTGTCTGTCTGTCTCTCACTCTGTCTCTGTCCTTGCTGCTTCTTGTGCTGTCTCCCTTCATAGGACACGGATAGGAGTGCTAGGTGTGCATCCCCACAGGCTAGATCTCGGGTGCTATGAACAAATAGGAGGAGATGAAAATCATGCGGGGCAGTGGGTGCTAGAGTGGAGCGGTGTCTGTGGATGTTGACTCAGTCTCTGTTCATCGAGTCGAGCGGATGTAGATGGGATGGGAGAGGGAGGCAGGGATGAGGGCAAGATTAAATGCACCAGTAGTGCTGTGTGTAGTGATGGTACTTACTTGACTTTATTAGTTTGCAGAGGAATCATCCAGGAGCCCTTGCTGGACGAGAATATGCAGAAGTGGACGTGAGCAGCCTGGACATCCTTCTAAGGAGACCTCAACAGTCCTCAGGTTTCTGCCTTCTGCCTAACTGGCTGTGAGTAAGCAGTGAGTGCTTGGAATTCCTCATCTGTACTCACTGTAATTTTCTTCATAGGCCGTTTCCTTCCTTGCTTGGTATGGGGCACTTTTGGATTAAGGCTGGGGAAGAGACCAGAGTCATACTTGCCAACTTTCACTGGGTAGATAAGAACCCTGAATTCACAATATTCCAAAAATCAAGCTAATCCTATTTCAAATAAGGCCAAAACAAGCCAATTCCTAAGAACCCCAGCACTCAATGACTAGATCTCTCCTGGCGTGCAGTCTGGGACTGTGGTGGGTCCGCTGTGCACCCCTGACTCTCTCCCCCCTTTGCCCCTGCTTGCCGGAAGCAGCAAGCTACAACGAGCAATAAGCTACAGGCCAAAAACAAGCCCAATTTCTATGTTTTATTTTCCCCTTTGAGATTTGGTGTGTGTGACCAGAGTCTGCTGTGCAAAGTGACTATTTCGGGTGTCGTCGCAAGGGGTGCTTTCTACTTGCAGTCCTACTGGTGTAATGGGAATAGGGTTGAGGCGGAGCCCCACTGTGTCTTGGGAGGGGAAAATAAGAGCCTACCCAAAGTTGCTGACTGAAAGGGTAACTGATTTGTTTTTCTCCCTTGTGCTGGGTTTAGTAGCAAGAGAAAAGAAGTCACAGGCCAGAGTCTACTGCCCTCGTGCAATGGAAAGAGAGCAAGAGCAATGAGTCTCCAAGCGTTGTTGATGCGACGCAGAAGGCGTCCATCTGGGAGCGGAACCGCCACCACTCTCAATGAGATAAGTGTCTTCTTTGGTGATCGCTCTGCTCAAGGCCCATCTTGCTCCCGGTAGGGACGCCCCGTTAGCTGGGGCTGGGTTTGTAAGAAAAGGTTCCTGAGTAGTTGTGGTTACAAGGGAGACGATGTCCCCATTTTCAGAGGCTGCTCATGTCTCTGGCCAGGACCAGTGTGTCCTCCGCAGCATATTAGATCCAGGGGGATGACTCCAGCTGGTGAGTTTTGTTGACTCCCTCTCATGTTTTTCTCTCACTCTCTCCTCTAATGTGTTGGCCAACACACACTCTGTCTGTCTGTCTCTCACTCTCTGTCCTTGCCTCTTCTTGTGCTGTCTTCCTTTGTAGGACACGGGCAGGTGTGTTAGGTGTGCATCCCCACAGGCTAGGTCTTGTGAGCTATGAACAAGTAGGGGACCGAAATGATGCAGGGCAGTGGGTGCTAGAGTGAAGCGGTGACTTGGGTGTTGACTGAGTCTCTGCTCTAGTGGGGCTGATGTGGGAGGCAGGGATGAGGGCAAGATTTCACACACCAACTGAATTTTTTGTAGTGAGGGCTCTTGGTTGGCTTATTTGCTGCACTTGTAGAGGAATTATCCAGGAGCAGCAGCCGGAGGAGAAATTGGCAGACGTGGGCCTGAGGAGCCTGGACATTCTTCTAAGGAGACATGAACAGTCCTCAGCTTTCTGCCTCGTGCATAGCTGGCTGTGGGTAAGTGGTCAGTGCTTGGAATTCCTCATCTGTACTTGCTGTGATTTTCTTCACACTTCGTTTGCTTCCTTGTTGGGTGTGGGGCTCTTTGGGATTAAGGCTGGGGAAGGGACCAGAGTCACAATTGCTAACTTTCACTGGGGAAATAAGCACCCCGACTTTGACAATAAGCCAAAAATCAAGATTAACCCATTTGAAAACAAGGCCAAAACAAGCCAATCCCTAAGAACCCCAACACTCAATGACTAGATCTCCCCTGGCGTGCAGTCTGGGACTGTGGTGGGCCCGCTGTGCACCTCAACTAGCCGTCCCCTTTGCTCCTCCTTGTCTGTGCTTGCTGGAAGCAAAAAGCTACAAGAAGCAATAAGTTACAATCCAAAAAGAAGTACAATTTCTACGTGCTTTCCCCACAGGTTTGGTGTGTCTGACCAGAGTCATCTGTGCAGAGTGACTATTTCAGGTGTCGTCGCAAGGGGTGCTTTCTACTTGTAGTCATAAAGGCGTGATGGGAGGAGGGTTCAGGGCAGAGCCCCAACATTGCCAATTGAGCTGGTGACTGACTTGTTTTTCTGCTGGATTTAGTACCAAGGGAAAAGAAGTGACAAGTCAGAGTCTACTGCCCTCATGCGATGGAAAGCGAGCGAGAGTGATGGGACTGCGAGAATTATTGATGCCTTGAAAAAGCCGTCCAACTGGGAATGGAATAGTCATCACTGTCAATGAGATAAGTGTCTGTTTTGGTGATTGCTCTGCTCACGGCCCACCTTGCTCCTGAAAGGGATGCCCCGTTTGCTGAGGCAGTGTTTGTAAGAAAAGGTTCCTGACTAGCTGTGGTTTTGAGAGAGAAAGAAGATCCCCATTTTTAGGGGCTGCTCAGTTTTCTGGCCAGTGTGTCCTACGCAGCAGAAGGTTGCATCTAGGAGAATGAGTCCAGGTGGTGAATTGCTTGCCTTTCTCTCGTGTTTCTCTCTCTCTCTCTTCTCTAGTGTGTTGGCCAACACTCTTTCTCAATCTGTCCTTGCTTTTCCTTGTGCTGTCTCTCTTCTTAGGATATCGGCAGCCGAGCTAGGTGTGCACCCCCACAGGTTGTGTTTTGGGAGCCGTAAAGAAGTAGGAGGGGACGAAAATCATGCAGGGCAGTCAGTGCGAGACTGGAGCGGTGACTGTTGGTGTTGTGGGGCTAAGACAGATCCAAAGCGACGCAGGGAAGAGGGCCTTAATTGGGCTCTATGTAGTGCAGGAGTTCTCAAACTGGGGTTTAGGTCCCGTCAGGGGGCCGCAAGCTTGTTATTTGGGGGTTTGTGAAATGTCATCCTCCATCCTAAACATCACTTTGCTTCCAGCATTTATAATGGTGTTGAATATACAAAAAGTGTTTTTAATTTATAAGAGGTGGGTCACACTCAGAAGCTTTCTATGTAAAAGGGATCATCAGTACAAAAGGTTGAGAACCACTGGTGTAGTGATAGTTCTTGCTTGCCTTTATTAGCTTGCAGAGGAATTGTCCAGGAGTCTCAGCTGGAGAAGAAGCTGGCAGAAGTGGACCTGAACTGCCTGGACATCCTTCTAAGGAGACATGAACAGTCCTCAGCTTTCTGCATTCTGGATAACTGGCTATGAGTAAGAAGTCAGTGTTTTCAATTCCTTATCTGTACTCACTCTTGTTTCCTTCATAGGCCGTGTGCTTCCTCGTTGGGTACGAGGCTCTTTGGGATTAAGGCTGGGGAAGGGACAAGAGAGTCTCCTGAGCAAAGTGACTATTTTGGGTGCAGTTAAAATGGGTCCCTTCTAGTTGCAGCTGTAAAGTAGTAATGGGAGATGGGTTGAGGGCAGAGCTGTGGGATACGGGAGATGTGAATGAAGAGACTATGTGACATTACAGACGGAGATGGTAATTTTATTTTTTTTCTTCCCTTTACTACTTCCTTGGTACTAAACCCAGCAGTCACACATCAGAGTCTACTGCCCTCATGCGATGGAAAGTGAGTGAGAGCAGCGAGCCTGTGAGCATTGTTCATGCCAGGCAACAGCCGTCAATGTGGGGGTCGAGCAGACGCCACTGTCAGTGAGATAAGTGTCTGTTTTGCTGAGGGTTCTGCTCACGGCCCATATCAGTTTTTTGCCTTTCTCTGTGTTTCTCTCTCTCTCTTACTCTCTTCTCTAGCGTGTTGGCCAACACTTTCTGTCTCTTTCCTTGCCTCTCCTTGTGCTGTCTCCCTTCACAGGACACGGGCAGGAGTGCTAGGTGTGCATCCCCACAGGCTAGGTATCAGGAGCTATGAAGAAGTAGGAGGGGATGAAAATCATGCAGGGTAGTGGGTGCTAGAGTGGAGCGGTGACCGTCAGTGTTGACTCAGTCTCTGTTCATCGAGTCGGGCTGATGTAGATGAGATGGGAGAGGGAGGCAGGGATGAGGGCATTCATAGAGCTCTGTGTAGTGACAGTTATTGCTTGGCTTTATTAGTTTGCAGAGGAATCGTCCAGGAGCCCCAGCCGGATGAGAATGTCAGAAGTGGACCTGAGTAGTCTGGACATCCTTCTAAGGAAACAAGAATAGGTTTCTGCCTTCTGCATAACTGGCTGTGAATAAGGGCTCAGTGCTTTGAACTCAGAGTCATCTGTACTCACTGTAGTATTCTTCATTGACCGTGTGGTTTCTTGTTGGGTACAGGGCTCTGTGGTATTAAGGGTGAGGAGGGGCCAGAGTCTGCTGTGCAGAGTGACTCTGTTGGGTGTTGTTGTAAGAGGTGCTTTGTACTTTTAGTCCTAAAGGTGTAATGGGTAGAGGGCGGAACCCCGCCGTGTGTGAGAGGGGAAAAGAAGAGCCTATGAGACATTTCTGACTGAGACGGTAGCTTACTTGTTTTATCCCCTGGTTTTAGAACCAAGCAAAAAGACGTCACATGTCAAAGTCTACTGCCCTTATGAATGAGAGTGACGAGACTGCGAGCGTTGTTGGTGCCAGGCAGGAGCTGTCCATCTGGGAGCAGAACTGCTGCTACTATCACTGAGATAAGTATCTGTTTTGCTGAGGGTTCTGCTCATGGCCCACCTGGCTACAGGTAGAGACACCCCGTTAGGTGGGGCTGGGTTTGTAAGAAAAGGTTCCTGACTAGCTGTGGTTTTGAAGGAGACACGGTCCCCATTTTCAGGGGCTCATGATTTCTCTGGCCAGGATCGGTGTGTCCTCGGCAGGAGAAGGTTAGATCCATGAGGATGACTCCAGGTGGTGAGTTGCTTGCCTTCCTCCTCTGTTTCTCTCTTTGTCTTCTCTACTCTACTCTACTGTGTTGGCCAACACACACTCTCACTCTCTCTCTCTCTCTCTCTTTGCTGTCTCTCTCTCTTTGCTGTCTCCCTTCATAGGGCACGGGCAGGAGTGATATGTGTGCATCCCCTCAGGCTAGGTCTCGGGAGCTATGAACAAGTAGGAGGGGACGAAAATCATGCATTGTAGTGGGCGCTAGAGTGGAGGGGTGACTGTGGATGTTGACTGTCTCTCTTCAAGTGGGCCTGATGTAGATAGGATGGGAGAGGGAGGCAGGGATGAGGGCAAGATTACCTGCACCAATTGAATTTTGTGTAGTGATGGCTCTTGCTTCGATCATTTCCTGCGCTTGCAGAGGAATTGTCCAGGAGCAGCAGCTGAAGGAGAAAGTGGCAGACGCGGACCTGAGGAGCCTGGACATCCTTCTAAGCAGACATGAATGGTCCTCAGATTTCTGCCTCCCGCACAACTGGCTGTGAGTAAGCGGTCAGTGCTTGGAATCCCTCATCTGTACTGTCTCCGGTTTTGTTCAGAGGCTCTGAATTTCCTCATTGGACACGGTGCTCTGTGGGATTCAGACGAAGCAAAGGCACAAGTCTCCTGTGCAGAGTGAGTATTTTGGATGTAGGTGCAGTGGGCTGCTCTTTAGTTGTAGTGCTAAAGCTGTAATGGGAGGAGGGTTGAGGGCGGAGCCCTGAGGTGTGGTAGATGCGAGAAGAAGAACCTATGCACGTTGCAGACTGAGATGCTAACTGATTTGTTTTTCCCCCTAGTGCTGGGTTTAGTACCAAGTGCAGAGTCAGAGTCCACTCTGCACATGCCATGAAAAGGGAGCGAGAGCTGGGAGATTCTAAGTATTGTTGATGCCAGGGAAGAGCCATCCAGCTGGGAGTGGAGCAAGGACCACTGTCAGTGAGATAAGTGTCTTGTTAGGTGAAGGCTCTGCTGTGGTTATGAGGGAGACATGGTCCCTATTTTCAGGGGCTGCTCAGTCCTCTGGCCAGTACCGGTGTGTCCTCTGCAGCAGAAGGTTGGATCCAGGAGGATGACTCCAGGTGACAAGTTGCTTGCCTTCCTCCCGTGTTTCTCATTTTCTCGCTCTCTGTCTCTCTAGTGTGTTGGCCAACGCTCTCTTAATCTGTCCTTTCCTTTCCTTGTGCCATCTCCCTTCTTAGGACACAGGCAGGCCTGCAAGGTGTGCATCTCCACAGGTTAGGTCTTGAAAGCCCTGGAGTAGTAGGAGGGGACGAAAACCATCCGGGGTAGTGGGTGCGAGTGTGGAGCAGTAACTGTCAGTGTTGAATTGGTCTCTGTTCAAGTGGGGCTGATGTAGATGGGGTGGAAGAGGGAGGCAGGATTGAGGGCAACATTTTCAAGTACCATTAGAGCTGTGTGTAGAGATGGCGCATGCTTGGCTTTTGCAGCTGCACTTCCAGAGGAATTGTCCAGGAGCTCGAGCCAGAGGAGAAACTGGCAGAGGTGGATCTGAGCAGCTTGGACATCATTCTAATCAGACAGGAACAGTCCTCAGCTTTCTGCATTCTGAACAACTGGCTGTGAGTAAGAGGGTCAGTGCTTTCAATTCCTTTTCTGTACTCGCTGTAGTTTACTTCACAGGCCTTGTGCTTCCTCGCTGGGTACAGGACACTGTGGTATTAAGGCTGGGGAAGGGACAAGAATCTCCTGAGCAAAGTGACTATTTTGGGTGCAGTTACAATGGATCCCTTCTAGTTGCAGATGTAAAGTAGTAATAGGAGATGGTTTGATGGCGGAGCCGTGGGATATGGGAGATGTGAGATGAAGAGACTACGTGACATTGCAGATGGAGATGCTAATTTGTTTTGTTTTCTCTCCTCTGCTGGGTTTAGTACCAAGGAAAAATAAGTCACATGTCAGTCTACTGCCCTCATGCAATGGAAAATGAGTGAGAGCAGCGAGCCTGTGAGCATTGTTCATGCCAGGCAAGAGCCGTTCATTTGGGAGCCAAGCAGATGCCACTGTCAGTGAGATAAGTGTCTGTTTTGCTGAGGGTTCTGTTAACAGCCCATCTGACTCCAGGTACAGACACCCTGTTAGCTGGGGATGGTTTGTCAGAAGAGTTTCCTGACTAGCTGGGGATACAAGGGAGACAAGGTCCCCATTTTCAGGGGCTTGTCATTTCTCTGTTCACAAGCAGTGTGTCCTCCGCAGGAGAAGGTTGGATCCAGGAGGATGACTCCAGATGGTGAGTTACTTGCCTTTCTCCTGTATTTCTCTCTCTCTTCTCTAGTGTGTTGGCCAACACTCTCTTTCTCTCTCTGTCCTTGCCTCTCCTTGTGCCGTCTCCCTTCATAGAACAGGGGCAGGAGTGCTAGGTGTGCATCCCCACAGGCTTGGTCTTGGGAGCTATGAACAAGTAGGAGGGGATGAAAATCATGCAGGATAGTGGGTGCTAGAGTGGAGCAGTGTCTGTGGGTGTTGACTCAGTGTCTGTTCATTGAGTCCGGCGGATGGAGATGGAATGGGAGAGGGAGGCAGGGATGAGGACATTCATAGAGCTCTGTGTAGTGATGGTCCTTGCTTGGTTTTATTAGTTTGCAGAGGAATCGTCCAGGAGCCCTCGCCGGAGGAGAATATGCAGTAGTGGATCTGAGAAGCCTGGACATCCTTCTAAGGAGACATGAATAGTCCTCGGGTTTCTGCATAACTGGCTGTTCCTCATCTGTACTTGCTGTAGTTGTCTTCACAGGCCGTGTGCTTCCTCCTTGGGTACGGGGCTCTGTGGCTGGAGAGGGCCCAGAATCTGCTCTGCGGAGTGACTATGTTGGGTGCCATTATGAGGGCCAATGTAGACAGGAGAAAAGGGGCCTGAACCCTGATTACAGGGCGGTCACCCTTTCTTTAGTAAAATACGCCTCCTTTAAACTCGGTGTGTGCAGGGGGCGGGGGGAAGTCCCCAATGTGAAAAGATCTGGAAATGAACAGGTAAGGGAGGGATCCTGCTGAGTGTCTCCTTTCCGATCATCCTCCATCTCTCAGCGACACCCTTCCGGACTTACCTTCCTACCTCACCAAGAAAATAACTTTGTGCTCCCTAACCTTTACCAGAAAAGACCCCTCTTCCTTGTGACGCAGTCCTGTTAGTAGGGTTAGGTGCACCCACGTGCTGGCTCTGAATACCACCGCATGTGCTTACAACACCTGAACATCAACACATTTCAGAAAGGATAGCCACATCAATCCCTTCGGACGTAGCCCTAGGAATCTCCTCTATCTCCAAAGAGACACAAGGCCTGGAATTTGGACACAGCTGAGGGAGCTGTCCGAATGTCTACAGTTGAACACTCATCAGTGCGACGGTGTCTTTCTTGTGCACAAGAAAACACAGGGTCAAAGTTGTGGTTGGTTGAGCGGTGTAAATTGGGCAGGGCAAAAGGACTTGAGGAAGGATGAGATGGAAGTGAGGGTCTGAAAGGAGCCCCCCACCTCACCTGTTCATTTCCAGACTGTGTGACATTTGCATGGTTGGGCCATTTCTTGGCTTTTTTGAGAAAAGGGGCGAATTTTCCACGGCCTCCACCATCCCCTTACAGCTGCCCCTTCGCCACACCATGTTGCATCTGACCTGGATAGGTCGCAAGTAAGATTTCACTTCAAATCTCAAAAAAGTCCAGTAGAAATAATTGTGGGGGAATTTCCTGTCACTAAGAGAAACGGAAGCTCTAGCCTTCTCAAGCGGTGGGGTGTCACTCAGCCACAGGCACAAAAAGGCTCCCCTAGTTTAGGCGTGCGAGGGATAAGACCTTACACCCTGGTTACAGGGCAGTCATTTTGCTGGGCGTGTCAAAGTGACCTGTGGTTTAATTTGCTTGGCAAAGGAGACCCAAACCTTCCTTTCAGGGTGGTCCTTAGGAGAGCGTGGTCTCATTGCCCAGCAAGTGCCAGCGGCCCAAGAGGAGCTAGAAAGGGGAGACCTGCACCCTTCTCACAGGGATTGGTCAGTGGCAAAGAGCATTTTAAAGGCTAGGTCCTAAGGAGCTCAAAGCCACAGAGACCTTGTGGTGATCTGCGTGTAATGTAATATCTCATTGTAAGGTGACGAGGCCAGCAAGAGTTAGTTAACTCACAAACTGACCTTGACCCATGGCCAAACTTTAAAGACTGGTTAGGAAGATATGTAAAGGAATAGAGGTTTGAAATGCAGCCTGCATTGTTAGAGATTTACCCTTCTATGTTAGCTCAGGTCTTGTCTCTTTCTATAGCTGTGATTCAAAGATCAAAAAAGCAATATTAACATTTAGGAAGACACTGGAGTGAGATAACGTTATTGTCTACATCGGGGGTCGGCAACCTTTCACAAGTGGTGTGCCGAGTCTTCATTTATTCACTCTAAAATGTATTACTGGCACGCGAAACGTGAAGGTCTCTTTAGTTCTGTAATATATAGACATAGAAACTAGTGTTGTATGGTAAAATAAACAAGGTTTTCAATATGTTTAAGTAGCTTCATTTAAAATTAAATTAAAATGTTGATCTTCCACCGCTGGCCTGCTCAACCCGCTGCTGGTCTGGGGTTCTGTTCCACTAGGCTGCCAGCAGCCTGTGCGGGGCCCTGCCCACATACAGGGGGTAGCTACCTTCTCCCTGGTTCTGGCCCATTCTCTTCCTCTCTCTGCACTGAGCTGAGGGTGGGAGTGGACCGAGCACAGGGCTGGGGCTGAAGGGTCTGGCCAGGAGCTAGAATGAGGAAGGGGGCTCAGGGTTGGGGCAGGCGGTCTGGGTGTGGGGGCACTTACCTGGGCAGCTCCCATTTGGTGTGAGGGGTGCAGGTGGGAATGTGAGTGGGGGTGCAGAAGCTCCCGTTTGGTGCTCAGGGTGGGGGTGGGGATGTGCAGGGGTGCGAGAGTCAGGGCAGAGGACTGGGGCCATGTGAGGGGGTGCAGGTGTCAGGGTGGGGGGGCTGGGTATGCGGGGGGGTGCCAGAGGCAGGGCTGGGGTTGTGGGCGGGGTGAAGGAGTCAACAGAGGGCTGGGTGTGTATGAGGGAGGAACAGGGCTCAGGGCAGGGGCCTGAGTGTGTGTGTGTGTTGGTGGGGTCAGAGCTCAGGGCAGAGGGCTGGGTGACTGCCCCCCTCCGAACCCCCACGCCCCCCCCCTCGTGGGACCCCGGCCCCCCCCCTCCAGGGACCCCTGCCCCCCCCTCCACTCCTGGGACCCCTGCCCCTAACTGCCCCCCAGAACCCTATCCCCTATCTAAGCTTCCCTGCATCTTGTCCCCTGACTGCCCCGCTAGAAGCCTACCCCCTACCTGTCCCCTGACTGCCCCAACCCTTATCCACACTCCGAGACAGACCCCCGGACTCCCATCCAACCACTCCCCACCTGACAGGACCCCAGAAATCCTGACCGGTACAACCCTCCCCTGCTCCCTGCCTGCTGCAACCCCGTCCATACTCCTGACAGCCCCAGCTCCTTGTCCCCTGACCACGTCCTCCAGAGACCCCACCCTAACTGTCCCCTGACCCCTATCTAGCCCCCACCCCTGACAGACCCTGGAATTCCCATGCCCCATCCACCCCCCTGTTCCCTGTCTGCCGCCTCGAGAGACCCCCCGCCCCTAGCCACTCTCCGGGATCCCACCCCCAACCGACCAACCAACCGTGCTCCCTGTCCCCTGACCCCCCCCTTACCCAACCGGCCGGGCCCCAGATCCCCTTACCATGAGCCTCCAAGCAGAGCCAGCCTATGCTGCCCCGCGGGAGCGCACAGCCCCGGCCCCAGAGCTCTGCGTGCGGGGGCAGGGATCCGGGGGGCGGGGGGAGAAGGTGGGGGAGGGGCCGGCGGCTTGCTGCACTCGGCCCTGTGCTCCAGCCCGGGAGTGCGGACCCTGCGGCTTGCCGCGCTGGCAGGATTTTTAATGGCACCCTGGAGTCCCTGCAGGCAGCCGCGTGCCATTGAAAATTGGCTCCCGTGAGGTCTTTGGCACGCGGCTGCCGGAGGTTGCTGACCCCTGACCTACTGTCTCTGTGGCTCCATGAGGGAAATAACTAGTGACACCGTGTGGCCACGCAGGGTAATGCACAGAGCATTTTGCTCATGGAGCAACAGTGACACTGTGTGGCCACGCAGGGTATTGCACAGAGCAGTTCCTGCATGGAGGAACAGGGACACTGTGTGGCCACGCAGGGTAATGCACAGAGCGTTTCACGCATGGAGGAACAGTGACACCGTGTGGCCACGCAGGGTAATGCACAGAGCAGTTCCTGCATGGAGGAACAGGGACACTGTGTGGCCACGCAGGGTAATGCACAGAGCATTTCACGCATGGAGCAACAGTGACACCGTGTGGCCACGCAGGGTAATGCACAGAGCAGTTCCTGCATGGAGGACCAGTGACACCATGTGGCCAAGTGGGGTAATGCACAGAGCATTTTGCTCATGGAGCAACAGTGACACCGTGTGGCCACGCAGGGTAATGCACAGAGCAGTTACTGCATGGAGCAACAGGGACACCGTGTGGCCATGCAGGCTATTGCACAGAGCAGTTCCTGCATGGAGCTACAGTGACACTGTGTGGCCGCGCAGGGTAATGCACAGAGCAGTTCCTGCGTGGCGCTACAGTGACACCATGTGGCCAAGTGGGGTAATGCACAGAGCATTTCGCTCATGGAGCTACAGTGACACAGTGACACCATGTGGCCAAGTGGGGTAATGCACAGAGCATTTCGCTCATGGAGCTACAGTGACACCGTGTGGCTGCGCAGGGGAAGGCACAGAGCAGTTCCTGCATGGCGCTACAGTGACACCGTGTGGCCGCACAGGGTAATGCACAGAGCAGTTCCTGCGTGGAGCTACAGTGACACTGTGTGGCCATGCAAGGTAATGCACAGAGCATTTCACGCCTGGAGCAACAGTGACACCATGTGTCCACGCAGGGTGATGCACAGTTGCTCCATGAAGGAAATGCTTTGTCCAGTAGTCAGAGTGACCACTCTAGGGGCAGCTCTAACAATTTAGCCGCCCCAAGCATGGTGGCATGCGGCGGGGGGCACGCTGGCGGTCACCGGTCCCACGGCTCCGGTGGAGCATCCGCAGGCACGCCTGCAGGAGGTCCACCGGAGTCACCTGCTGCCCTCCCAGTGACAGGCAGAGCACCCCCCGCGGCATGCCATCCCAAGCATGCGCTTGGCGCGCTGGGGTCTGGAGCCAGCCCTGGCCTACCCGGTGTGTGTCTTGCTCCATGAGATAAATGCTCTCTGCATTTTCCCAAGAGGCCACCCACTGACACTGCTGCTCCATGAGGGAAATACTTTGTGCATTCACCCCGAGTGGCCCCTCATTGTCACTGTCCCTTGATGATGGGAAATGGTTTGTGAGTTATCTGGATTGGCCACCCGGTTTCACTCTTGCTCTGGGCGGAAAATACTTAGTGACACCAGGTGGCCACTCGAGGTAATGCACCCAGCATCTCCTTCAGTGCATTCCAGCCTGCCCCCCACCGGGACCCATTCAACCTCCTCCAACCTGCTCCGGCATCCCCACACTTGCCAGCACTCCACCCCAATCTGCCCCCTGCATGTGTCCCTCCAATCAACCCCATCTGTTCCCCATCTCAGGGCACCCCAACATCCTCCATGACACCCAATCCCTACACCTCAACCCCAATTGGCTCCAACCTATTTCTCCTTCGCTGGGCCCCACTTCCCCAGCACCGCATTTCCCCATGCCACCCACAGCCAGCCAGGCTTCCCTCTCCAATTCCTGTTAGCCTTCCCAGCCACACTGGGGCCTTTCAACCCCCTCCACCCTGCCCTTACTCTCCAAGGCTTATGAATCCCACATTCCCTTAGTACAGCTTGGGAACCCTAAATCCCTCTACCTCACAGTGCAGCCCCCAACCCCAGATATCATACAACTAAGCCACTGATGCACGGACCCCAAGTTGCCTACTGAACGTGTCCATTGATCAGCCCCATGGACTCTCTCTCTCCTTTCCTCGCCTTGTGCTGTCTCCCTTCCTAGGACATGGGCAGGTCTGCTAGGTGTGCAGCCCCAAAAGCTGTGTATCGAGAGCTGTGAAGAAGTAGGATGTTGCATCTCATGCATCTCATGCGGGCCGGGATAAAGCACAACAACCAATATGATTGCAAGCAGAATCGTTTATTGTGTACAATGCATCATATTATATAGGCTTCTCCATATTAGCAAACGTCAGACACACCAACATCACATTGCTGCTGATTGGTTCTTTGTCTGATACACACACTTTTCACATGCATGGCCCTTTGCTTACTGGTTTCCCATTTCCCATGCAATCCATCTGATTATGGACTTGTTTATCACCTTGAAACCGATCCCAGCTAGGCCACCTGGCGTCTGTCTCCCACGGGCTAGCTCTCAACTTTCTCATAACAACTTTATCTAACTCCTCTATTCTTGTTGTCCTGCTGCTGTAACTTTCCAGCAAGGCAGCATAGGGATGATGTAACCCCACATCTCCCCCTCTTTTCTTAAAAAAAAAGAAAAACATCCAATAAACCTCTCCAAACTTCATTGCAAAAGGCGTACAAAACAGGGCAAGCAAATAAAAAACAAAAAACAACTCCCAACGCAATTATTCCCATATGGAGAAGAAAAATAACCCAAGTGGGCCAGCCAAAACCATTAAGCCAGTCCCACAAAGGATTATAAGCATGCATAAGCTTATACATATTATTCTGCAATTGCTAAAGCAACGCCTACATAAAATGCAAATAGTCAAATTCATACAACACATACCTACAAAATTCTTACAACCATGTCCTTGCTTTCCAAGACTATTGGTATGCAAATTTTAATAACCATTCTAAAATAAAAGATTTGGCCAATAAAATTTCTCTTACTTAAGAAAATGTATTAAACTTTAGCATATCACATTTTTCTTCTGATGTATCCAAACACTTTGTTTTGTAGCCAGAATTGTTGTGTTTAATATTTTTATGAGCTGGTCTGATTTGAAATTAAGCGGAAGGGTTGGATTGAAATGCAGATACTGGTTCTATTCAATTTAGAATACAAACACCACAAGACAGAACATAAAACACAAAACTTAATTTTAACTTAGTTTTCTTTAAATGCTATGCAACTGGCATTTGTTAGTAAATCATAATTAATGTATTATCTAAAAAACAAAAACAAGTCTACCTCTTCTGGGCAATTAATCATTACTTATACTAATACTCTTATTTTATTAATTTTAGGCAAAACAGGGGAACATTAATACAAATGCCTTTTGGCTTGCTCTTTACTTTTAAGTTCTGCTTTTAAACACTACAAAAAAAAAACCACATCACCACTTATAGTGCCCTTAGAGCCTAATACAATTTCAATTACATAGCACTGTAAAATTAATTAAAGAATGTAAACAAAATTGTTCATAGCCAAACAATTGCAAACTAATTTCTTCACCTGAATTTATTTACAAACATTTCAAAGACACCAAAAACTTTTCTCTTTAGCATCTTTACAAAATTCAACTGCTATTCCCTCCAGCAACTACAAAGTTAACTTTGTAACTCTGCCTTAAATCACTCGCTTGTTCTCCAACAACCACTTACCAATTCAAATCACCATTTCAAATATTCTCCTGAGTATTTGAAATCCCCATGCTTGTGCTTAACTACTTTTTCTCTCCACTACATCCTCAAAAGTTTTCAGCCTGATTTCCAATCTCTCTGTCTATTGCTTGCCCGCCTGGGCCCAATCCTTTTTTCCTCTTGCTAAACCGTTGCTTCCATGGGTACCAACTTATTTTACTACCAATTTAGCTAGGAGAATGGGCTTTTTAACTAGCCCCAAACCTTCTGATATTGTTCACAGAAGAATATCTGTACTTTCCCACTGTGGGGGCTACATACTCATGCATGCAACTTTAATCACAGCATCTATTTTCCGCCTATCTCATTTAATATTGGCTACATCTAGTATCAAACAGCCTTGCAACTGCCAATAGTCAGCACATAACACATAGCCTTACTAGATTTTTGTAATTTCTTGTGTTAACAAAAGCACTTTACATAAAAGTACTTTGGGTCACATAGGCCCAAAGCCATTCTTCCAAGTTACCTAGATTTATGCCTAGTAACACCAACAACTCCCCCCTTTGAGAATACTCAACAAACTTTTGGCTGAGTCTTCTCAAACTTTGAGAACAAAAAACAATTAAGCTCTAGGGAGCTGGGGTTAGTAATAAGGGGGTAATTAGTTCCACAATTATCCTCCCCATGGACCCGGCAGGATTCGGTATGTGAGAGCCCACACCCACCTCTAACCGGTCCCCATGCTGGGGAGGAGCACTGCGAATGTTCACACTTCCACCCAGACAGTGTCCAGGTATGTCTCTACAACCCCAAATCAGATGGTACTCCTAATGTATCTGTAAGAGCAGTGGGCCATCCTGGTGCTCAAAATCACTCCAAATGGCCATCAGCTGGTTATTCAGGATTTTAAACGTACTAAATCCCACAGCAATGCTTTCCCAGCCTCAGTAATAGCCCATACCATCTCTGCCAGTAGCCTTTGGATCCTAAAACTAATGGCGAAAATGATATGTAACTCACCAACTCCAGCCTGTACTTGAATTAGCGGAGCTCCAACAATAAAAAACTAAATAAGGTCAATATCATTTACAATCCAGTTAGGGAGGGCAATACATACTGAAGGATTTATCCAAAACACAGGGCGCAACCTGTAAAATAAACCCCAAAATCCAATCAATACCACATTCTCAGCAGGAGTCCCACAAATTTCATCCTGCCAGTGTACAATTCTTTGTTTCTTCACCAGGGTCAGTTCTCAATGGCCTTTTTGGTCAGGAATTCCTGGACTTTGGCAATGTCAATGATGTGAGTGTTTTTTTCTTCTTTCCCACCACCGTCGTGGTTCAGCTTCTACGGGGGAGATTACCAGGACATCATCCTGTAGTGGTTTTGCTTCTTTCAAAAAAAAAAAAATCCAATAACACAATGGGGGCTGCCAAGGGACAAGGGAGAGGTTAGCCAGCACGTCACCTTGTCCTTTTTTCCTGCTGTTTAGAAGCACAATGGAGCTAGAAAAAAAATAGGCCAATCATCAGTAGCAGAATTCTCCTGATGTGAAGGGGTCTTTTTGCAGTAAGAATCATGGGTCCAAGCAGTCAGTCTCCTGGTTCCAAGGAGTGGCAGGGCTGCTAGGGTCTTTGGGCAGCTCTTCCATACCTGTAAGAAGAGACAGCTAACACATTCCGTTAGTGCCTGGTAGGGTTTTGCAGCTCTCATAGCTTTTTGGGCCCAGTCAAGCCCCCCTTTTCTTGGCTGTCCGCCAAGTCTTAGCTGTGAGCGGTGTGTCCTTGACTGGGGCGAGAAAAGAATGAGCTTTCTTCGGTTAACTCATTCTGTTCTTTTTCCTTCCCTGCTTGGCTTCTTTTAATCTGTGCATCCTGTGTCAAAACACCCAGCTGTTGCTGCTCATACCGGAGAAGCATAACGGCTTTCCCGGCATTGTCCCCGGCTTAAACCAGCCAGCGTAGGATGCCTTCTCCAGGTTCCTGCCAAAACAACTTACTTACTGGCTTACTGGCCAAACGACCTCCGGGGCCACGGCACGAGCCTCTGCCTGCGCCGTGCACTCCAACGTCTTCCCGTCCAGGGCTCGCTTCCAGCGAAGCACCTCCTTGTCCTGGGCCCGAAGGGTGGTTAGGAGGAGCCTCCCCAGCTCCCCCTCTTTTAAGTGAGTCAGTGCATCAGGGGAGATTCTTTCCCCCTGTCGGTTCATGATGTGCAATAAAAGCTTCTGTGTTATCTTTTCTTCAGCTGATATAGCAGTACTCATGATTCACTAGCCACTCACCTTTGAGCTCAAATGCGTCTCCCTTTCGGACGCCCAGGAGCTGGCTCTTCTCCAGTACCTCCTGCCGCGGCTGTTCTCCCGCCTGTTCAGGACAACGACTCGATCCGATTCGAATCACGTCGGGGTCACCATTTGTTGCATCTCATGCATCTCATGCGGGCCGGGATAAAGCACAACAACCAATATGATTGTACACAATAAACGATTCTGCTTGCAATGCATCATATTATATAGGCTTCTCCATATTAGCAAACGTCAGACACACCAACATCACATTGCTGCTGATTGGTTCTTTGTCTGATACACACACTTTTCACATGCATGGCCCTTTGCTTACTGGTTTCCCATTTCCCATGCAATCCATCTGATTATGGACTTGTTTATCACCTTGAAACCGATCCCAGCTAGGCCACCTGGCGTCTGTCTCCCACAGGCTAGCTCCCAACTTAACAACTTTATCTAACTCCTCTATTCTTGTTGTCCTGCTGCTGTAACTTTCCACCAAGGCAGCATAGGGATGATATAACCCCACAGTAGGAGGGGACAAAAATCCTGCAGGGTAGTGGATAGTGGAGTAGAGCGGTGTCTGTTGGCGTTGACTCAGTCTCTGTTCATCGAGTGGGGCAGATGTAGATGGGACTGCAGAGGGAGGCAGGGATGAGGGTAAGATTAAACACAGCAATAGAGCTCTGTGTAGTGAAATGCTCTGTGCATTACCTTGCTTGGCTTTATTAGTTTGCAGAGGAATCATCCAGGAGCTCTCATCAGTCGAGAATATGGCAGAAGTGGACCTGAGAAGCCTGGACAGCCTTCTAAGGAGACATGAATAGTTCCCAGCTTTCTGCCTCCCGCTTAAATGGCAGTGAGTAAGCGGTCAGTGCTTTCAATTCCTCATCTGTACTTGCTGTAGTTTTCTTCACAGACCATGTGGTTCCTTGTTGGGTACGGGGCTCTGTGGGATTAAGGCTGGGGAGGGGCCAGAGTCTGCTGTGCAGAGTGACTCTGTCGGGTGTAGTTGCAAGGTGTGCTTTCTACTTGTAGTCCTAAAGGTGTAATGGGAAGAGGGTTGTGGGTGGAGCCCCGCTGTGCAGGAGAGGTGAAAAGAGCCTACGAGACGTTGCTGACTGAGCTGGTAACTTACTTGTTTTATCCCCTGGTTTTAGTGCGAAGGAAAAAGACTTCATGTGCGAGAATCTACAGCCCTCGTGATGGAAAACGAGTGAGAGTGACGAGACGGCGAGCGTTGTTGGTGCCAGGCAGCAGCCATCCATCTGGGAGCAGGACAGCTGTTACTATCGCTGAGATAAGTATCTCTTTTGTTGAGGGTTCTGCTCCTCCAGGTAGGGACACCCCATTAGCTGGGGCTGGGTTTGTAAGAAAAGGTTCCTGAGTAGCTGTCGTTATGAGGGAGACAAGGTCCCCATTTTCAGGGGCTGGTCAGTTCTCTGGCCAGTAGCAGTGTGTCCTCTGCAGCGGAAGTTAGATACGGGAGGATGACTGCAGGTGGAAAGTTGCTTGCCATCCTCTCATTTCTCTCTTTCTTTTCTACTGTGTTGGCCAACATTCTCTCTCTCTCTGTCTGTCTGTCCTTGCTTTTCCTTGTGCTGTCTTCCTTCGTAGCACACAGGCAGGCATGCTCGGATTGCATCCTCACGGCTTATGTATTAGGAGCCATGAAGAAGTAGAAGGGGATGAAAATAATGCAGAGTAATGGGCATGGGAGTGGAGTGGTGACTGTCGATGTTAACTCGGTCTCTGTTCATCGAGTGGGGCTGATGTAGATGGGATGGAAGAGGGAGGTGGGGATGAGGGCAAGATTTCATGCACCAATAGAGCTCTGTTTAGTGATGGTACTTGCTTGCCTTTATTAGTTTGCAGAGGAATCATCCAGGAGCCCTCGCCAGATGAGAATATGCAGAACTGGACCTGAGCAGCCTGGACATCCTTCTAAGGAGACTTGAATAGTCCTCAGATTTCTTCCTTCTGCATAACTGGGCTGTGAGTAAGAGGTGAGTGCTTTCAATTCCTCACTTGTATTCGCTGTAGTTTTCTTCACAGGCTGTATGCTTCCTCGTTTGGTACGAGGCTCTGGGATTAAGGCTGGTAAAGGGACAAGAGTCTCCTGAACAAAGTGACTATTTTGGGACATAGTGTACTTAGATTTCCAGAAAGCCTTTGATAAGAGCCTTTGGTGAAGGACCTTAGGTAAATAAAATAGCCATTGGAAAAGAGGGAAGATCCTTTCATGGATTAAGAACTGGATGAAAGACAGGGAACAAAAGGTAGGAATAAATGGTAAATTTTCAGAATGGAGAGGAGTAACTAGTTGTGGTCCCCAAGGGTCAATCCTAGGACCACTCCTATTCAATTTATTCATAAATAATCTGGAGAAAGGTGAGGTGGCAAAGTTTGCAGATGATACTAAACTGCTCAAGATAGTTAAACCCAAAGAAGACAGTTTGTGAGATGTTTTTGAAGTTCTTCACAAAGTGTTTGGTCAGCAAAATGGCAAATGAAATGTAATGGGGATAAATGTAAAGTAATGCATATTGGAAAAAATATCCCCAACTATACCCACAATATGATGGGGGCTAATTTAACTACAGCTAATCAGGAAAGACATATTGGAGTCATCACGGATAGTTTTCTGAAGATGTCCACGCAGTGTGCAGCGGCAGTCAAAAAAGCAGACAGGATGTTTGGAATCATTAAAAAAGTGATAGAGAATAAGGCAGAGAATATCTTATTGCCCTTATATAAATCCATGGCCCACCCACATCTCGAATACTTTGTACAGATGTGGTCTCCTCATCTTAAAAAAAAGATATACTGGTAATAGAAAAAGTTCAGCGATGGACAACTCAAATGATTAGGAGTTTGGAACGTTGCCCATATGAGGAGAGCTGAAAGAGGCTAGGACTTTTCATCTTGGAAAAGAGGAGATTAAGGGGGGGTATGATAAAAGTATATAAAATCACTAGTGGTGTGGAGAAAGTGAATTAGGAAAAATGTATTTACTTTGTTCCCATAATATAAGAACTAGGGGCCACCAAATGAAATTAATGGGCAACTGGTTTAAAATAAATACAAGGAAGTTCTTCACACAGCACACAGTCAACCTGTGGAACTCCTTGCCTGAGGAGGTTGTGAAGGCTAGGACTAACAGCATTTAAAAGAGAACTGGATCAATTCATGCAGGTTAAGTCCATTAGCCAGGATGGGTAAGGAATTATGTCCCTAGTCTCTGTTTATCAGAGGGTGGAATGGATGGCAGGAGAGAGAGATCACTTGATCATATACCTGTTAAGTTCACTCCCTCAGGCACCTGGTATTGGTCACTGTCAGTAGGCAGGATACTGGGCTGGATGGACCTTTGGTCTGACCCACTATGGCCATTCTTACGTTCTCTCTTCTCCATGACTGGCTGTGAGTGAACAATTACGGCACTCTATTCCTCATCCGTACAACTCTAGATTTCTTCAGAGGTTGTGAGCCTCCTCATTGGGCATGGGGCTCTGTGGCATTAGGACCAGGGGAAGGGACAATAGTCTCCTCTGCACAGTGACTCTCTCTTGGATGCAGGTGCAACGGGCTACTTTCTTCAGACAGTGGCTAATGCCAGGTGCCCCAGAGGGAACAAACAGAACAGGGAATAAGCAAGTGATCCATCTGCTGTCACTCATTCCCAGTTCCTGGCAAACAGAGGATAAAGGCACCACTCCTGCCCATCTTGACAAATAGCTGATGGAGCTCCATGAACTTCTCTAGTTATTTTTTGAACTCCATTAAGCTTGACCTTCACATAATTCTCTGGCAAGGAGTTCCACAGGTTGAGTGTGCGTTGTGTGCTTTTAATTTAATCTGTAAAGGTGTAATGGGAGATGAGAGAAGAAGAACCTACACAACACTGCAGATTCTGATGATAACCTTTGATTTTCCCTCCTGGTTGTGCTTTGTAGCAACGAGAAAGAAGTCAAGGGTAAGAGCCCACCCCCGTTGTGAGATGGAAAGCACGCAAGAGCCATGAGACAGCGAGCGTTGTTGATTCCAGGCTATGCAGATGACGTCGAGCTGGGAGTGGAGCAGCCGTCACCATTAGTGAGATAAGTGTCTGGTTTGGGGAGGACTCTGGTAACTGCCTGCGTGCCTCCAGGCCGGGAATTAACATTAGCTGGCACTCAGTTTGTTGGAAAAGAGTCCTGACTCGGGAGACAAGATTTTCAGGAGCTGGTTATTTCTGTGGCTAGGAGTGTGTCTCCTCTGCAGCAGAAGGTTGGATCCAGGGGGATGACTCCAGCTCATGAGTTTCTTGCCTTCCTCCCATGGTTTTTCTCTCTCTCTTTCTCTGTACTGTAGTGTGTTGGCCAACACTCTCTCTCTCTCTCTCTCTCTCTCTCCTCTCCTCTCCTTGTGCTGTCTCCCTTCACAGGACATGGGTAGGCATGCTACTTTGCATCCCCACAGGCTGTGTCTCAGGAGCTAGGAAGAAGTAGGAGGTGACAAAAATCACGCGGGGCAGTGGGCGCGAGAGTGGAGCGGTGACTGTCGGTGTTAACTTGGTCTCTATTCATCGAGTGGCGCCGATGTAGATGGGATGGGAGAGGGAGGCAGGGATGAGGCCAAGATTTCAACCACCAATAGAGCTTTGTGTAGTGATGGCTCATGCTTGGCTTTTGCAGCTGCGCTTCCAGAGGAGCTGTCCAGGAGCCCCAGCCAGAGGAGAAAGTTGCAGAAGGGAACCTGAGCAGCCTGGACATCCTAAGCAGACATGAACAGTCCTCAGCTTTCTGCCTCCTGCATAACTGGCTGTGAGTAAGGGGTCAGTGTTTGGAATTCCTCATCTCTACTCACTTCAGTTTTGTTCAGAGACTGTGAACTTCCTCGTTGAACATAGTGCTGTGTGGGATTCAGACTAGGGAAAGGCACAAGTCTCCTGTGCAGAGTGAGTATTTTGGATGTAGGTGCAACAGGCTGCTTTTTAGTTGTAGTGCTAAAGCTGTAATGGGAGGAACGGTTGAGGGTGGAGCCCTGAGGTGCGGTAGATGCGAGAAGAACCTATTCATGTTGCAGACTGAGATGGTAACGGATTTGTTTTCCCCCTTGTGCTGGGTTCAGTACCAAGGGAAAAGAAGTGGAGGGTCAGAGTCCGCTCTCCTCCTTTCATAAGGTTTGATGTGTCTGACCAGCGTCTGCTGTGCAGAGTGAGTATTTCAGGTGTTGTTTCAAGGGATGCTTTTTGGTTGTAATGCTAAAGGTGTGATGGGAGGAGGGTTCAGGGCAGATCACCACTGTGTGGGAGAGGCAGAAAGAAGAGTCTCCCCAACATTGTCAACAGAGATGGTAACTTGTTTGTTTTTTTCCCCTTCTGCTGGATTTAGTACCAAGGGAAAAGAGAGCACGCATCAGAGCCTACTGCCCTCATGCGATGGAAATCAAGCGAGAGCAATGGGACCACGAGAATTATTGCTGCCACGAACAAGCCGTCCAACTGGGAGAACAATCGCCCCTCTCAATGAGATAAGTGTCTGTCTTGGTGATTGCTCTGTTTTTTGAGTAGCTGTGCTTATGAGGGAGACAGGGTCCCCATTTTCAGGGTCTGCTCAGTTCTCTGGCCAGTAGCGCTGTGTCCTCTGCAGCAGAAGGTTAGATCCAGGAGGATGACTGCAGGTGGAGAGTTGCTTTCCTTCTTCCCGTGTGTGTGTGTGTCTCTCTCTCTCTCTGTTCCCTACTATATTGGCCAACACACACCTGTTCTCTATCTTTGCCCTATCTGCCTTTGTAGGACATGGGCAGGCATGCTAGGTGTGCATCGCCACAGGTTAGGTCTTGGGAGCCCTGGAGTAGTAGGAGGGGACGAAAGTCATGTGGGGCTGTGGAGCAATGACTGTTGGTGTTAACCCGGTCTCTGTTCATAGAGTGGGGCCAATGTAGATGGGATGGAAGAGGGAGGAAGGGATGAGTTCAAGATTGCAAGCACCAGTAGTGCTGTGTATAGTGATAGTTCTTGTTTGGCTTCATTAGTTTGCAGAGGAATCGTCTAGGAGACTTAGCTGGATGAGACTATATCAGAAGTGGATCTGAGCAGCTTGGGCATCCTTCTAAAGAGACATGAATAATCCTCATGTTTCTGACTGGGTAAGAGGCTCTGGTATTAAGGCTGGGGAAGGGACAAGAATCTCCTGAACAAAGTGACTATTTTGCGTGCCGTTACAATGGGTCCCTTCTAGTTGCAGTTCTATAGTAGTAATGGGAGACGGGTTGTGAGCGGAGCCGTGGGATATGGGAGACGTGAAATGAAAAGACAACAACACATTGCAGGTGGTGATGCTAATTTTTTGGGTTTTTCCCCTTTGTGCTGGGTTTAGTACTAAGAGAAAAGAAGTCAAGCGTCAGTCTACTGCCATGACATGGTGGAAAGTGAGTGAGAGCAGAGAGACTGTGATCATTGTTGATCCCAGACAAGCACCATCCATCTGGGAGCTGAGTAGAGGCCACTGTCAGTGACATAAGTGTCTGGTTTGGGGAGGGCTCTGCTCACACCCCGCCTCAGTTGAAGTTGGGAAGCCCGGTAATGTAGGGCTGGGTGTGTAGGAAAAGGTTCCCCACTAGCTGTGGGTTACGAGGGAGAAAAGGTCCCATTTTCAGAGGTGGCTCACTTCTCTGATCAGGAACAGTTTCTCCTCCAGAGCAGAAGGTTGTATCGAGGAGGATGACTCCAGGTGATGAGTTGCTTGACTTCCTCCCATGTTTCTCTCTCGCTCTCTACTCTAGTGTGTTGGCCAACACACTCTCTCTCTTCGCCCCCCCTTCTTGTGTCGTCTCCTTTTATAGAACACTGGCACGTGTGTATTGCATGTCTCGTGAGCCATGGAGTAGTAGTAGGGGACGAAAATCATGGAGGGCTGTCGGTGCGAGTGGAGCGGTGACTGTCAGTGTTAGCTTGGTCTCATCATGGGGGGCCGATGAAGGTAGGATGGAAGAGGGAGGCAGGGATGAGGGCAAGAGCTCTGTGTAATGATGGCTCATGCTTGGCTTTTGTAGCTGTTCTTACAGAGGAATTGTTGTTCTGGAGCCGTAGCTGGAGGAGAAACTGGATCTGAGCAGCTTGGACATCGTTCTAAGCAGACATGAACAGTCCTCACTTTCTGCCTCCTGCATAAATACACTTCATGACTTCTAGCATCACAGCTGAAGCCTAAGGTAAATGCATGGCAGCTGCTTCCCTTTAGGTGGGTTTGGTTTCTCATAAAAGTTTTCCTCCTTGTTCTGGGTATGGGAGGAGAATTTCGCTATTGTGGAAGTAGCTGTGGGATTACGATGAGGGGAAGAGACAATAGTCTCCTTTAGTGTGACTCTATTGCAGAGGTCCCCAATGCGGTGCCTGTGGGTGCCATGGTGCCTGCCGAGACAGCTATGTGCACCTGCCTACTAATTGCCAAACAAGCAGCCGCCGAAATACCACCCGGAACCAGCGTCATCAAGAAGCGTTGCTGCCGAAACGTTGCTGATTTTCGGTGGTGGTGCCTCTCAATAACACTGGTTCTTGGTGGCTGCTTGTTTGGTGACCACGCTCCTCGGTGGCTAGTTGTCCGGCACCCGCCACACTAAAAGGTTGGGGACCCCTGCTCTATTGGGTGCAGGTGCAATAGACTGACCAAGCACTGCCATTCTTACGTTCATATGTTATGCAGACCAAGGGTCCATCTACCCCAGTATGCTGTCTTCTGACTGGCTAACACCAGGTGCTTCAGAGGGAATGAACAGAACAGGGAATCGAGAAGTGATCCATCCTGTGTCGCCCATTCCCAGCTTCTGGCAAACAGAGGTTAAGGGCACCATCCCTGCCCATCCTCACCAATAGCCATTGATGCACGTGTCCTCCATGAATTTACATAGTTCTTTTAGGAACCCTGTTATAGTCTTGGCTTTCACAGCATTCTCTGGCCAGGAGCTCCACATGTCGAGTGTCGGTTGTGTGCTTTTTAATTGTATCTATAAAGGTGTAATGGGAGATGAGAGAAGAACCACCTACACAACATTGCAGATTCCAATGATAACTTTTGTTTTTCCCTCTTGTGTTGTGCTTAGTACCACAGAGAGAGAAGTCAAGGTCCCTGTTGTGAGATGGAAAGCATACAAGAGCTGTGAGACAGCGAGCGTTGTTGATGCCAGGCTATGGCGATGCCGTCGAGCTGGGAGCAGAGCAGCCATCACCACCAGTGAGATAAGTGTCTAGTTTGCTGACGACTCTGGTAATGGCCCACCTGCCTCCAGGGTTGGACTGGTCATTAGCTGTGGCTCGGTTTGTAGGAAAAGATTCCTGACTAGCTGTGGTTACGAGGGAGACAAGGTCCCCGTTTTCAGGGGCTGGTCATTTCTCTGTCCACAAGCAGTGTGTCCTACGCAGCAGAGGGTTGGACCCAGGGGGATGACTCCAGCTAGTGAGTTTCTTGACTTCCTCCCACGTTTTTCTGTCTCTCTCCTCTAATGTGTTGGCCAACACACACTCTGTCTGTCACTCTCTTTCTGTCTTTGCCTTTTCCTTGTGCTGTCTCCTTTCTTAGGACATGGGCAGGTGTGGTAGGTGTGCATCCCCACAGGCTTGGTCTCGGGAGCTATGAACAAGTAGGAAGGGACCAAAATCATGCAGGGTAGTGGGCACTAGATTGCAACAGTGACTGTGGGTGTTGACTGAATCTCTGCTCTAGTGGAGCTGAAGCGGATGGGAGAGGGAGGCAGGGATGAGGGCAAGATTTCGTGCACCAATTGAATTTTGTGTAGTGATGGCTTTTGCTTGGGTTACTTGCTGCATTTGCAGAGGAATCATCCAGGAGCAGCAGCCAGAGGAGAAATTGGCAGACATGGACCTGAGCAGCCTGGACATCCTTCTAAGCAGAGATTAACAGACCTCAACTTTCTACTTTCCACATAACAGGGTGTGAGTAAGCGGTCAGTGCTTGGAATTCCTCCTCTGTTGTCACTCCAGTTTTGTTCCTCATTGGGTATGTGGCTCTGTGGGATTCAGACAAGGGAAAGGCACAAGTCTCCTGCTCAGAGTGGCTGTTTTGGGTGTAGTTGCAATAGGCTTCTTTCTAGTTGTGGTCCTGAAGGTGTAACAGAAGAAAGGTTATGCGTGGAGGTCTGGGGTGCGGAAAATGAGAGAAGAACCTATGTAACGTTGCTGACTGAGATGCTAATCTGTTTGTTTCCCCCCTTTGTGCTGAGTTAGTACCAATAGAAAAGAAGTGGAGGGTCAGCGTCCACTTCCCTCATGCGGTGGAAAGTGAGTGAGAGTGATGAGATAGCAAGCATTACTGATGCCAGGTAAGAGCCGTCCAGCTGGGAGTGGAGCAGCCACCACCTCATTGAGAGTAAGTGTCTGTTTTGGTGATTGCTCTGCTCACGGCCCACTTCACTCCAGGTAGGCACATCCCCTTAGCTAGGTCTGTGTTTGTAAGAAAACGTTCCTGACTAGCTATGGTTCTGAGGGAGACAAGGTCCCCATTTTCAGGGGCTGCTCACTTCTTTGTTCACAAGCGCTGTGTCCTCTGCAGAAATCGTTAGATCCAGAAAGTTGATTCCAGGTGGCGAGTTGCTTGCCTTCCTCCTGTGTTTTTCTCTCTCTCTCTCTCCTCTGGTACGTTGGCCAGCACACACCCTCTTCTGTCTCTCCGTTCTTCCCTTTCTTTGTGCTGTCTTCCTTCATAGGACACGGGTGAGGTGCTAGGTGTGCATCCCCACAGGCTAGGTCTTGGGAGCCATGGAGAAGTAGAAGCGGAGAAAATCATGCGGGGCAGTGGGCGCTACAGTGGAGCAATGACTGTCGGTGTTGACTCGGTCATGGTTCATCGAGTTGGCCTGATGTAGACGGGACGGGAGAGGGAGGCAGGGATGAGGGCAAGATTACTTGGACCAATTGAATTTTGTGTAGTGATGGCTTTTGCTTGGCTTTTTTCTGTGCTTGCATAGGAATTGTCAAGGAGAGGGTGGCAGACATGGAGCTGAGGAGCCTGGATATCCTTCTAAGCAGACATGAACAGTCCTCACCTTTCTGCCTCTCGCATAACTGGCTGTGAGTAAGTGGTCAGTGCTTGAAA
This sequence comes from Mauremys reevesii, assembly GCF_016161935.1. NCBI lineage: Eukaryota > Metazoa > Chordata > Testudines > Geoemydidae > Mauremys > Mauremys reevesii. The sequence goes on from NC_052642.1 coordinate 24,920,727, forward strand.
TTTCTCATCTGTACTCTCTGTAATTTTCTTCACAGGTCTTGTGCTTCCTTGTTGGGTATGGGGCTCTGTGGGAGTAACATTGGGGAGGGGCCAGAGTCTGCTGTGCAGAGTGACAGTCAGATGCTGTTGCAAGGGCTGCTTTCTGGCTGAAATGCTAAAGGTGTGATGGGGAAGAGTGTTGAGGGCGCAGCCCCGCCATGTGGGAGAGGCGAAGGGAAGAGCCTGGAAGACATCGTTGAGTAAGGTGGTAACTGATGTGTTTTCCTCCCTTGTGCTGGGTTTAGTACTAAGGGAAAATAAGTCACGCGCCAGAATCTACTGCCCTCATGCTATGGAAAGCAATGAGACTGCGAGTATTGTCGATGCCACGCAAAAGCCATCCAACTGGGAGCGGAACAACTGCCACTCTCAATGAGATAAGTGTCTGTTTTGGTGATTGCTCTGCTCACGGCCCTCCCTGCTCCTGGTAGGGACGCCACATTAGCTGGGGCTGGGTTTGTAAGAAAATGTGTCCTTCGTAACTACAACTAGTCAACAACAAAGTCCCCATTTTCAGGGGATGCTCAGTTCTCTGGCCATGAGCGGCGAGTCCTCTGCAGCAGAAGGTTGGATCCAGGAGGATCACTGCAGGTGGTGAGTTGTTTGCCTTCCACCCGTGTTTTTCACTCTGTCTCTCTCTGTTCTCTAGTATGTTGGCCAACACACACCCTCTCTCTGTCTGTCTCACCTTTCCTTGTGCCATCTCCCTTCAAAGGACATGGGTGGGGTGCTCAGTGTGCATCCCCACCGGCTAGGTCTTGGGAGCCATGGAGAAGGAAGAGCAGAGAAAAATCATGAGGCAGTGGGGCTGAAGTGGAGCGGTGACTGTTTACTCATCTCTGTTCATTGAGTTGGGCTCAGGTGGATGGCATGGAAGAGGAAGGAAGGGATGAGGGTAAGATTTCATGCACAAATAGAACTTGTTGTACTGATGGCTCATGCATGGGTTTTGCATGTGCACTTGCAGAGGAAGTGTCCAGGAACCCCAGGCTGAGCAGAAACTGGCAGAAGTGGACCTGATCAGCCTGAGCATCCTTCTAAGCAGACATGAACAGTCCTTTCCTTTTTGCCTCCCGCTTAACTTGGTGTGGGTAAGCGATCAATGGTTTGAATTCCACATCTGTACTCGCAGATTGTTGGGCTTCTAGCCTGCGAAGAAAACTACAGCAAGCCAAAAACTGTCCAACAGGAAACTCAGAAAGCAATTAAACTGCAAAAATTGGGCTTGTTTTTGGCTTCTTTGCAGGTTTGTCATGTCTGACCAAAGTCTGCTGTGCAGAGTGACTATTTCAGGTGTCGTTGCAAGAGCTGCTTTCTATTTGTAGTCCTAAAGGCGTGATGGGATGGGGGTTCAGGGCAGAGAACCACTGTGTGGGAGAGGCAGAAAGAAGAGCCTCCCCAACATTGCCAATGGAGATGGTAACTTGTTTGTTTTTCCCCCTTCGGCTGGATTTAGTACCAGGGGAAAAGAAATCTCGCATCAGAGTCTACTGCCCTCATTAGCACAAGCTCCAGCGTTTCTCTCTGCAGGTCCCTGTCTGATCCTTGGGGTCAGCCGAGATGGTGGCCTCACACAAGGCTAATCTGAGGTGATCCCTTAAAGCCAGGACTTGTCCGAGCAGGGGTCAGGTTGCCTAGACTGCTATGACTAGTGTGACTGTACTGGGGGGTTGGTGGCTGCATCAAAGCCTGGGCAGGAAGAGGTGCATGAAAGGGAGTTCACCTTGTCCTGATTAACCAGCTGTGTCCCCTCCTTCCCCCTACCAGGCCCCCAGCGAGTACGAGACCAGCCCCGAGCAAGTCTTCTACCGCATCGCCCACCTCACCCGCAGGCAGCAGGATGTGCTGTGGGTGGTGGCCGTGACCTCGGCAGGACGCAGCAACATCAGTGCAAAGGTCACTGGGAAAGGTGCGGCAGGGCCGGTGGGGTGGGGGGGCAGATGGGATGGGGCAATGGGGCTGAGTGGAGGGGAGCTGGGTGTCTCTCCGGGTAACAGAGTCCTGGGAGAGGTGGAAGGGTCGGGTCGTCTGGCATTTAGATTTGGCTCAATATAGAGGCTGGGGGGCCCACTACACACTCTGCATCCAGGCTCGGGTTTGACATGTGCCCTGGTGCTGGCTCTGGGTCGGCCCCTCGTCTCCAGGACTAGCCATAGCCGGCACCTCGCGATGCGCCGGCTACTCCGTCTGCCCATGGGCCTGGAGCAGGTTCTGCGGCATTGACAAAGGTGGTGAATCTCAGCCCCGGGTGCAGCAGGGTGAGGTCTGCACTGGTGGGATAGGCAGGCTCTGTGTGCCTGGCTCGTCCGGCCAGACTGATGTTCCTTTCTTCCCAGCCCAGACCATCTCCTTCGGCAGCACCATCACCATTCCGTGGATGAAGGACGTGAGGCTGCCGTGCAGTTGGGGAGCCGGCCCCTGTCATGAAATGGACCAAGGACAGGTAACTAAAACCTCCCTTTTCCCCACTGCGCAGCCCCTTGGGAGGAGCCCTGATCCTGTGAATGGGATTCTTCCGTCCTAAGTGCAGGACTCTGCACTTGTCCTTGTTGAATCTCATCAGGTTTCTTTTGGCCCAATCCTCTAATTTGTCTAGGTCCCTCTGTATCCTATCCCTACCCTATCTACCACTCCTCCCAGTTTAATGTAATCTGCAAACTTGCTGAGAGTGCTGTCCATGCCATCCTCTAGGTCATTAATGAAGATATTGAACAAAACCAGCCCCAGGACCGACCGTTGGGGCACTCCGCTTGATATCGGCTGCCAACTAGACATGGTGCCATTGATCAGTACCCATTGAGCCTGATGATCGAGACAGCTTTCTATCCGCCTTATAGTCCATTCATCCAGCCCATACTTTAACCTAATGGCCTTCTATGAGGAGATAACTGGGTCTGTGGATGAGGGGAAAGCAGTGGATGTGTTATTCCTTGACTTTAGCAAAGCTTTTGATACGGTCTCCCACAGTATTCTTGCCAGCAACTTAGTCAGACATGACTTGCCCTTGGTGAATCCATGCTCACTGTTCCTGATCACTTTCCTCTCCTCTAAGTGCCTCAGAATTGATTCCTTGAGGACCCGCTCCATGATTTTTCTAGGGGCTGAGGTGAGGCTGACTGGCCTGTAGTTCCCCGGATCCTCCTCCTTCCCCTTTTTAAAGATGGGCACTACATTAGCCTTTTCCAGTCATCCGGGACCTCCCCCGTTCGACATGAGTTTTCAAAGATAATGGCCAATGGCTCTGCAATCACATCCACCAACTCCTTTAGCACCCTTGGATGCAGCGCATCCGGCCCCATGGACTTCTGTTTGTCCATTTTTTCTAAATAGTATCAAACCACGTCTTTCTCCACAGAGGGCTGGTCACCTCCTCCCCATGCTGTGCTGCCCAGTGCAGCAGTCTGGGAGCTGACCTTATTCGTGAAGACAGAGGCAAAAAAAGCAATGAGTAAATTAGCTTTTTCCACATCTTCTGTCACTAGGTTACCTCCCTCATTCAGTAAGGGGCCCACGTTTTCCTTGACTTTCTTCTTGTTGCTAACGTACCTGAAGAAACCCGTCTTGTTACTCTTAACATCTCTGGTATGGGGAGGGCATTTGAGGAAAGGCCTGATAGTTTGGGGGATCCTTTGTGCCCTCTCAAGGAGTTGTCAGGTGCTATGGAGTCTTCCTGAAGTGCGGTAACTTTTTGTGGAGAGCCAGGAAGGTGATGACAGGTCCTTCTGTAGTTTGTCTTTCTTCTTGTGTGTCTCTCTGCTGTCATATGTTGGCCAATATGCACTCTCTCTCTCCTTGTACTGCAGGGGTTGGCAACTTATGGCATGTGTGCTGAAGTCGGCACACGAGCTGATTTTCAGTGGCACTCGCACTGCCTGGGTCCTGTCCGCTGGTCTGGGGGCGCTCTGCATTTTTACTTAACTATTGTTGTATGTAAAGGTTTTGTTAAACATTTAACAAAACCTTATTTAATTTTAAATGAAGCTTGTTTACATACAACAATAGTTAAGCTTGTTAAACATTTAACAAAACCTTTTTAAGCTTGTTTAAATGAGTTATATAAGGTATAATATATATTACTAGCATGCAAAACCTTAAATTAGAGTGAATAAATGAAGACTCGGCATACCACTTCTGAAAGGTTGCTGACCCCTGTTGTACTATCTCCTCGCATAGAACATGGGTGCATGCTCACAGGCTTGGATTGGAGAGTCTGCATCGGACTGGGGAACTGGGAGGAGGAAGAGAAGCATGTACTTGATCCTCCATTGGTGGTGTGGGGGGTGACTGTGGGAGTTGACTGTCACTGTTCATCAAGTAGGGCTGATGTATCCTCCATGAATTTACCTAGTTCTTTTTTGAATCCCATTGTAATCTTGGCCTTCACAACATTCTCTGTGAAGGAGTTCCACGGGTTGAGCGTGCATTGTGTACTTTTCAATTGTATCTATAAAGGTGTAATGGGAGATGACAGAAGAACCTACACAACATTAAAATTCTGATGATAACTTTTACTTTTCCCTCTTGTGTTGTGCTTAGGTAAAGGTAATAAGGTGAGATTGGTATATCTCCTAGAACTGGAAGGGACCTTGAAAGGTCATTGAGTCCAGCCCCCTGCCTTCACTAGCAGGACCAATTTTTGCCCCAGATCCCTAAGTGGCCCCCTCAAGGATTGAACTCACAACCCTGGGTTTAGCTGGCCAATGCTCAAACCACTGAGCTATCCCTCCCCCTGGTACTGCAGACAAAGAAGTCAAGGGTAAAAGCCCATCCTGGTTGTAGATGGAAGGCGTGCAAGAGCCGTGAGACAGCTAGCATTGTTGATGCCAGGCTATGCAGCTGCCATCGAGCTGGGAGCGGAGCAGCTGTCACCATCAGTGAGATAAGTGTCTGGTTAGGTGAGAGCTCTGCTCACTGCACACTTGGCTCTAGGTACAAATGCCCTGTTAGCTGGGGCTGGGTTTGTAACAAAATGTTCCTGACTAGCTGTGGTTATGAGGGAGACAAGGTCCCCATTTTCAGGGGCTGCTCATTTATCTGTTCACAAGTGGTGTGTACTCTGCAGAAAAGGTTGGATCCAGGAGGATGATTCCAGGTGGTGAGTTGCTTGCTTTCCTCCCGTGTTTCCATCTCTCTCTCTCTCTCTCTCTTCTCTTGTGTGTTGGCCAACACTCTCTCAGCACAAAAAGAGGCAAGGACAGATTGACAGTCTCATCAGCACGCACAGGCAGGCGTGCTAGGTGTGCATCCACACAGGCTCGGTCTCGGGAGCCATGGAGAAGTAGGAGGGGACGAAAATCATGCGGGGTAGTGGGCGTGAGAGTGGAGTGGAGACTGTTGACTGTCACTGTTCATTGACTGAGGCTGATGTAGATGGGATGGGAGAGGGAGGCAGAGGTGATGGGAGATTTCACGCACCTTCACAGCGGTGTGTAATGCTGGCTCATGCATAGGTTTTGCAGCTGTGCTGGCAGAGGAATTGTCCAGGACTTCTACCCAGAGGAGAGGCTGATCTACCTGAACATCCTTTTAAGCAGACATGAGCAGACATGAGCAATCCTTAGCTTTCTGCCTCCTGCATAACTGGGTTTGAGTAAGAGGTCAGTGCTTTCAATTCCTTATCTGTACTCGCTGTATTATTCTTCACAGGCTGTGTTCTTCCTCGTTGGGTATGGGGCTCTGAGATTATGTCTTGGGGGGGCCAGAGTCTGCTGTGCAGAGGGATTATTTCTTGTGCCGTAACAAGGGGTGCATTTTAGTTGTAATACTAAAGGTGTAATGGGGGGGAGGCGGAGCCCTGACGTGTTGAAGAAGTGAAAAGAATAACCTATGCGACATTGTCCACTTTGTAGGACACGGGCAGGTGAGTTTGGTGTGTATCCCCACAAACTACGTCTCGGGAGCCAGGATGAAGTAGGAGGGGATGAAAATCCTGCAAGGCAGTGGGCGCGAGAGTTTAGAGTCACTCTGTGTTGACTGTGTCTCTGTTCATTGAGTTGGGCAGATGTAGATGTGTTGGGGGAGGGAGGCAGGGATGGGGACATTAATAGAGGTCTGTGTAGTGATAGTTCTTGCTTGGCTTCATTAGTGTGCAGAGGAATTGTCCAGGAGCCCTAGCCAGAGGAGAAGGTGGCAGAAGTGGACCTGAGCATCATTATAAGGAGACGTTAACAGTCCTCACAGCCAGTTTAGTGAGAGGCAGAATGCTGAGTAAGCCGTCAGTGCTTGGAATTCCTCATCTGTACTCGATGTAGTTCTCTTCACAGGCTGTGTGCTTCCTCGCTGGGTACAGGGCTCTGTTGGATTACGGCTGGAACTCCTCACCAGAAAATGTTGTGAAGGCCAAGACAAAAATGGGGTTAAAAAAAGAACTAGGCAAATCCATGGAGGGTCGGTCCATCAATGTCTGTTAGTCAGGATGAGCAGGGATAGTGTCTCTAGCCCCTTCTGCTTTCCAGGCAACTTAGCGTCTCCCCCTTGGGTAGTGTTTCCCTCAGTCCTATGTGCCAGGGGAGTCTCTCTGCTTTGCTTGGGCAGGGTTTCTTTCCTCTGGTCCTCTAGAGAACAGTAAAACTCCTCCAAACTCTACTCAGCTCTACTTTCCTCACCCCTGCTTCAGTCAGAAAGGGAATTGTATTAGGTCTTTGGAGAACCTAGACCCAATTAAGGCCCCAACAATTACACTGTAGTAACCTTTCCCTAGTGCACAGGGAATAAAGCCTCGATAATTGTAGGGCTTTTATACCTCCCATCTACAACCCTCCTGCTGCTCTCTGGCCCTGCTGTATCACAGCACCCATGTCACTCTTGCTCCATGAGGGAAATATTTTGTGATTACCCTGCGTGGCCACATGGAGTCACTGTTCCTCTGAGAGAAATGCTCTGTGCATTAACCTGCGTGACCACAGGGTGTCATTGTAGCTCCATGCAGGAACTGCTCTGTGCAATAGCCTGCGTAGCCACATGGTGTCACTGTTCCTCTGAGAGAAACGGTCTGTGCATTACCCTGCGTGGCCACACGGTGTCACTGTAGCTCTGTGCAGGAAATGCTGTGTGCATTACCCTGCATGGCCACAGGGTGTCACTGTAGCTCCACGTAGGAAATGCTCTGTGCATTACCCTGCGTGGCCACACGGTGTCACTGTAGCTCCACGCAGGAAATGCTCTGTGCATTACCCTGGGTGGCCACACGGTGTCACTGTAGCTCCACGCAGGAAATGCTGGGTGCATTACCCTGTGTGGCCACACGGTGTCACTGTAGCTCCACGCAGCAAATGCTGGGTGCATTACCCTGCATAGCCACACGGTGTCACTGTAGCTTTGTGCAGGAACTGCCTTGTTCATTACCCTGGGTGGCCACACGGTGTCACTGTAGCTCCACGCAGGAAATGCTCTGTGCATTACCCTGCGTGGCCACACGGTGTCACTGTTCCTGTGAGAGAAATGCTCTGTGCATTACCCTGCGTAGCCACACGGTGTCACTGTAGCTCTGTGCAGGAAATGCTCTGTGCATTACCCTGCGTGGCCACACGGTGTCACTGTAGCTCCACGCAGGAAATGCTCTGTGCATTACCCTGCGTGGCCACAGGGTGTCACTGTAGCTCTGTGCAGGAAATGCTCTGTGCATTACCCTGCGTGGCCACAGGGTTTCACTGTAGCTCCATGCAGGAAATGCTCTGTGCATTACCCTGCGTGGCCACACGGTGTCACTGTAGCTCCATGCAGGAAATCCTGTGTGCATTGCCCTGCGCGTCCACATGGTGTCACTGTTACTTTCTAGAGAAATGCTCTGTGCATTACCCTGCGTGGCCACATGGTGTCACTGCAGCTCTGTGCAGGAAATGCTGTGTGCATTACCCTGGGTGGCCACAGGGTGTCACTGTTCCTCTGAGTGAAATGCTGTGTGTATTACCGTGCATGACCGCACGGTGTCACTGTAGCTGCATGCAGGAACTGCCTTGTTCATTACCCTGCGTGGCCACAGGGTGTCACTGTAGCTCAACAGACGAAATGCTCTGTGCATTACCCTGTGTCGCCACAGGGTGTCACTGTACCTCCATGCAAGAAATGCTGGGTGCATTGCTCTGCGCGTCCACACGGTGTCTCTGTAGCTCTGTGAGATATGCTCTGTGCATTACCGTGCGTGGCCACAGGGTGTCACTGTAGCTCCACGCAGAAAATGCTGGGTGCATTGCCCTGCGTGGCCACACGGTGTCTCTGTAGTTCTGTGCAGGAAATGCTGTGTGCATTACCCTGCATGGCCACAGGGTGTCACTGTAGCTCCACGCAGGAAAAGCTGGGTGCATTGCCCTGCGCGTCCACATGGTGTCTCTGTAGTTTTGTGCAGGAAATGCTGTGTGCATTACCCTGCATGGCCACAGGGTGTCACTGTAGCTCCACGGAGGAAATGCTGTGTGCATTACCCTGCGTGGCCACAGGTTGTCACTGTAGCTCCACGGAGGAAATGCTGTGTGCATTACCCTGCGTGGCCACAGGGTGTCACTGTAGCTGCACGGACGAAATGCTCTGTGCATTACCCTGCGTGGCCACACGGTGTCACTGTAGCTCCGTGCAGGAAATGCTGTGTGCATTACCCTGCGTGGCCACACAGTGTCACTGTAGCTCTACGCAGGAAATGCTGTGTGCATTAACCTGCGTGGCCACACAGTGTCACTGTAGCTCTGTGCAGGAAATGCTGTGTGCATTACCCTGCATGGCCACAGGGTGTCACTGTAGCTCCACGCAGGAAATGCTGTGTGCATTACCCTGCGTAGCCACACAGTGTCACTGTTCCTCTGAGAGAAATGCTCTGTGTATTACCGTGCGTGACCACATGGTGTCACTGTTCCTCTCAGAGAAATGCTCTGTGCATTACCGTGCGTGGCCACATGGTGTCACTGTAGCTCCGTGCAGGAACTGCTCTGTGCATTATCCTGCGTGGCCACACGGTGTCACTGTAGCTGTGTGCAGGAAATTCTGTGTGCATTACTCTGTGTGGCCAAACGGTGTCACTATTCCTCTGAGAGAAATGCTCTGTGCATTACTGTGCGTGGCCACACGATGTCACTGTAGCTCCACGCAGGAAATGCTGTGTGCATTACCCTGCGTGGCCACAGGGTGTCACTGTAGCTCCACGCAGGAAATGCTGGGTGCATTGCCCTGCGCGTCCACACGGTGCCTCTGTAGTTCTGTGCAGGAAATGCTGTGTGCATTACCCTGCATGGCCACAGGGTGTCACTGTAGCTCCACGGAGGAAATGCTCTGTGCATTACCCTGTGTGGCCACACAGTGTCAGAAAGGCAGGTGATATCAGATGCCCAGCTGGGAAGCAAGAAGGCTCTAACCCTAACCCTAACCCTAACCCCGCTGGGCTTCTCTACCCAAAGCTGGGCAGCCGCGGGGAGCGGTAAGGCCAGGCTGTGCCGCCCTGCTGGGCATGGGCCTGGGCCCGAGCCCGGGCCCAGACCCTGACCCACTGCCCGGTGTGTCTCCTCCCTGCATTGGTGCAGTGACTGCGGGTGCCCTGCCCCCCCCCCCCCCCCTCAGAGGAGAAGGACCATTGTAGCCACATGGGCCAGTGTCTTCTGTGTGTCCCTCAGCCCCACATGTGGGGGGAGGGGAAATGAGCTCTGGCAGCCCCCTGGGGCAGTGTCCAGTGTCCCGCCCCCCGCTGCCGCAGTGACCCCGGGGGGCGGGTCTCCACTATTTGGGCAGCGACCCCCCCCTCCAGGGGAGTTTCTGGCCCAGTCAGGGCAGCGTGAGGGGACAGCGGCTTCAGCGGGTGCCACTGAGCATGCGCCGGGCGTGGTCCGCGCGCCTGCGCACTCCCAGCCCAGGCGGCCGCCGCCGAATCCGCTTCCTGGGTGTGAGCCGGTGACTCCGCGTCCGCAGGGCGGGGCCAGGCTGGGCTCGAGGGAGCGGTCGTGCCCCGATCCTGGCGCACCTCGAGCCGGAAGTGACGTGGGCCCAGCGCCGGGCAGGGGGGGTCGCGGTGCGCGTGGGGGTCCCGGCCCGCTCGCTGATTGGCGGAGAGACCCCGGGGGCAGCCGCGCGCAGCCGCGCGCGTGGGGCGGACCGAGACTCCCGGAGTCGGGGGTGAGGGAGGGGCAGAGGGTGGAAATGGGGTCAAGCGGGGGGTGGGGGAGGGGCAGAGGGTGTGAAACGGGGGGGTCAGGCGGGGAGGTGGGGGAGGGGGCAGAGGGTGGTTCAGCGCCAGGTTCATACCTGGGTAGGTTTTGGCAGGTGTCTGGAATGGACACCACGGACACACATTCATGTGCCTCCCCACGTGGTGTCTGTCTAGGTTTTGACTTCGGTTTGTTGGATCTATGCTGCAGGCAACCGAAAATAAGGACATTGAAACAACTGGAATCAGTCTCAGTCCCTTTATTCATTAATTGGGTAGTAACTTGTTGGGCTTTGTCCATATCATTAGTAATTGGTATAAAGTGGGTCTCCTTACGGGCCAGTAACGATTTTAGCTGTAACTGTAGTGGGGGAATGTAGGCAAGAAAGGTGGGTCACAGGGGGTTACTGTTGCGTTACATGCGGGCCAGATAAAGCACAACAACCAATATGATTGTACTCAAGAAATGATTCAGCTTGCAATGCATCATATTATATAGGCTTCTCCATATTAGCAAACGTCAGACACACCAACATCACATTACTGCTGATTGGTTCTCTGTCTGATACACACGCTTTTCACATGCATGGCCCTTTGCTTACTGGTTTCCCATTTCCCATGCAATTCATCTGATTTATGGTCTTGTTTAACACCTTAAAACCGATTCCAGCTAGGCCACCTGGCGTCTGCCTCCTTCTGGCTAGTTCCCTACTTTCTCACAACAACTTTATCTCACCCCTCTGTCCTTGATGTCCGCTGCCGTAACTTTCCACCAAGGCAGCATAGGGATGATGTAACCCCACAGGTTACTCTCCTGACCCCCAGCTTCTTCCCACCTGTTGCTGTCCCGGCCCATCAGGGTAAGCAGCTGCTGCACTGGGACACTTTATTAACTTAGCTTTATCTGTATGATGGCCCAGGAGCCAAAGTTTGCTGACCCCTGAATTATAGGGTTGGCTTATGAATGGGTCATAAAATTTTTCCATTTGTACTTACCCATCTTGCGGGGGGTGGGCTTATAAACAGACTGGCTTATGATCGAGTATATACGGTAAGTCAGGAACTCTTCCCAATCTTAAGGATTGTAGTGCATTGGTGATTGTACTCACGACATATTCTCCATATACAGAGCATATAATCTCTTTTCCTAAATGTTGATCCCTGTGCTGATCATTGTTTAAAGCGATTAACTGTTTCATTTTCTGTTGAGTCTTATTAAACAGTTAAAGTCATGCATATTATAAAGAGTAAATCGCTCTGTTTTGTTTTGAAAGGTAGCTATAATGAGTACCTCATATCATCCTTTAGCCTCATATTCAAGTTTGTATAAGGTTAAACTTCCCCCCGTTATCCAATTATTACAACTGGCTTTGTCTCCCCAAGTTCCATAAGGTGTCCCGTGTTTCAGGGAAGTTGAATTAGTTATTGAGGAGGTAAAGGTTTTACAACTGAAGGACATAAATCCACACCATGTAGAGGTGAAGCATAGGAGTTTATTACACACAGCGCTGGCAGAGTGTCACCTTGCTTATTAGGCTCAGAGACACTGTCAATCAATTGATTACAATAGAATATATGGCTTTTCCATGGGCGGGGGAAAGTGACAGGGTAGGCAGTTCCACACCCTGGGATAGGTCTGGCTGCAAGACAAGATAGCACATAAGACCATGGGCAGAGACATTATGTAACCAGTTAACCATTGGCTAAAGTTAGCAAATATATATTTTATCCTAATAAGTATTAATTAAATGTTAAACATGTTATCAATGTTGAATTCTGATTTGGGGTACATAGGAATGGAGTAGCTCCTCTGATTGTTTTAACTCCTAGGAATGTATCTGCTTGACAAAGAAACAGTGAAAGTATATGGCAATAGAGATTGTGTCAAAGTATATTTTCCACAACCAGCTGGGGCTGAAGCAGTTTTACTTAGCACTTAGCATAGTCCGCACTAATTCATGACCTTGAAGACAAAACAACTTCTCCCTTATCTCAGGGCTAAGCCGAATTTCAAATTAACCCGTTCCTAGACAAATTGCTCACACTGTAACAGAGGTTTTTCTTTGTGATTAAAGCTCCACTGAGATATATGATCTTATCTAGATTGAAGGTACCTTCTAATGGGCATTGTTTAAATGAATTTTCACGCGTATACAGATTCCAATCATTTAAATACCTGCAGGTTTTAGGACCATAATGTACGTACATGTAATATGCTGGGGCACCCTTAGGGGGTGAGGTGGAATATTTAGACAGTCCCTTACCCATTTTCCACTCACACAGGAGAGACTCACAAGGAAAGGGGAGGGAAGATGGGTTTACACACTCCTAGACCCAGGCAGCTTCCTCGCCGGACTATGCCAGGCTGAGTCAGCCCACCGTGGGTCGGCTCTCCTAAAGATCCACTAGTTACTGGGCTAGCCCGGTAACAGCCACTCACACTGGTGTACACACACACACACACCAAGGCCTCTTTTTCTTCCTTTTTCTTTTTCTTTTTTTTAACCCTTTTTCAACCTTTTTATCTTTTTGCTGTCTAGGCTTATTTTGGCAAAGCAAGGTTATCTTTTGTTTATTCTGCTTCTCTTAGCTGATCACTATTTGCTAGGCCTCTGGTCCCTTGACCATACTCTGGAGTTTGGGTCTGGAAAAGAGCTGACACAATCCACATACTAGGTTGTTATATAAAATGCACATGGATTTTAACCTTTCAGTCCATCCTCTTGACCCTAGGGTTCCCTAACCCGCCAGGTCACATATACCAATTCTAATATACTCAGCCTACTGCGGAGTTGCCGGTAAAGCACCAGTACCATCAGGAATGTCAGGATAGACTCCCCACATAACTTGACAAAATAGCACCGAGATCCATCCCCAGGGGACTTTATCACCTGAGATGGCATCACCCATAATCATCGTTTTAACCTCCACGGCCTGGTTCTTTCCCTTCTAGTGCTTAACATGGGTCTGGTCCACGGTTTTCCCTATCTGAATGTACATCAGACAGCCTTCCCCAATATGCCTCTGGGACTTGGACACCAACTCCTCGATCTTTGCCTGCAGGGCGTGTAGCCACTCCTCGAGATACTTACTGCCGTAGTGTCATTCCGGATCCCATGTTAGGTTACCCATCATTGATGCAGTACGGTGGAGCCGCGTCCCATCAACAGTCATGGTTGACCTTCGGGGGACCATCATGCACATGGATGGATGTCTCGAGGGGCAGGGCTTTCCATTTAGCTTGATGGAGTGGTTCTGGGCAGTCGCTGGGGACGGGATATAGGGTTCCACCGCTTCCATAAGGGCTGGGTGGACCCGGCCATTGAGGAGATCGGTTACAATTCCCCGTGTGATGAGGGCCAAAGTTTGTCCTGCTCTCCTACAACTCTCCCGTAGTGCCTTTATTTTTGTCCCATTTATTAGCAGACTGGTGACTTCTTGGCCCAGGTATTTTGTTATATCTGATGAGGTGGATACAGAGTTTGAGAGATCCTTTAAGCTGTCTAGGATAAATCGACTGGCCTTAATAGTATCCAGTCCTCCCTGGGCATTAGAGATTATAGCATCTGCCACCCTTGATTCCAGCTGGTCCTTCCTTTCAGCTTGATGTGCTATGGTATAGGTGTTGCAAACAGAATTACCTGCACCAAACCATCCTGCAAGGGTATCTAGTAATCCCCTCCTCTGTCTAGTTAAGCACTCACCAATTTGGTTTGTTAGGCTAGTAATGTTTCTACTCATTTGAGGCCTGACCTTTGCATATTGTCTGTTCACTACCTCTAAAGGAATATGCACCTCGACCCTGTAAGTGTGGAATACCACCAAGGTGAGGACTGGTAGTGCTGGTCCTATCATTATAATCCTGGTTCTGGAACAGGGATTTGTTCAGGGCGTGACATACAATTGGGTGGTTCCACTCTGTCTCTGATAACCCAGTTAATTGTTACCAGTTGTGGACATTCTAATTTGGGCCATCGTTTAACAAATATGTGCCATGCCTTTGGGGTTACCTGCATCCGTGCCTAAAGTGGTAAGCTCCATCCTGAATCAGCAAGTCCAACCTCCACAGGTACCATGTCGGTATAATTGGCGCATGATCTTTCATGAGTGTTTGGTTTCTTTCTCCCAAAATTCCACACAAATTCCAGTATCTCGGTCTGTGCGTTCCCTCCCAAGCCATCGTGGCAATATGCCATGTAGTTGTGCTCAAATGAGGGATAGCCCAAGACCTGGTAGTACCCTTCACTAGTAGTACGCAGCTGTTCCCCCTTTAAAGGTAATTCGGACACTGGTTGCATTAAGTATAGACACTGATCATCTCAGGGGGCCACAGCATCATCAAAGAGCCTTGCCCTGTTCAAAGGGGTAGCTCATACGCTTCCACGATTCCTTCCAAAAACGCCGTAATCTCCGGTATCTGACACCAGCGGATAACAGGGCAGTCGGTTGTTATCAAAATTGTAATGTTATTAGCCTCCCTGTTTTTGTGAGCATCAGTGTGTGATTTTATTTGGACCTTCTTGCATTCTACTGTGTGCTCATGTCCTAACCACAGTGCCACCTTTACTTCTGGCCAGATTTGTTTATTGGCCACTGCATGTGTTTTGGACAAACTAAAGTGTTTTCTTAGTGCGGCAATTAAAGCAAAGCAAACCTGGAGGAGGGGGGTTAGTGACCCATTCCCAGTCCTTTTCACATGGCACACTACTTGCGTCCTTCCTCATGCATCACAGGGACAGCAGGAGACACAGCAGAAGCCTCCCAATGGTCACTCTGGTTGTCCTGGTCACCCTTCAGTCCTTCCTCCTTCTCCTCTTGTTCACCCGTGGAAGCATTGTTAAAATTGTTTAAATCAGCATCTGTCAATACTAACTGATTTTGGTGACGCCAAAATGTTTTAAATTTTCCTTTAATCTTTGCACATGTATTAGTAGTTAGAAGGACCTTTGTCGGGCCTTGCCATCTTGCATTTATCCAGGGGTTAAAGGAATTTCTAAAGCCAACATATTACTAAATTACTAACTTTAAATGCAGGTTTGTCTAGACTGCTATTATTATTCAGCTCGGTTTGGTGTTTTTTTCTACTGGGTTGTATAAATTCTTTAACTCTATGTCCAATGCCTTGATGTAGTTTTGCAGGCTGTCTGCAAAAAGCCCGGATCCCCCTGCAGGGAGTGTCACAGTGCTAGGCATTTTCCTTGCTCTTCCTGTCATTAGCTCAAAGGGTGTCAGTTGAATCAGCCTATTTGGGCTTTCTTTGATTTGATACAACATAGCAGGAAGCATAGGAGCCCATCCTTCTCCTGTATCCAGTATTGCTTTTGTTAAGGCTGTTTTTATTGTTTTGTTTATTGTTTTTGATTATTTTTGAGCTTTCAGGGTGGTATGGAATATGGAATTTTTGCTTTATTCCTAGTGCTTTACATGCGTCTTTTATTACTCACTCTGACCAAGGAACTCACTTTACAGGGTATGTTGATAGCGGCAAACCTCATCTGGGTATTAGCTCGAATCCTAGTAAAAGAAATATAGTTGTGGCAGTACAGTTCTTGGTTTGGAATGCTTCTACCCACTGGTTTCAGAGTAGCAGCCGTGTTAGTCTGTATCCGCAAAAAAAACAGGAGTACTTGTGGCACCTTAAAGACTAACAAATTTATTTTGTTAGTCTTTAAGGTGCCACAAGTACTCCTGTTTTTTTTTTCTACCCACTGGGTAAAGGTGTAAATAATTTCCAAAATGTAAGTGTACCCTCTGCTTTGTGGCAAGGGTCCAGGAAAATCAATTTCCAAATGTTGCCACAGTCCCTCTGGTCGTGGTTGGTGGTTCAGAGGCACCTTTTCTTTTTACCCAAATTTACTAGTGCCTATGTTACACATTTTTTGAGAAATTGTAAAGCATTTTTTTTTTATGGCTGGCCACCACCAGTATTTCAGGGCGGCCCTCATTTGTCTCTACCTCAGAGGAGCTGGAGAGTGGATGCCATGGTGCAGTAGAGTCTGGCTATGGCTACACTTGCACTTCAAAGCGCTGCCACGGCAGCGCTTTGAAGTGCTAAGTGTAGTCAAAGCGCCAGCGCTGGGAGAGAGCTCTCCCAGCGCTGTACGTAGCGCTGGAGAGGGTGTGTTTTCACACCCTGCTGCAGTGCTGCAAATTTGCAAGCGTAGCCATGGCCCTAGTTTGGGTCCAGCAATCACTCACACCCCCTGTAGTTACTGTCCTTTGTTCCAGTTTCTTTCAGGTATCTTTGGGGGTGGGGAGGCTCTCTCTTTAGCCAGCTGAAGACAAAATGGAGGGGACTCCCAGGAGTTTAAATAGACTTTCTCTTGTGGGTGGAGACCCCTCCTCTCTCCTATGCAAAGTGCAGCTACAAAATGGAGTTTTGGAGTCCCCTGGGCAAGTCACATGTGACTGAGCACGTACTGAGAATAGTCTTTTCTCACGAAGCCAACCAACTGCTTCACTAAAACCTACTAAGAATCAGACAAGTATACACAGAGTGGGTGCAAGGTTGTTTCATGCCCTAGGCAAAACTTTCACCTTGTGCCCCCCGTCAAGCCCTGTGGCAGCTCTCCGCCTCCCCGCCTCTGCCCTAAGGTGCCCCCCTGCGGCAGCTCCCCCACTCCACCCTGAGGTGCCCCCCCGTGGCAGCTCCCCCTGGCTCGGGGAGCCCTGCGGCAGCTCCCCGCCCCAGCTCACCTCTGCTCCGCCTCCTCCCCGAGCACACCATCGCCGCTCCACTTCTCCTGCCTCCCAGGCTTGTGGCGCCAATCAGCTGTTTGGCACCGGAAGCCTGGGAGGGGGAGAAGCAGAGCAGGGTGGCGTGCTCGGGGGAGGAGGTGAAGCAGAGGTGAGCTTGAGCAGGGAGCAGTTCCCCTGCGTGCTGTGCCCCTTCTTACTTGCTGCAGGCGGCCCTCCCCGCGCTCCTCTGCCCTAGCTCCCTCCACCTAAATGCCGATGACGACCAGGGCGGCCGAAGATCCAGCCACCGCAGTCGCCGCTGAAGGAGCCGAAATGTCGCCCCCCAAATGCTAGTGCCCTAGGCGACTGCCTAGGTCACCTAATGGGTTGCACTGGCCCTGAGTATACAGCCAATATTCATAACTTCGAATACAAAAATGATATGTGCATACAAATAGGATTAATAGATTCAGTAGATCATAACCTTCATGTAGATATGTTAACTGGAATATGTAGCATAAAACATATTCCAGTTAACATGTCATATATACATTCATATATGGTGGGGGGTAGTCAGGGGCAGAGGGTCCTGGGCGGTCAGGGGACAGGGAGCAGGGGGTGGTGGAAGGGGGATGAGTCCTGGGGGGTGCCATCAGGGAACAGGGGTGTTGGATGCGGTAAGGGTCCCGTGGGGGCCGTCAGGGGGTGAGAAGCAGGGAGGGCATAGCCTCCCCTAACTGGCCCTCCATACAATTTTGGAAACCTGATGTGGCCCTCAGGCCAAAAACTGTGCCCGCCCCTGCCTTAGCCTCTCTTGCTTAGGGTTAGGGTAGGGAGAAGTAGTAACTGGCTTGTTCTGCAGCATGGGATGTTTAGGTTGGATCTTAGGAAAAACTTTCCAGCTGTGCATATAGATAAGTACAGGAATATGTTCCCAAGAGAGGTTGTGGAATCCTGGTCGCTGGAGGTTTTTAAGAAGAGGTTAGACAGATGGTCTGTGTATACTGGGTCCTGCCTCAGGGCTGGAGGATGGACTAGCTGACATCTTGAGGTCCTTTTACCCCATATGTTTCTGTGATTTTTATGATTAATGATCCTAGCCCTTCACTTCGATGTTGTCTCCCTCTGGAGAATGGGGTCTTTAATTAAAGAAACTACTAAATAAAAATATGCATGGGTCAGCTTCCCTCTCAATGTGCTTTGTTAGTCACTGGGTGTGAAGGAGTGAAACATGATAAAAAACTGTCCACATATGAATGTGTAATGACTGGGTCCAAGGGAAGCAGAATGTGAGAACACAACTGTATTGCACTTTGTGATGTCTGTGCTGCCTCTGGGAGAGACCCTCCCAGCCTGGGTCCCCAGACTGGCCTTGGCAGGCTGTATGTAACTGTGAATGTGTTGCAGATTGGGCTGGAGCTCAGTCTCTTAAGCCTGAGCTGCAGCGTCTACACCAGCGGTATATGTACCCCTGGGGTACGCAGAGGTCTTCCAGAGTTGCTACGGAAAAATCACTAGCCAAGTCAGTACAGAGTAAAATTTCATACAATTACTTGTTTACTGATCTATATAATATACTGATCTATATAATATACTGATCTATATAATATACATTAAAATGTAAAGTACAATATTTATATTCCAATTATTTATTTTATAATGATATGGTAAAAAATGAGAAAGTCAGCAATTCATGGTGTGCGGTGACACTTCTGTATTTTTATGTCTGATTTTATAAGCAAGTAATTTTAAATGAGGTGTAACTTGGAGTGCATAAGACAAATCAGGCTCCTGAAAGGGGTACAGTAGTGTGGAAAGCCACCGATCTACACAGCTATTTTTAATGTGCTAGCACCTACAGTGGAGCACCCATAGGGAGACGCATCGCAGAGAACCATTGTTACTCAATTTGTGCAGTAAGTTCTTCTTTTGCGTGTTACCTGATCTCACTGGTCGTCTTTCCCCTGAGCAGGGTTTCCCGTCTCCAAACCCGATGTCATCTCCCAGCTGGAACGAGGGGAAGGGCCGTGGGCTCCAGATTGCCAGGGCTCAGAGGAAAGAGAGATCCTGAGAGGCAGTTGCATGGGTGAGGGATCATTAAACCTACTCAGCTGTTGAAGGAAACAGCTGGGATTCCCAGCAAAGACCTTGTGAGGTCTCTGGGTTCAGGGTGGTCCTCAGCAGGTGTCATATCGTCAGGATGGGTAGGAAACCATGAACAGTATCTGCTCTAACTCCTGGCATTCGTTCCCTCCCCAAAGTCCCTTCTCCCTGAGTGTTTGGGTGGGAATTGGATGTAGAATTTATCCCCTCCTCTCTCCCCTTTGGGGAAATTCAGTCCCTGGTTTTTCTCCATCTCCAGCTATTCTCTTGGTTCCCCCCCCCTTTCCCTTCCGGTTTCTGAGGTTTTTCTTTCTCTATCCCAGCAGGTGAGGGGATGGTCAGAGAGACCATGGAGCAGAAGCCTCAGCAGGAAGAGGAGCAAGTGAAAGCACGTGGGGCATTGTTGCAAAGAGAGTGTGTCCAGGAGTTGTGAGCAGGGAAAAGGTTCTCAGGGGCAGCACAGGCCAGAGAAGTGGCAGGGAAATGATCCAGCACAGAAAGTTGGAATATCTGTTAATTATTGGGGAACTCACAAAGGCCTCAAGGAAGCCACGGCCCAGCAGAGAATTCTGATGGGGGAGAGAAATAACACAGGCTTTGAGTGTGGGAAAAAGTTCAGGAGGCGCTCACGTCATCAGAGAATCCATGCCAGAGTGAGACCTCATGAGTGCTGTGAGTGTGGGAAAATCTTCACCGAGCACTCATGCCTTTTAAGCCATCAGAGGAGCCACACAGGACAGCAAACCCTATAAATGCTGTGAGTGTGGGAAATTCTTCTATCATGACTCTTCTCTTATTTATCACCAGAGAAGCTGCAAGGGAGATAAACACCATGAAAATCTCGTCTGGGTCTCAGAAAAGATTGCTTTTTTCCTTTTGCTAATTCCCAAGTAGTGAACTTTAAGGGAGCATTTGTGGCGCTCCTTCACGTGAGTTGTCTGCTTTTCCCTTTTGCAGCTCACCCTTCCTCGGATTGAAGCCCACAGTGTTTTTCATCAACTCCTTTGTTCTGCGTCATGGAAGTGTGCGTCCCTCCAGGAATGTGTGTCAGCCCCAGGTGGGGGAGCTAGAAGAGACCTTTACTCAGTTCATGGAGGTTAAAATCTACCTGGGCCTTGACCCCACTAGGGTTTTACATGGAGTTAGCTAGATTGAGTTAGGGATCCTGATGTAAAAACACAACAATTTTTTTCAGTGATGAAAATAGCTCATATAGCAGCCAGGGTAACGTAGCAAATCTCCTCACCACTGGACACAACCTCCATCACTTTTCGTAGTCTGTTCTCAGTGGTACCTGATGACAGAACAAGGAGTAATGGTCTCAAGTTGCAGAGGGGGAGGTTTAGGTTGGATATTAGGAAAAACTTTTTCACTCAGAGAGTGGTGAAACACTGGAATGGGTTACCTAGGGAGGTGGTGGAATCTCCTTCCTTAGAGGTTTTTAAGGTCAAGCTTGACAAAGCCCTGGCTGGGATGATTTAGTTGGGAATTGGTCCTGCTTTGAGCAGGTGTTGGAAAATCATAGTGCTAATGAAGCCTTTCCGTATTAGGCCTGAGTAAACCAAAGTTATGTTATGCTTGTCCAAACTGTGTTGGAAAGCTTACAGAACTCATTAGACTGAAGGCTGTGTATCTACCTAAGTCAGCTATTTCGCTTATCAGTTTTGTTTGGCTCCCCAAGTATATGTTGGCTCCCCAAGTGTATGCAGCTGCGTTCACATGTATGCATCCAAAGTATCTAGTACAAAGGGTCAACGGATGTATCTTGTGTCCCCTTCAGAATGACAAATGTATCCTCAACAGCTGTATGTCTCTTGTAGCCCCCACAAAATGATATATGTATCCTGCATATCCAATTATCCCCTAACAGATGCATGTACAGGTTCTACAGGTCAACCAAATGACGTAGACAAACGTAGGCTAAGTTGTTTGTTTCGGGGTATAAAGGTAAGCCCATCTGGCCATGTAAGGTGTGTCTCTTTCTCTGGCACTAGCCGAGAGGAACACCCGCTCAGCTGACCGATCAATAAAGGGTGTGGTACTCGTCTTCCTGTCTCCGTGCCTCCTTGGTGTAATTAGGTAAGCTCCGGGGAGAACGAGCCCTTTTGGCTAACACAGGGGGTTGGACTAGATGACCTCCTGACGTCCCTTCCAACCCTGGTATTCTATAATTCTATGAAATTTGGAGCATCACATTTATACTTTGCAGTGGGAGGAAAAGTGATTGTTAGTCACCAGGACAGATTGTCTCATTCTCAGTTGTTCCCATGTTGCCCTGGGTTCTGCCCCATTTTTCTCAGTGTAAATATAACAGAGAAGGAGCAGGGATAGAGGGTGTGATGAAGTGGGGATTTTCCCTTGTTATGTTGTATGTGAGTCTTACTGTTAAGCCTATATGAGTTTTACTGTTTTGCATGAATACAGTGTGTGCCTCAGTTTCCCCCTGTGGTGGTAATAGGGGTGTGTGACTTTGGCTGAGACCTCTGGGGTGGGTGAGGTTGCTCCAGCTGCCTGCACCTATGCTGTGACCGGTGTGTGACGTTGCACTACATATGCTTTATGGAAACATGCTTCTGAATATGATATAACTGGAATATGCTTTATGTTAAATACCCCTTGTATGGTGTCATTAGAAAGTTTGTAATCTACTGAGTGTGTTCATCCTATGTGTTTGCATGTATTATCTCTATATTTGGAGCTAGGAGAATAAGATATAAACTTGTCTCACTGATGTAAACGTATTAAGTGGAGGCCTTTAAGGGTGCTCCAGAAAGAATCAGTCCTAAATGGCCTTAGTTACTTGAATGCCTTCCTGTGTAGGTGTGGGCCAGCCCATGGGGAATGGAGATGAGGGGTCTTACAGTGATATGTGACCATGCCACCTGGTACTGAAATCCATCTTAAACCTGGTGCTTTTCCATTTAGCAGGAGGGGTGGGGACCCAGAGAGATAAGATTCCAGCCTTGTGCCAACACTATAAAAAGGGGGTGAAGCAGCACAAAGGGGGCCAGTCATGAGCAATCCCCTGCTTACCAGCGAGATGTCTGCTGGAACTAACACTACCTGGGGAAAGGATCGGGCCCAGACTAAGAAGGAGTCTGATCTGTGAAAGAAGCTTATTGGAACATTCCTGAGGGTGAGCTATTACCTGTCATCAGTTTCTTAATGTATTAGGCTTAAACTTGTGTGTTTTTGCTTTATTTTGCTGGGCGACTTACTTTGTTCTGTCTGTTTTTACTTGGAACCACTTAAACAAAAATGATGTTAAGTAGGATTTATTAATGAACCCAAAGTAAGTGATTCATACCTGGGGGAGCAAACAGCTGTGCATCTCTCTCTATCGGTGTTACAGAGGATGGACAATTTATGAATTTACTCCATATAAGCTTTATACAGAGTGAAATGGATCTATTTGGGGGTTTGGATCCCATTGGGAACTGGGTGTCTGGGTGCTGGAGACAAGTAAGCTACTGAGCTGTTTTCACTTAAAGCCTGTAGCTTTGGAGGCGTGGTTCAGACCCCCCGGTCTGTGTTGCAGCAGGCTAGCGTGCCTGGCTCCACAAGGCAGGGTTTTGGAAGACCCAAGCTGGCAGGGAAAATGGGCTCAGAGGTCATTTCAGTACATCAGGTGACAGTCCAAAGGGGGTGTCTGTGACTGAACCCATCACACGGTGCCTTTGTAACCCGAGACCCAGGAATGGGATGCAACCGAGTGACCTTTTGCTCAGGAAGAGACACAAAGACAAGGAGGGTGAGCAACGGGGGTGTCTGAATTTGGGTCACTGGAAGCTGGCAGTCTGCTTGGGGGGACTGGAAGAGTGGGAATCCAGGGCATCTGGCCCACAACTCTCCAAGATGGACTGGGCTGAAAGTAATTGATTTCTGTGCTAACGAGTTCCGTTCTACGGTGCCTTCCTGTCGAATAATAAAAATTCTGTTCTCCCGGCTGTCTGAGAGTCACTGCTGATTGCGGAGCTGGGGTGCAGGGCCGTCTGGCTTCCCCAGGATCCCGCCCGGGCAGACTCGCTGTGGGAAGCGCATGGTGAGGCAGGGGATGCTGAATGCTTTGAGATCAGACCCAGGAAAGTTGAAGCTGTGTAAGCTTCTTCCCGTGACTGTGTGCTCAGAGAGAGAAGGCTCCCCCAGAGTCCTGACTGGCTTCGTATGGAGTAGTTCCAGAGCATCGCCTGGTGACTGTATGACAGAGGGGGGGGAAAAGAAGTTTTTTTTTTTTTCAACCTCTGTGACACCTGAAACAGTGGTGTGTCAGAGGGATTCCCACCTTCCGAATTACCCCAGCAGTGTTTCCTTTTTTAGAGCCATGTGGAATTGATCTTCTACACTTTCTACAGTTCCACCACTGAATGTGTCCTATGAGTCAAGGTTTTCAGCCCTCTGTTTGTGGATCATAATTTGTTTTCTTTGCTCCTAAAACAGTAATTTAGGGCCTGAGATGAAAGTGTCACAGACCTGGATGGGGAATTTGAATGGATCTCAAATACAGTTGTAGGGATATTAAAGAAGGTTTATATTAAACATGGTTTATATGAGAAATAAGTTATAAAGTATCAATTAACAATAAATTAATAAATCAAGGTTTATGTTAGAAGTAAATTTGTGATTCCCAACATTTAGCCTCTAACCTGCAAGCCACCAGCTGTGTCTGTGTAAAGCCTGCTCAAAGAGATACTTGGTATAAAACTTGTTAAACATTAATTATCTCTAAGTAAGCCAAAACAGTAGTTGTTATAGTGTATAAATAGAGACCCCCCCACCCTCTGTAAGTTTTCATCTCACTTTACCTTTTGGGGTGTTACCAATTTATGTGAGACTCCCTGTCTTTTAACAATTAAAGATAAAGAAACAGTGAACTAAATGTAATTAAGATAGAGAATGTTTGTGAATGCGTGCCTAGTTTAAACAATGAATGAATGGTTAGGGAGTTACCAGTCTGAAAAATTCAGTGTCGGCTGAAGAAGGTGTCAAGTGGAATCAACCAGATGACCCCCACCACCTCAAAGGAAGGAAAAACAAGCATCTGACAGAATGGAGCCAGCCACCTGCTGATTGATTTAGCAACAGCAAAATGAAGCAACTCTCATGGACTGACATAGGAATAAATTCCTATAAAACTGGACTCTAAAGACTGAGGACTTTGAGTCTGTGGTTCTGCTGCCAGC
The DNA here is from genome assembly GCF_016161935.1 of Mauremys reevesii. Taxonomy (NCBI): domain Eukaryota; kingdom Metazoa; phylum Chordata; order Testudines; family Geoemydidae; genus Mauremys; species Mauremys reevesii. Next base: position 24,944,850 of record NC_052642.1, read on the forward strand.
CTCCAGGAGCATCAGATGCATCTGACACAGACTCGGCTCCATCCTCATGACCAAGATACCTGGCCAGTAACTTGGCATGAGCAACATCTAGGCTGGTAACTATAACATCTATACAGAACCTGAATGAATGATTGTGTGAATGAATATGTGTGTGTGTGTGTATAAGGAATAAGTAGTGATAGAAATAAGTAGTAAAACAATGTTGTTTGCTTTTGTCTTTTGCTGTCTTTTGTTTTGTTATGGTATTTACAATAAATGTGGCATCTTTGCCTTATCCCTCTTAGGCCTTGTCTACACTACAAGACTATTTCGAATCCATAAGGTCGAATCCACAAATTCGAACTAAGTTAAGTCGAATTTGTGTATCCATACTAAATACACTAATTCGAATTTCTGAGTCCACATTCACGGGGCCAGCGTCGACTTTGGAAGCGGTGCACTGTGGGAAGCTATCCCACAGTTCCCGCAGTCCCCGCTGCCCATTGGAATGCTGGGTAGAGCCCCCAATGCCTGCTGGGGGAAAAAATGTGCCGAGGGTGGTTTTGGGTAACTGTCGTCATTGAACCGTCAATCACGCCCTCCCTCCCTCCCTCCCTCCGTGAAAGCGCCTGCGGGCAATCTGTTCGTGCACTTTTCTGGTCAGTGACAGCGTGGACGCCACAGCACTGCAAGCATGGAGCCCGCTGCGATCCTTGCCGTTTTCTCCTCCTTGCACTTTATCGTCCACCTCTTCCACATTCAGCTGCTGAGAAATTGGGCTACTTTTCAATGGTTCTGCAAGCACTGGGGGACCATAGGGGACGTTTTACCAACATGAACGTCAGATGGCCGGGCAAGGTTCCTGATGCGTGTGTTCTCAGGAACTGTGGGCTGCTCAGATGCCTGCTGGAAGGTAGTTTCTTCCCGTACCACGAAATAACTGTTGTGGATGTGCATTTGCCTATAGTGATCCTCGGTGACCCAGCCTGCCCGCTAATGCACTTGCTCATGAAGCCCTATACAGGCGCCTGGGACAGCGACAAGGAACTGTTTAAATACCAGCGAATAGCGAGCAGCGTGACCTGTGACTGTTCTGTTTCTTTACAGAGAAGCTGAACCTGCCCCTGTTTCTTTACCCAGTTACTGTTGACTCTCCTCTTTGGTTAAATACCCCATTCTCCCCGTTTCCCCCACTTCCAAGACATGTGTAAAAATAAAATAGATGTCACACTGTTACTGAGGAGAGGTTTCTTTATTCATGACTTTTCATTAAAGGGTTGAAACTGGAACGCAGACTGTGGTGGGTAGGGTGTGCGCTGATGTAAAGACCGCCTCTAAACTCAAGGAATAACAGGCTCCTGCTCCTACAGCGGTCCGCAGTGCCGGACTGCTTGTTTCAACGGAGCCTGCCATCCCTCCTTTTTGGGATTCTGTGTGCGGGGGGCTATGTGGCCTTGTGGCGGAGGAGGACGGATACAGATTCCTCTGCTGCGTGACTCAGCGGTCCAGGACAAGGACCGCTGTATAAGATCTGTAACCGCCCTCCCCCGCTAAAAAGTCACGTCCCCACCACCCACACAGAACCTGGAAACCACCTCCCATACCGACCACGGTGCCTACTGACTGCACTGTGTGTGTGACCCGCTGCTGATCCGGCCCCCGTGTCTGTACCCTGGGAAAGGTGCCTGTCCTATGCAATTAGCAACGCACTTCCCCACACACCCCATTCAAACAAAGTCTTCAGTGAAAAAACATGACGGAAACAGTACTTAAGTAATAAAAATACTTTGCTGTTAAGTACACAGTTATGGGATGGGACTGGGATTGGGACTTGTTTGAGTCCGGAAGGGAAGGACTTATGCAAACATAGGGTATGAGAGTTTTTGGTTACTTGAGCACTCTGCTGGGGTGCAGTGACAGTATTCACGGCCCAGGGCGGGCATCCTCCTGGTTATTTAGGGTGAGGGGGGTATGTGACTTTGTGGCGGGGGAGGGCGGTTGCAGAGATACTGCCGGGGGCTCTGTCCTGCAGCGGTCCTGCAGAACATACACAAGTCGCCGGAGCGTGTCCGTTTGCTCCCTCACTAGAACAAGCATTGCTTGAGTCGCCTGCTTGTGTTCCTCACGCCACCTGTCCTCCCATTCGCTGTGTGAGCCCTGGTACAGAGAGACTTTCTCCCTCCACTGCCTCTGCTGGTCTGCCTCGGCTAGGTAGCAGCCCACACATTCATCGAAAATCGTGTCCCTTGTCTTTTTCTTTCGCCGCCTAATCTTCGCCAGCCTCTGCAAGGGGGATGCTGTGGAAGGTCTGGAGACAGTGGAAGCTGTGAGATGGGAAACAGTTAGTGAATTCCTTGCAAAGATACTTTTTTGCGAACAATTAACTGAGTCTAGGCTGTGTCTGTGAATTTTTGGTTGAGACCCCTGTGCCTGCTGTTGCACAAATCATTTGCGCGGTGGATTGTGGGTAAATGTCGCCAGTCATTCCTTCCTCCGGGAAAGCAATGGCAGACAATCATTTCGAGCACGTTTTCCATGAAATGCCGTGGCACACGCCATAGCGTGGCAACAATGGACCCTATTTTGCCTTTTGTGTATGTCACCGTATGTGTACTAGATGCCGCTGACAGAGGCGGACCAGCAGCGCTACACAGCAGCATGATTTTGCTTTTGCATGACAGCAGCGATGGTTACCAGGCATACTGCACCGTCTACCATACCATGAACTGGTAAGAAGACAGTAATAAGATGGTCGTGGTTACCTGTCCTTTTGCACTGCGCCATTTGGTGCTGTCATAAGTGCCCCTGGCTGATCAGCCAGGGGCGCAAAAGCAAAATTTGGGAATGACTCCCCGAGTCAATCCCTCCTTTTTGGGTATCTAAAAATAGAATCAGTCCTGCCTAGAATATGGGCAACTGGACTAGAGAACCACTGTATCATAGAACCAGAGAGCACAGCTGCTCTCTGTCCAATCATGCATAAATTTTGAGCTGAATGCTATTCACAGGGTGTGCTCCTGAAACAACCCCAGCTGTTCATCACACAAGTGGGGGGACAATGGTATTGGAACCCAGGAAGGCTGGGGGAAGAACGGGATGAAGTAATATAGAATGCATGAATAAGACACAGGTAGTCGTTTGTGAGAAATGAGTGGAAGGAAGCCTCCAGCTGCAATGATAGTCCAGAGATGACATTAAGGGGTGTGGAGGAGGGAGCCAATCATCCCTCTGCTAGTCCAGGGGCAATTGAATCTTTTCTTTACAATGAAGGGTGGGGGGCTGATGGAGCTCAGCCCCCTGTTGCAATGATGAGGACGGTTACCAGCCATACTGCACCATCTACCATGAAAAATTAGGAACAGGCGACCTTGATCGACCGGTCCCAAGCAAGTTGGTATGGTTGTTGGGGCAGTGCAAAAGGACTGGTAACCATATGTGCCAATAGGCTGATGATGAGGATGGGTAGCAGTCCTGTTGTACCATCAGACACCCATGGCAGGGTGGAAGGAAGGATGTTGTTGTTGAGTGCTGCAGCAGCGCGTCTATCTGCAGCATTCAGTACAGATACGGTGACATGTAAAAGAGTCAACAGAGGATTGTTTTCCCTTAAACTTCTGTGGGTCGTGGGGGGTGCGTAAATTGCCGAGCTATGCCCCGACCCACTGCGGACACTGTGTTTGACCCTAGAAGCATTTGGAGATCAGCCAAGAATGCAAATGCTTTTCGGAGACAGCAGGAACTGTGGGATACCTTGCGTCCTCGTTCCCCCCTCCCTCCATGAGCGTCCATTTGATTCTTTGGCTTTCCGTTATGCTCGTCACGCAGCTGCATGCTGAGTCTGTGCTATGCCGTCTGTCCGTTTATTTATTAAAAATACTTTGGACCAGGCGTAACATAACAGTTCTTCCCCTACTTAGATGCTGGAGTCTCCGAGTGAGATAACCATGAGGACGGGCACTGAAGGAGATAGAGAGCGCATGCTGCATGAAATGTAGCACGAACCACGGACCTATGCAGCCGTGCTCTGGGAGGCAGTGCTCCCTGAATACCGCATGAAAGCCTCGCGCGGAAAAGTGTGCTATCACGGAGCACCCAATAAGGCAGTTCTCCCCAGGAACCTCCTGCTGATGCTTATCGATTAACGGCAGGAGAGCTTCGTGGAGTTCTCCCAGGAGGATTTCTGTTCTATCACCATATATACAGAGACCTCCTTTTCACACACTTCAGATTCCTGTTATATTAAGAATAAAAGTTAACATGGTTAAAGCACTTACCGACTGCTCCTACCCCTGATTCAGGATCCGGGTTCCTGGCCGGGGAGGGTTGGTAGGGGATCTCCGTGACGGTGATGAAGAGATCCTGGCTGTCGGGGAAAGCAGTATTGTAAGCGCTGTCGCCTGCCTCGTCCTCCACAAACCCTTCCTCATCTTCCCCGTCCGTGAACATCGTCGAGGAACTGTCCGTCGACACTGTCCCATCATCAGAGTCCATGGTCACTGGTGGGGCAGTGGTGGCAGGCTCCGTAGCATCCATTGGCCGCTTTGATTTTTTGGTAGGCTTGTCTGGGGTCCTTGATTTTCACGCGGCACTGCGTTGCATGACGGCTGTATCCTCTGTCTGTATCATGGCTTTGGAGACCTTCTCGTAGGTCTTTGCATTCCGTTTGTTGGAGCGCAGCTCCGAAAGCACAGACTCCTTGCCCCCCACACCGATCAGATCGAAGAGTTCCCAGTCAGTCTATGCTGGGTCCCTCTTTCTATTCAGAGATTACATGAACTCCTCTGCTGGAGAGCTCTGCATTGCTGCCGGTGCTGCTGAGCTCGCCCCAATGTCCAACCACAAAATGAGATTCTAACTGTCCAGAAAGGAAAAGGAATTCAAATTTTCCCGGGTCATTTCCTGTGTGGCTGGTCAGAGAATCAAAGCTCGGACTGCTGTCCAGAGCGTCAACAGAGTGGTGCACTGTGGGATAGCTCCCGGAGCTACTAAGTTCGATTTCCATCCACACCTAGCCTAATTCGAACTAGCCACGTCGAATTTAGTGTTACTCCACCTGCTGGGGTGGAGTACCAAATTCGAACTAAAGAGCCCTCTAGTTCAAATTTAATGGCTTCCTGGTGTGGACGGTTGAGCGGTTAGTTCGAATTAACGCTGCTAAATTTGATTTAAAGTCCTAGTGTAGACCAGGCCTTAATAAGATCCTGCTGGTTTTTATTATAGTGGTATAACACAGTGAGATCATTTGGAGTTTACATTGCAGTTTCCAACTGTTGGCCAAGCCTGTGGTAGGACTTTTCCTACTGAGACGAGATTGTTTGCAGATGGGGAGGCTGGCTGGTTGGTTTGTTTATTTGTTTTTTTCCCCATTATGATGATGCTAGCACTTTTGTAAATAATATGAGACAAAACTAATGAGTGAAGGAGGTTTGAACGGCTCAGAGGAGAATGCAATGGGAGAATATCTTGTCCTGATTCTAAGTCATGTAGCGTATAGGACTAACCAGCTTGCTTGCATAGGTTTATAGATATAAAATAGATATCTATTAAACTTAAAATATATGAAAAATCTATTACAATAAACCAAATACTTGTCTCTTGCGTTACAGCCAAGATTACTTTAAGGCTATATCCCGTATGTTAAGCTAAGGAAAGTTGTTGGTGTCACTAGGCATAAATCTAGGTAACTCGGGAGGATGGGTCTGGGCCTATGTGAACCAAAGTACCTCTATGTAAAGTGCTTTTGTTAGCTTTACTCAACTTTTGTAACCTCTTGTGTTATGTGCTGACTACTGGCAGCTGCAAGGCCGCTTGGCACTAGATGCAGCCAATATTAGATAAGATAGGTGGAAAGCAGATGCTGTAATTAAAGTTATATGCATGAGAAAGTAGCCCCCATGGTGGGAAAGTACAGATAAACCGTCACAAGGGGGTATAAATGCTGGGACCCTGCCTGCATGTGGGTGTGCAGGATTTGAGATTGTAATTTCTCCCTTGCACCTTTTTTGAGCTCAAATAAACTTGGTTTGCTTCTCCACCCTGGTGTGTTAATTAGTGCGATGCACACCGGGCAACGAACCCCGCTGTTGCCTCCCTCGGGCCCTCTGGGCCGGCAACAAAGTTAACTTTACTTTTCTGGGTAAATTGTCTTAACAAGATATAGAAGTAAATAAGTATCCATGCCTACCTGTTAATACATCTATATTATGTCTCTAACCTTCTACCTAGACCAATAGATAGTGAAGAATGGCATGGGGGGGGGGTTCAACCTTCCTATGCCGACAGACTTAACAGGGACACCACAAGGAAACTTATGTGTGTATGCTGTATATGTGTCATCAATATGCACAAACCTATTAGCCTATGGAGTAAGTGTAGGCTAATGTTTGTGGGTGAGGAATAAACTGTGGCCATAGGAAGGAGGATTTCCGGCACTTATGCCCTATAAAAGAGGTGACCTGCCTCACTAGAGCACTTCATTTCATTGCACTCTGCTCTATCATTTTCACTTACTCTATCTTACTCACAGTCACTCACTCTATTCTATCTACAATGGCTACTACTATTAGTAGGCTGTCCTTTAACTTTGTTTCAAGGGAACTAGACTAAGCTTGGTTTTCCTAAGCTTGTCTTCTTAGGGTTTATTGACAAACTTAAAACCTAATAAACAAAACTAATTTTAAGTTAAAATTAGCTCTTAGCATTAAACTGCAAGGCTGGGCCTGTGTCTCTACACCCTTTCTTGATAACCTGGGGGTAAAGTATGTTAACCAAAGCTTTGCTGTATATAATACTATATTATCATATGTATCTTTTGAATAGCAGTAATGCAATTGTACCTTTGTAACTCTGGGTATTTTACTATTGACTTACTATTTCATTGATTTTAATAAAAAGTCTTTAAGGATATATCTGTCTCAGTGTGAGCTTCCTGTCATACCCCTGAGGGTCCTTTGTAAATTCTGTGAAGCCTACTTTGAAAGAAGTGAGTCCTGAATAGTGTCCCCTATGGAAAGGAGAGGTGTGTCTCAAATTCTGTCCCCTCCAGAAATAAAGGGTGTGTTATCAATAGTACTTATTGTAGAAACTCAAGGTGTGTCACAAATACTGTCCCCATTGGGACCAAAAGGTATGTTCTGAATATTGTTCCCTCTGGAAACAAGAGGTGTGTCTTGAATAACGTTCCCTCCAGAAAGCAGGGACGTGTGATCAATAGTACTCCTCGTGAGAAGAAGCGGTGTGGCCTGTGTACTGTCCCTGCTGGGCACGTGAGATGTGTTATGAGTACTCTGCCCTCCAGAAATAAGGGGTGAGTCACAAATACTGGCCCCTCTGGAAACAAGCGGTATCCACTGAATAGTGCTCCCTGAAGAAACAAGGGGTGCGTCATGAATCGTGGTCCCCCTGCAGAAACAAGAGGTGTGTCATAGATAGTACTCCTCCTGGGAACAAGGGGTGTGTGCTGAATAGTGTCCTTTCTAGGAACATGAGATGTGTTATGACTCCCCTGCCATCTGGATGTAAGGGCTGTGTCATGAACAGAAAGAAGAGGTGACCCCTGAATACTGACTCCCCAGAAACAAGAGGTGTGACCTGAATTGTAGTCCCCCAGAAACAGAATGTGTCGTGAATTGGAGTCCCCCTAGAAACAAAGGGTGTGTCTTGAATTGTAGTTCCACCAGAAACAAGGGGTGTATCCTGAATACTGTCTCCCTAGAAACCTGAGGTGTATCCTGAATACTGTCTCCCCAGAAACAAAGGGTGAGTTGCAAATTGGAGTCCCACCAGAAACAAGGGGTGCATCCTGAATACAGTCTCCCCAGAAACAAGAGGTGTATCCTGAATAATGTCCCCTCCAGAAACAACGGGTGTGTCGTGAATTGTAGTCCCACCAGAAAGAAAGGGTGTATCCTGAATACTGTCCCCTCAGAAACAAGAGGTGTATCCTGAATACTGTCTCCCCCAGAAACAAAGGGTGTATACTAAATACTGTCTCCCCCAGAAACAAAGGGTGTATCCTAAATACTGTCTCCCCCAGAAACAAAGGGTGAGTTGCAAATTGGAGTCCCCCCAGAAACAAAGGGTGAGTCGTGAATTGTAGTCCCACCAGAAACAAGGGGTGTGTCCTGAATACTGTCTCCCCCAGAAACAAGAGGTGTATCCTAAATACTGTCTCCCCAGAAACAAAGGGTGAGTTGCAAATTGGAGTCCCCCCAGAAACAAAGGGTGTGTCGTGAATTGTAGTCCCACCAAAAACAAGAGGTGTAACCTGAATACTGTCTCCCCCGCAGAAACAAAAGGTGTATCCTAAATATTGTCTGTCTCCCCAGAAACAAAGGGTGAGTTGCAAATTGGAGTCCCCCCAGAAACGAAGGGTGTGTCCTGAATTGTAGTTCCCCCAGAAACAAGAGGTGTATCCTGAATACTGTTTCCCCCAGAAACAAAGGGTGTATCCTAAATACTGTCTCCCCAGAAACAAAGGGTGTGTCGTGAATTGTAGTCCCACCAGAAAGAAGGGGTGTATCCTGAATACTGTCTCCCTAGAAACAAGAGGTGTATCCTGAATACTGTCTCCGCAGAAAGAAAGGGTGTGTCGTGAATTGCAGCCTCCTCAGAAAGAAGAGGTGTAACCTGAATACTGTCTCCCCCAGAAACAAAGGGTGTATCGTGAATTGCATTTCCCCCAGAAACAAGAGGTGTATCCTGAATAATGTCCCCTCCAGAAACAAAGGGTGTGTCGTGAATTGCAGTCCCCCCAGAAACAAAGGGTGTGTCCTGAGTTGTAGTCCCCCCAGAAACAAAGGGTGAGTCGTGAATTGGAGTCCCCCCAGAAACAAGGGGTGTATCCTGCATACTGTCTCCCTCAGAAACAAAGGGTGTGTCGTGAATTGCATTTCCCCCAGAAACAAGAGGTGTATCCTGAATAATGTCCCCTCCAGAAACAAAGGGTGTGTTGTGAATTGCAGTCCCCCCAGAAACTAAGGGTGTATCCTAAATACTGTCTCCCCAGAAACAAAGGGTGAGTCGTGAATTGTAGTCCCACCAGAAAGAAGGCGTGTATCCTGAATACTGTCTCGCTAGAAACAAGAGGTGTATCCTGAATACTGTCTCTGCCAGAAACAAAGGGTGTGTCGTGAATTGCATTCCCCCCAGAAACAAGAGGTGTATCCTGAATAATGGCCCCTCCAGAAACAAATGGTGAGTCGCAAATTGGATTCCCCCCAGAAACAAAGGGTGTATCCTAAATACTGTCTCCTCAGAAACAAAGGGTGTGTCGTGAATTGCAGCCTCCTCAGAAACAAGAGGTGTAACCTGAATAATGTCCCATCCAGAAACAAATTCGCGTCCTGATTTCTAGTCCCCTGAGAAACAAAGGGTTTATCGTGAATTGCAGTCCCCCTAGAAACAAGAAGTGTATCCTGAATACTAACCCTACATAAACAAGAGGTGTGTCCTGAATCCTGTCCTGTTGAGAAACAGGGATGTTTCTTTCCCTTATGGCTTGTAAAAAGTGATATTAGAAGCAATGGGGCATGGCTCCCTGGTGCCCTCTGTATCAGTGCCCCTGCACTTGGTGCAGCTCCATGCAAAGCTGGTCCTAGGAACCTCTTGTCTGCTGTGCAGAGGGCAGGGGCTGATGTTGGGGTGTGTGTGGGGGTGTGACAGGCATCTGTGATGTTGCCTCTGTGTTATGAGTAGCAGATGCTGAGTGCTGCTGATGGACTCAACAAACCTTCTGATTAGTGAGGTCTCTGCTTAAAGTGAGAGTGTGCTGTATCTCTCATTCCCCGAACACACACAGCCTCTCTCTTTCACATACATGGTTGGACTGTTATAGTCTCTACTATTTTATTCTTTCACAGAAGTAATATGTGTACGGTGCATTTCAAGGATTACAGTACTCTTCGTTTATGAAATGCACAGACCACAGAAACAACTTTAATTCTTAGAGTAGTAACATTATTTAAGGTAGAAGTGAGTTCTAAAATGCCTCACCTGGCCATGGCTGGCATAATTGAAATTCATGATTTAAAACAACAACGATAGAGCACAATATGATAAAAGTCTGGCAATCAAATAATAGTATCCTGCTAGAACATAAATTTTGCTTCAACGCACAACTTTAGACACTGCAACTTAAGGTTGCTTATTTTCCAATCGTATTTTTAGTGATATCTGCAAAAGACCTTAACACTTGTATGAAAATAAATGTAGTTCCATGTATAATACTAATAGCCATGATGGAATCAAATATTAGTGAGTCATGTACATGATTTTGATAGGTAAACATAAATGCAAAAAAATTTAGAGACATTAATTTCCTTTCTTAATAAAAGAGACAACAACACATTAATAATGTTTTTTTTAGTGAATGGTTTTTCACTGTGCTAAAGAGTATTTACTGCCATTATCTAGTCAAAATTAAATAAATGCAGAGTGTGTGTTAAGCGGATTTTAAGCAGAGTTTGTTTAATACAGATATATACAAATTGAAAAAATAAAGCTAGTGTACAAAATATGAAACTTGTGTTTCTGATATCATTGTTAAAGCTACAGAACTGACACCCTGATGCTTGGAAGTGGGACTGTCTTGCTGTATTATCTCCTGATTGGTGTAAACTTACAATATTCCTGCCAGCTAAATCCTATGTATCTTATTCTTTAATTGAAACAGATACAAAGTCCAATTAACTTAAATAAATAATGTGGCTTTATTATGTGGAAGAAACCTGGAGTTTTCAGGTGCTCAACTAGCCCCTGGAATCATCATTAAAATTGCTTCACCGCCTCAATATGAAATGTTGCCTCTGGTGAGCCATGAGTGGCCAGAGGGCTGTGGGCTATGGCAAGTTCCAGCCCCCTGTTTGACAGCATGAAGTCGGCCTTGAGCTGTATGACGAGTGCCAGGCAGCACAAGCTGCAGCAGAAGTGGAGGTGCAAGGGTGGCAATATGCTATGTGACCCTTATGTCTGTGATGCTGCTGAGGGTGGTGGCATTGCCTTAAGACAGAGATGGACAAACTACTGCCCGCTGGCCACATCTGGCCCGTGGATCCCTCCTGCCCAGCCCCTGAGCTCCTGGCTTGGGAAACTAGCCTCTGGCCATCCCCTGCTGTCCCTACTGCTGTGCAGCCTCAGCTTGCCCTGCTGGTGGTGCAATGCTGTGGGTGGCAAGCAGGGCCACCTTTAGGAAGTGTGGGGCTCAATTTGAATACCCGGCGGTGGTCTGGGTGTTTGGCGGCACTTTGGCGGCGGGCTGTTCACTTGCTCCTGGTCTTCCGTGGCACTGAAGGACCCATCACCGAAATGCCGCTGAAGACCGATAGCGAGTGAAGGAGCTGCCACTGAAATGCTTCCGAAGATCTGGCCCACTGAAGGATGAGTAAAAAAATTAAAAAGGTATGTAATTAAGTGCTCTTCTTTAGGGCATGGGGCTCTCTTAGGCATGGGGTCCGATTTGGGGGAATTGAGATACCTCTTTCAGCAAACCCCAAGTGCACCTACGTGGAGTCCCATACTCTCTGCAGGTAGCCTTTTCTTTTTAGGAGTCTATAATTACCATATTTCAGTGTTACCTGGTGATAGAGTTTGAATCTTCTATAGATTTGCATTGTAAGAAGAAAGGTTGATCACTACATCAAGAGGAACAGTGCTTCCTGCTGTCAAGCTAGAAATGAACTAAAGAGTTTTTGTGGCACCTGAGTCTGTATTTATAGGTGCCTTTGGCTTCTAAGGCATGCTGGGAAATGGAGGGGGTGGAGCTTAGGCAGTATATAAGCTGGTGTATTGTCACCTGAAGTCATTCAGCTTTGTGGTGGTCCAAAGAGATGTGCCTAGGTGCTTCTATGGGTGTTTTTAGTCATGGTGAGTATTGATACAGGGTAACGATGCAATGTATTTGTGGTTAATGTACTGTTTTCCTTGTCTTATTGCTGTGTAATGTGGTTTTATTTCATTTCAGGTTGTTCATAGTGTGTTTAATTTATGATTTTTATTTTCATTGGGAGGGAAGACATTGGGGGTTGTTTCCGATAGAGCATCTGTTAAACACCCGTATCCAGTACCAGTGGCACATCTGTGGTGTTGGACTGTTGTAGAAGAATTGCAGTATTCTGTTTGGGTTAGGTGGGGACCGGTCTGAGGAAACTGTAATATTTAGTAAGAGTTTTGTCTCTTAACTGTCTGTATTTTGTCATAAGGCTTCTTCATATTTGCAGCTGTATCCAGATCTGGTACCAAGTTGCCTTGTGACATGATAGGTTGTGAATATTTTTATTTTTGACTGTCATGCTGGTGCTGTATGTTTGTGAGTGATTTCAACATATGGGAGTGAAGGCCTGTCTACCGAGGCAAAGGGGACGTTGAGAGCGGGAGCTCCTGTCCAATTTCCAAACATCAGTATATGTGAAAGAGTTTGATGGTCAGAAGCGTTTGTGATGTTGAGGCTCTTTCATTAGTTATGGGAGTGCTCTAAAGTTTGTCCATTCTTAATGGGCCTGTCAGTGGTGGGTGGGTGCTTGTTGTATGGAGATTGATTGATTGCTGGCAGCTTGACCTGTCTGTAACTAGAGATGCTCCATTCTCAATTCCTCTCTCTTACACAGCAGTGGGTTTGCATGACAGGTCACCAATTCATCATTGTGTTCTCGTCTACATGGGTGTGGTTTTCTGAGGAGGATGTGAGCATCCTAGTTAGCGACAGGCCCCTGTGGTGTAGGGAAAGGGGAAGGGGCATGAGTGTGTAGAGGTGTAGCTATTTTCTGTGTGGATGAGTGTTTGCACCCCGCCCCTCAGAGCACCCCAATTAGTAGTAGGTGTTCCTTCTCAAGGAAGCAGTATGTAGGTGAGGTCATCTTTCATATTGTGGTGTTAGGAGCTTTGACAGCAAACCTCAGTTATAAACTCAACTCACAAACTTTGTTTTTATTTGCAGATGTGTCAAGACTACTTGGTACAGGATCTGATTCCATGGAGGGTTGTGACTATGTCTCCTTGACAGTCATGGCGTCGCTGTATGGCTATTGATGTATGGCAGTGAAGGCTCTTGGAGAAAGGAAAATAACTTTGACAGCCACTCCTGCTCTCAAGAAGATAAGTATCTCCTGAATGGTTTGATGGTCAGAAGTATTTGAGCCGTTGAGGATCCTTGTTTAGGGATGGGAGTCCTCTACACTCTGCCCATTCTTAATGGGTGCATTAGGGAGTTTACTGTATGGAGGGAGTGTGCACTTTCCTTGGAGGAAGGTCGATTGCTGCGAGAGTGACCCGTCTGTAACTAGCGATGCTCCGTTCTCAGTTCTTTTTTCTTACACAGCACTGGGTTTGCATGATAGGTCACCACTTCATCTTTTCTCCATCTTCTCCATGGTTGTGGTTTTCGGAGGAGGATGTGAGCATCCTAGTTAGAGATGGTCCCCTGTCATGGTGGGATGTGGAGAGGGCCAGCAATATGTGGATGAGTGTGTAGGGTGGGTGGGTGCTTCTCTGAGTGGAGTGTAATGTGTAGTAGATATGACCTCCCCTCCATATTGCTTCCTGAAGAGAAGGAATTTTTCATATTGTGCAGTTTGGAGCTTTGTGAGTCGAGTTTATAACTGAGGTTTGCTGTCAAACTTTGTTTTTATTTGCAGATGTGTCAAGACTACTTGGTACAGGATCTGATTCCATGGAGGGTTGTGACTGTCTCCTTGACAGTCATGACGTCGCTGTATGGCTATTGATGTATGGCAGCGAAGGCCGTTGGGGAAAGGAAAAGACCTTCTTGAGAGGAGGAGTGGCTGTCAAAGTTAAGTATCTCCTGAATGGTTTGATGGTCAGAAGTATTTGAGCCATTGAGGAGCCTTGTTTAGGGATGGGAGTCCTCTACACTCTGCCCATTCTTAATGGGTGCATTAGGGAGTTTACTGTATGGAGGGAGTGTGCACTTTCCTTGGAGGAAGGTCGATTGCTGCGAGAGTGACCCGTCTGTAACTAGCGATGCTCCGTTCTCAGTTCTTTTTTCTTACACAGCACTGGGTTTGCATGATAGGTCACCACTTTATCTTTTCTCCATCTTCTCCATGGTTGTGGTTTTCCGAGGAGGATGTGAGCATCCTAGTTAGTGACGGTCCCCTGTTGTGGTGGGACGTGGGGAGGGCCAGCAATATGTGGATGAGAGTGTCTAGGGTGGGTGGGTGCTTCGCTGAGTAGAGTGTAATGTGTAGTAGATATTCCTTATCTTCAGGAAGCAGTATGGAGGTGAGGTCATCTTTTATATCGTGTAGTTGGGTGCTTTGTGAGTTGGTTTTTCAGTTAAGCTTTGTTTGTATTTGCAGATGCTTCCAGATCTGGTATTGTGTCGTGTCAGTCTGTGGAGGATTGTGACTACATCTGTTTGACTGTCACTGCACTGCTGTACAGATGTCGACGTATGGGAGGGAAGGCCTCTGTAGAAAGGAAAAGAAGATATTGAGCGTGGGAGTGGCTGTCAAAGTTAAGTATTTGCTGACAGCTTTGATGGTCAGAAGTATTTGAGATGTTGAGGCTTCTCGTTTATGGATGAGAGTCCTCTAAACTGTGTCTGTTCTTAATGGGCATGTAAGGGGTGGGTGGGAGCTTGTTGTATGGAGGGAGGGAGTGTGTGTTTTCCATGGATGAAGGTTGATTGCTGGGAGAGCGACCCATCTGTAACTAGAGATGCTCTGTTGTCCGTTCTCTTTTCTCACGTGGTACTGGGTTTGCATGGCAGTTCACCACTTCATCCTTTATACGTCTTCTACATGGTTGTGGTTTTCCGAGAAGGATGTGAGCATCCTAGTTAGTGAAGGGCTGCTGTTGTGGTGGGATGTGGCGAGGACCAGTAATATGTGGATGAGTGTCTGGGATGGGTGGGTGCTTGTCTGTGTGTGTGGGGTGTAATTTGTAGTAGATATTCCTTTTCTTCAGGAAGCAGTATGTAGTTGAGGTCCTCTTTTGAATTGTGTAGCTGTGCATTTTGTGAGTAGGTTTGCAGTTGAGCTTTGTTTGTATTTTCAGATGCATGCAGATCTGGTGTCGTGTCGTGTCATTCTGTGGAGGGTTGTGACTACATCTGTTTGACTGTCACTGCATTGCTTTATAGATGTTGATGTATGGGAGCGAAGGCCCATGTACAAAGGAAAAGGTGATTGGGAATGGCTGTCAAAGGTAAGTATCTGCTGGAGGGTTTGAATGATAGGTCAAAAACTATGTGTGCTGTTGAGGCTGTAGGGATGGGAGTCCTCTGAAGCCTGCCTGTTTGTAATGGGTTCATGAGGCAGCTCATTGAATGGGAGTGGGAGTTTTCCGTGGAGGAAGTTGACTGATGGAAGAGTGACCTGTCTGTAACTAGAGATGCTCCATTCTCCCTTCTTCTCTCATAAATGGCACTGGGTTTGCATCACTGATCACCACTATCCTGTTTGTCTGTCCTCTATTGGGTGTTGGTTTTCCGAGGAGGATGTGAGCATCCTAGTTACCGATGGGCCCCTGTCAGTGTTGGGAAAGGGCTATGAGTACTGTGTAAATGTGAGTATTTTGCATGTTGATTTTAAATGTATAGAAGTAGTTGGTTGCTGCTTCATTGTAGGTAGGAATGTGCTGGGGCTCTTTTGGGGTGTCAAATAGGTTAGTTTAGCAAAGGGAGTGTGGTATTGTGGTGTTGTGACCATTAGCAGTAATCTGGTGTTTTATTGTTTGTGTGCCAGAGGAGTAGTTGAGTCCAGAACTGAGGGAATGGGCTGTAGCAAGTGTGCCCCATTTGGTTTACATGGGTTCTTGTACGTATGGTGCCAGTGGGCACAGAGGAGCTGTTTGCATCCATGAGGTAAGTGTTCATTTAGAGCTTTTAGTGCAGTCCTGTTGATGGGAGTGTGGTCTTTTCTGTGTTAGATAAGGTGGGGTTATGATGAATGGGTTCATCACCAGTTTTGTGTGTGAGACAACAGATGGAGAAGACAATATTTGGGTTAAGTTGTTGCTTGTTCTCTAGAAGAAGGTTGGATTTAGGTGGGTGGTTAGTGAGAGTGTTGTTGTGTTTGCCCTAAAATGTTGAGTAGTTTTCCTTCAATATATTGTGTGATGTAGGTATGGAGATGTGTTGATATTCCTCAGGGAAGGGGTATTGGTGGGGAGGCGAGTGTGGAAAATATGTAATTGGACTGAGAGTTGCAGTTCAAGGGAGGGGTGAGGGAATCTCATGACCGGTGAGTCCTGTGTTCCCGTAGATGGTTTGTTGAAGAAATAGGGTGGGATTTGTTGCATCATCTGTGGGTTTGACTTTGAGTCCTTGTTGGATTATTATTTTGTGTTAGCAGATCCTTAAGAGGCTTCAAGATGTGCAGTTTGTGAAAGAAGGATAGATGTGAGGCCCCATCTGGTGGAAAAAGAGTGAGTATCTGGTTATATTTTTCTGTGTTTTGTATTGTGTGCTGTTCTTTTAAAGTCTTGCTTTGTGATGCATGTATGTGGATGTACATGTTGGGGTACTAGTATCGGTAATCTGTAAAAGAAGGTGTCACGGTGTATGCAGTTGGTGTTGTATTTGCTTGTGGGGGAATGGAAAAGAGTGATGCAGAAATCGGTGCTGGGTGTGTAATTGCAGATGTTTGAGATGGTCTTCATGGTGTCAGTCAGTGTGTACTGTGAGCGTCATGAAATGTTTATATCATTGTAGGTTTTGTGTGAAGATGGTGGCCCAGTTGGGCAAAGAACAAGTGAAGTAGAAGTATGCCTGTGGGGGACATGAAGTACTTATTCCCAAAATGGAAGTGGATGTGATGTCAAGTTCGCAAGTTAAGTATGTGTCATTTGTTGTTCTGTGTGATGTTGGAGATGGGAAATGTCTGTCACTGGGTGCATGTCAAAGGGTATCACATGTACTTTTGTTTTAGAAACTGAGATGTTTAGCATTTGATCCAAGGTCATTGAACTTGTGAATTCTTGTCTCATTCTCATAGGAATCCATTTCCATCTCTGTGTTCGGAAAGTATCAGTGTCTCCGGAGAAGACTTCGGTGTGCGTCGTTTGGAGCAATCGGGCTTTGATATTGTATTATTTGGGTCAAGATGTGAAGTGTTGTCTTTTTGATGGCTAGAATGTAGTAGAGCAGTGGGGCTGATGTCACTGTGTTCTGGTAGATACCTGAGCAATCATATTATGAAATGCCATTATTGTCATTTCTGTCATTCGAATTGGAGAGGATGGGTTCATATGTGGTGATGATCCTGTAACTGACCAAACAAAAGTACTTGCACAAAATGCAATTGTTTTTTGAAATGAATGGTTTGTTTGCCACTTGGAAAGTTCTAGCCATCAAAGTTGCAAGAGGACACAGTTAAGGGTTTTATCATTTATTGGGGCATCCTGAAGTGTTTGTGAATTTTGTTCATATTGCTGTGTATGCTGTATTTGTTAGGTTGTAATGTATAGTTTTGGTTGTGATTGGATGACTCCCTTAGTCATCCACTTTGTAGCGTGCTAAATCACTGCAGTGATTTCTGAAACCATGGTACAGTGCAGTCAAACGGCCAGAAGGCTGACGTTATAACAAATTTGTCAGCCTTTTGGCTGTTTCGCTGCACTGTACCATGGTTGGGACTGTCCCGGACAGTCTTTGACTTAACATTTTGTACATGGAGGTGCTATAGAGGGAGCATGCTGGCCAGTTGCTAGGGGAGGTACAGTCAAGTCCCATTCCTGTCTCTCACAATAGATGCATGGTTTTGGACATGTGATGGGGGATGTGTAGAAGTATATGGAAGTGAAATGCCAGGGTTGCTTATGTTAATGTGTGTACAGGACTGTACACACATTCAGTAATACTGATTTGTTGTATGGTGGTTTATTTATGTAACACGGTGTCCCATATTTGCAAGCTCTTACTGTAATGGCTGCCTTCTTGAATAAATAAAGCATTGTGTAGTGAAGCAGAGAATCTGCGTCCCTGTGTTTCCTTGGTTGCAAAGTAGCTGTGAAGTGAAGTTTGGAGAAGTGAGTGTACCTTCCATGTAAGCCCACCCTCACAAAGACCACAATTACTTCAATGGGG